>NC_086048.1:18593249-18922147 GCF_947568885.1 Cydia strobilella
ATCTCCATTGACCAAGGTCGCATTATCTCTGAGGTTAATCTTCAGGAAGTGGTATTCCCTGATTCTCTCGAAAGGGAGGAATTGGTTCAACTCTATAGGGGATCCGGTACTGTCGAAGAGGTCTACTGAAATTATCGACCGTACATTTTCTTGCAGGGTGATGGAAGTCAGTCCGTCTCGGATTGGCTGTAAAAAAGTTACTTTTATAAAAACATATATAGGTAAACTTGCTTGTCGTATTTCTAGTGACCCTGCTGTCCCTGCCTATGCCTACGAAGCAGCAAGCACGGGTTCGAATCCTGGTAAGGGCATTTATTTGTGTTTTTGCGATAACTATTTTTACCTGAATTTTGAATGTTTTCTATGTATTGAACTTAATATTATATTATGTTTGTATATCTGCATCTAATACCCACAACACATGTCTTATTGAAGTTGCCGTGGGACTAAGACGGTCTGTGTAAAATTGTCCTTTTTTTTATCTCTGTCATCAAGGCTCATTCAATCTCTGTTATTCGATGTACAATATGTTAAGGCTATTAAATAACTCGTTAAAATCCATGTCTGGTATCCAAAGGCTGCTATTTGATTGATTGCATTTAATATTGTCTTCGGTTACCGCGATAGTTACTCATGAAATAAAACTATGAAAACGGATTATATCGCGTATATTGAATTTATAATACATCCCGACGTTTCGAACTCTTTACAGCGTTCGTGGTCAACGGGTGACTGCATTTAGATTACCTACTACTATTCTGACCCACGCAAACGTCTTTATTCACTTTTGAGTTTGGTAATTCGAATTAATTCTCTATTTTAGTATTACATCATACCTTAAGCTCAAGGCTTACTACTCCATCGAAACTAAACGCTTCTTTATCTCCTTCATCTTCAAAGTAAGGGATAATTTCCACGTCGTAATGCACAGGGTCAAAATCCTCTGGAATACGGTAAATAGTTGGATCCACGTCATCATTCCTGTAGAGTGTTTCTTGGACCTCGAGCACGTCAATAGGCAGCTCCGCAATGGCAAGCGCCAGGAGCGCTGGCAGGATAACCAGCTTGAGGGCCGACATGATTCTGGAATGGATGTTGTAATTTACAATATAGAGCAATGAAAACAGGTGTTTTCGAGTTGCAAACATCAAGTCGATTCTTTAGCATTGATCTTAAGTACTTATGGAAATGCATTAGTAAGATATTTCTATTGCCTTATTTCTAAAGGTGTATTCTGAATTAGATATTGAGGCAGATCAGGACCATCGATTATACTTAAGCATGAATTCTGATTATTGTAGCTTTTCCTTCGATCTCTTCTTCATAAGACCTTTACTAATTGTTTATGCAAAAGGTCTACACCTCAATTGTTCACAACATTTAAAACAGGAGCAGATTTTGTTGACATAAAACTACGTTATTAAAAAAAGGACTTACACGTTGCACCATTCGCCCGACAAATAATGATCAATTCAGCAAAATGTACTTAATGACTTGAATATGATAAAAGTTATTATCATTATCATTATCGGATTAGGTAGATAGTCGGTCTAAAATAATGATAATGCTTTGTTATCTAGATACATTGAGGGATTTTTATTAGTTATATTAAAGGACAGATAAATAGCAGGTACTGACGTAACTAAAGCTTGACCAAGAATATATTATCACGCACCATGTTCCGGAATTTCACTGGAAATAACTTTTTCATACTATACTGAACTGTCACCCTATACATGAAAATAACAGCGCCCTCTTGACAATGATCATATATTACTGGTCAGGCTTGACTGTAGTAAATACAGTCAGCTGCAGAGATAGCTGACTCTCCCTGCATATAAATAAGTCTGCAGGGGGTTCAACTCTCAAGTTTTTAACAGTGGAAGATATTTTTTGTTGTTTTTCTACTTAAGTATATTATTACGTATTTCTTGCTTATTTATTACCTACCTATTTGGTTAAAGTACCACGTCATACACTTGATAATGCTCTTCCATGTGACCATATTTCCTACATCTGCTTTATAAAAATAAAAAAATACGATGAACCGTCAACGAAAACAGCATTTGAATAATTTAAACGTAATTATCTCGAAACTAATCTTTTAAACTTACATGAGTTGCGCGTGACACGGCAGAGGTAGCAGACGTGTTAGTGGTTAGGTGTTCGGATATCGATTAAAGTCATATTGTAAGTATGTAAAGTAAGATTTATTTACAAATTATTTAACAGTCCATTCATAACAAACCAATAGCTTCAAGTTCATTCAATTACTAAATTCAGCGCTGGCTTTATAGCTACCATTATGCTGAGCTGGGTCCATTTCGTGATGCACACTTGATTATTTCTTCTTTTCTTGCTGTTGTTGTCTGTACATGTTCGTACTTGTGTTGTGATCGTCACGAATAAATATCTTTTATCTTTATCTAAATAAAAAATGCCTTTAAGCGACAACAGCCAAAAGAGCCATAGCACCAAGCATGAGAACTGAAGTGACGACCCTAGTGGCGTCGTCTCTGATGGCGCCTAAAATGTTGTCGACATTATTGGTGCCCCACGCCATGTTGTTTCTTGCTGATGTAATTGCAGATAAAGCGGTGTTGTATTGAAGAGTTCCAACTTGGGTGGATCGCAGCCATTCTTCATACTGCAAAGAACATTGTGAACATTTTTATTATTTTATTTATTACATAATATATATATTAACCTTTCGTTTGTGTTTAGTGGTTAAACATCATGGGTTCAAACCTCGGTGGTGCCGTATAGAGCAGAAAAAATAGTTTTAGAGAAAAACTAAAAAAGTTGGCTTGTAATTTGGTCATCATTAATATCCTTATCATACACAGATGAGAGGTTAAACAAACAAAAAAAATGCAGTCAGATTCCCTGCAAAACTGTTTTAACAGTGTGAAGGGAAAGTTAAAACGAATTAAACTAATAATTTGAAGAATTAGGTGGTATCTTGATTAAAAACTGATGACAGACACTTAAATCAAGGACTTGTTTCCTTATCGATATCATAGTTACATATTTGTGACGTTTTCAACCAAAAGGTACCACATTGTCGCTTTTCGATAAGGTTGATTTCAAATTGAAGCTATATGGAAATAGCGCCTTATTGACGACCGACAATAAGTACCCTTTTGGTTGAGAATGGCACATTTACTTATCTGTTTATTCGGCTTTGTTAAGCGATGGGCTAAATCATAGATCAGAAGTAAGTTTATGTTTAGATACGCAAAGGTCAACCCAGGCAGTAACAGAGGGCTTACCACGTTCGACGTGTTGCCTCTCTGTCGCACTTGTAAATTCGTACGTAACTGTGACAGGGAGACAACACGTCGAACGTGGTTCACGGGAGGCCCTCTGGACTCTAGCGCAGTGAAAATTCATCCACACACGTAATAATTATACATAAATTACATAATAATAAATTGTAACAGGAGTTACTTTGCCCTTCCTAGTGCAGATAGTTTAACTTAGTTGTGTTGGAACAAGCTTCGTGATAATCATGATATACATAATAATCTACTGATGACTGTACCTCGACTAGCTCGGGTTCTTCGAGATATGCAGCCAAGTTGGAGAGGCAACTGTGTACCGGGTTGGGTGGGGCATCCTCTACGTAGCTGTGAAATATAAAATAGATTATTAACTAAGTAGTTAAGGGCTTTAATGTTGTCTACAGTATTTTTACACAAATCAAAACACTATGATATGAAAAATTTGAATCTGTCCAAATATGTCAAATGTAAATAAAAGGTGTAGATGGTACACCATTTATATATGTGCATTAACAATTGTGATACCCTCTACGTGCAAGACCCATGCATGAGATGCAAAACAAGGTATAATACCCCTTCATACGAGGAAAAAGAAGTAGTTGTCAATATACCAGCAGAATACATTATTCATGTTAAAAAATTAGGCAATTACTAAAATTCCTCATCATATACTCGCAAATAGGTCTTTAACCTACTCTTCCCCAGTTGAGTATTAGGAGTTGAAGAGAAGGCTTGAAGATCTTGACGCCAAACGTCAGTTCCGAAAAACTCGGCCAAAGCCGACAACTACACCTACAACTCATTTGGACAGCTCGACTGTGGTTCGTGCTGCCGGACTTTCAATACCAAATTTGGATTTGCAAGTCACGTTCGCGCCCATGCGCGTAATAGTTAATAAAAACCCTTATAAGATTAATAATATAAAAATAAAAATAAACGCTTGTCGGGATGTCGCCGTCGACGGATACGTCTGGGAGGACATCATCATTAGGAGTAGGGCTTATTCTCTCTCTTCAATTTACAGATACAGATAGTTTATTCATAACGCCAAGTTACATGTCATCAGGTAATAGGTACATATTCAATTTAACTGTAATGTTGTGTCTGTAATGGGGACATTTGAGCCAGGTGCGATTCGTGACGGTTATTTTATTTAAACAAAAAAAAAGTGACGAAGCCTGTTGCGGATATCATCATTGGTATTTTTGGGACGAAGCATGTTGCTGATTTGTATTTGTGGCCACCTGACGAAGCCTGCGTTGCGGATTTTTACATGTAACTATATTATTTTTTAAGATATTCTTTACGAGCTACATAAATTCATAATATTGAGCGATGTTATCTGTAAATTAAATGTATATTTAACTGTTACACATTTAATTTTACTATAGGCTTTTAAAGCTGACTAGATTAGAATACATAATATTGATATATTGGGGAGCTCGAAGAACTCGTCAGTGGAATAAAATGTATGGCTAAGAAGCCACTTGCGCAATCTTAACTTAAAGGCCACCGCAGAAGCTGCATCCTTTAGCATTTGTCTAACAATGTATAAGGGAGTAAATGACTAAAACTAGTAATTACTAGTAGAACACAATTAACACTCACGCGATCCTCATAGCGTCGATGTTGTTCTTCACAAATTCTAGAACTAAGGGTGCGTTCTCCTTGTTGCCTAGAAGAGCGTAGTTGAAGGAATTTGTCTTGTCGTGAGACCTCACTTCATCGGTCAACGTCAGCTCCAAGTATCTGTAATCGATTTTTATTTTTAAATTATATAAATATTTCATTAAAATCTGTGCATTTTGCACCTTCAAGTGTAGATGTAATTAATTCTACACGCCGCGCCCTCGACCAGTGAAGACGTGTCGTGTCTCCGTGAAGACGGCCCTCGTAAATTGGACCGAAACATGTCGAGCTATTCGACTTAATAATACGTGAGTGACCCGGTTTAAAATAATCTAATATGTTTGAGTCTCACGGGAGTTTTATATTTAAAATCGTAATTAATTCTCTTAACATGTCATATGGAGATTGATTTCTGGTTATCCCATGTACAGTGAAGTGGGGTAACAGGAGACTGATGGGGTACCTAGCAGAGCTATAAATAAACCTTTTTTTACTATATTGTAATCTAACTATGTAGTATGGCGGCGCAAGCAGAAACAGGGCGGCCAATTCCTCAGGTACAAAGATGTGCTTAAGCGGCACATGAAAAAGTGTCGTAAAGAGCCCTCGCGATGGGGGCAGCAGGCAGCCATACGAACGGAATGGCGGGATACAATAAATGCCCGGGTGGCTGAATTCGAATCGCGACGGTGCTTAGAGCTGGCGCGACGAAATAAAGGCCAGACCACCTGCGGCAATACATTATAATTACTCAAATGGTGTGCTAACATGCCCGCAATGCTCGCGAACTTTTGGAAACAAAATCGGCTACGTCAGCCACTTGCGAGCACACCAGAGACAACAATAACGGAGTTGACAGCAGTCGCCGTATCCGAATCGGCCGTGGGGGAGTTATGTTACGTTATGTTATGTAGTATACAATTTTAACCTAAGGCTGGTATATCCAGATTCAAAGATTGTTAAAAGTAAACTGCTGTCAACCACGTTTATAGGTATTATTGATGTACCTGTTATCCTACTTAACGGTAATCTAATAAAATGTGATGTTGATACCATAAATTAGCAAGGACAATCAACATAACATGTGCCGTTCCACGGGCAAAGGCACCTTAGGTACCTTAGGTACCTTAGGTAGGTGGCGGTTGGCGCTTGTCGCGTGGCACCGCATGGAGCGTAGGTAATAATCATAGAGTAACTTATACTAGAGCGTTACTGTCATAGTAAATTTTGTAAAACTAAAAATAAATATTTATAAAAATACGATAAAATGTATTTAAATATGGATAAATGATTTTTTTATTTGCATTAATTATTTTTATATGATTTTGACCCATGTTCTTTCACTGGTATGCGTTAAAATTATAAATAACAAACGAAACAGTCAACGCCCTCTATACGAGTGTAGGCCAAAACTAGTGGCGCCATCTGATCGAGAATCAAATTTTCGTGATTTTCGAGGCACGTTTTTTCCTTAGACTGTATCCATCTATTACGGAGTTATATCTATCTTTGGTAATAATGGAGTAAGAACCGACCGTCATAAGGTACCCTTTCCCGCGGAACATCACATATTACCTAGTTAGTAATTCTGGATTTTTAGCAGCACCCATAGCCCTCAACATCTCCAGCTGGTCATGGGCAAGATTTGATGAGCGGAAGCGAGAGAGAATGAAGTTGAAGTCTTGTTCGTCTCCCTCTCGCACTCCAACCACGTACACATTACGACGGATTCCTCCGTGCACCCTAAAACAAAATATAAGGAGCTATTAACAAATACTAGAAGATGGGAAGAATACGGAGGATCAACAATGACAACCAAAATAACAGAAGAATCTTAATTGGGTTTAGGTGTTAGGGGAAATTCTTGGACTCTTTCCTAGCATTAAATATTTCTTTGGCTTGTATGATCATGATTATCATGAATCATAACAGTAACAAAAAAAAAATAGTAACGGTAAAGATTCGCAATGAAACATTGCTGTAGTGATGTAAGATACAATTTCGCAAAAAGAATAGCGCAAGACCACCCCCAACCGGATTTCTCGGCGCGCGCGCAGCGGGCGACGCGGCGCGCGGCAGTACGCAATACACGGTCGTCGTGAACGCTGCTCGCACTATTAGTGCTTGAGAAAGGAGACCTAGGCTCTCCGAAACATGTCGCGCGAGTGACTAAAACAAGTGAGTCTAAACCGTGAAATTATTTAATATTGGTATGTCTCACAACAGTTTAAATTCGAGTATTAACTATAGAAACAAAATAAATTATTAGCTTATGGAATTGCATATACTTGGAAACATTAGACCAACGCCGCCATGACCCGGGTGGCCGAGGGCCTTAGGCACCTGCCGCGATAGAGGACGCTAGTTCGATTCCAGCCCTGGGCGCGGAGACCTAGGTCACTTTTTGATATGACATTAATTTCAGTACTAAATTATTTATTTTGCACTCACCAAACATTATTGTCTTTCAAACCAACAAAGCGTTCCCTGGACTCCACCACACATCGCTCATGTCCGAGTAAACAAGCAAAGTGCAGAGCGGCTTGACGGTTCATGATGTCCGTGGGTGTGTCGGTGCTGAGGATGTCGAAGCCGACGTGCTCGATGAGGTGCGACATGGTGTCTATTACAAACTCCTGTAGATTGAAAAGGCTTGGTAGACTTTCTTATTTAATCACCTAATAAACCTTCTTAATATTAAATTATTAGTCCGTATAGCTCTCATGCGAGCTGACCACCAGTAGGAGATGGCACTAGATGAAGAAAATGTCATTCGTTCGTTCGACGTGTTGCCTCTCTGTCGCACTTGTAAATTCGTACGTAAGTGTGACAGGGAGGCAACACGTCGAACGTGGTTAGCGGTAGGCCCTCAGGTCTGGTACGGGAAGATAACAAATCATATTATTCGTGCTCGGCCACTGGAAGGCTTGGTCACTATTTCTATATTCAATTTAAATATTTCAATTTATGATAATATAGGTATAATTGAAATAATTATGAAGTCAGTTGTTTTTTAAGGTACTTACATCGAATTCTGCCTGGCTCTCAGTCAAATGCCTTAGCCTGTTCCTGAGCCAGGTAAAGCCGGTGATGGCGGCATCCCAAACATGCATGTTGTGCTCGTTGCGAAGGAACCTCAAAATGTTGAAACCGAAACTGTGGGTCATTCTTGTAGACCTCATCAGAGCAAAGACGTCATTGACCACCTGGAAGCCAAAGTGGATATCAAAATAGTTGCTATTGACATAGAAAAATATATATTTGAGAATGAAAAATTGTAGAACTATTTATATCCGTAAATTACTACTAACTTGGGCTCGGTTCAAGTAGTGAATGCTTTCAGGTTCATTCAGTAATGCTTCGGCGATCAAACTCCATGACTTTTCATCGTAGTCTACTCTGTAGTGTCCTAAAATATTTCAACATTAAATTTTAATTTGGAAAATTTAGTTCGTAAATACTTCAGTACTTCTTATTAATCAACTTCATAAAGGAGGGAGGTTCTCAATTCATCGTCATTTATTTTTTATTCATTTATAAGATAAGATTATAAGGTAACTTTACAGTTGCTCTCGCTATAATCACGTCAAGATTTGATGCTAGAGAAATCGAGTGAACTGTTCAAATATTATGGCCACACTTGATTTGGGTACCTATCTATTAACTAACTTGTGCATTTTCTCTCGGAAAGTGGCATTTGGGAATGTGGAATTTGGTGAAAATGTTACTAGAACATTATCATTCGCTTGCCCTTATCCCATTAATTTGGGGTTGGCGCAGCATGTCTTTATCTTCCATACCTCTCTCTCGCCTGTAATCTCATCATTCACTCGCGTGCGTTTCATATCATCTCTCACACAGTCCATCCACCTTTTCCTCGGTTTTCCTCTCCCGGTACTTCCCTCCACATACATTCGATAGCGACGTAATACCTTTCTCGTCACATGACTTTCATCCCTCCGCATTACATGTCCGTACCAAGCTAGGCGATTCGCTCTAACTTTTTCTACTATAGCGAGTGGTTCGAAAAGTGGAATCTTGAGCGTTGCAAGGGTTTTAAGGCACGAGGGTTAAACAAATTTTGCCACCGAGTGCAACACAAAAAATTTCACCAGACCAACGCGAGGAAAATACTTACGTACTGTAAAATATCAAACAAAATCAAATCCAAATGAACGTTATTAAATATTTAATTATCATTCAAATTCATCATTTGAAAGTCAATTTTACCATCCGACATAAGGAAACAACTCAAAATTTTCATTCGATTACTTTACACACATATGGATAAAACGCAACTTTCTCATTAGTTTTTGAACAATCAAGAGAGCCCTTATCAGCTGGTGTGGTGACAAAACTTATGATTTGTGAAGCTTCTTGCATGGTTACTCTAAATTATTACCAACACAACAATGGAGGTACTTACAGGTACTCTGACTTAACCAGTCCTTTGCGATGCGTCCTCTTTGACCGCCTCAACCCAAGTGAACGAGTCTGTCCCCGTTACTCCGTGCCCCACCATTTACTAAAACTACCGTGTTGCCAACAGTATAATGTTACTTTCCCAGCTACCCCTGTATTAATCGGGGTAACGTACTAATGTTGCCACAGTAGAATTATTATTTAACTGCTATCTTAAATGTTAACATAAATAAATCATGACACACCATGTTGTAGGTTATTGAAAATAACCCATTCTTCGCCAGCTGCCTTAGTCAATTCCAAAGTCTCGCCTGACATCATTTGAATGGGTTTAAGGCTTTCGAATCTTGGATAACTCTTGGTGGTGTAGGTTATAGGTATCGGGTAAATTTGACCAGTAGGCGTTGCGGTGGCACTTAAAAAGAATCGCTCCTGAAAAAGTTTTACGTCAAAAGTATTAAATGGACTCAAATAACTGCCACACAAATAAAATAAATAGGTATACATTTTGTGTTAAAAATATATAAAAGTCTTACTTGTTTCAAAGAAATAGCTCCAGTAGAGTGATTAATCTCAACCAACAGAATAGGGGTACCAGGTTCATTGACCCAGATACGGTAGAATTCTTCAAAATTAAAACCTTGATATTCACTCAACGTACTATCCTCTTGGATAGCTTCTTCAAAAGCTCTATATAAGTCGTACTGGTCGGTTGCTTCAAACGAACTGAGAAAACATTGAATAAAGAGATTTCAATACATGCAAAACTTATAGGTATCATATTTGTGGTCAGCGTAAAAGTAGTTTAGATTAATCTTGTTCCTAAAATTAAAATAAATGAAACATAAGTCTTAAGTACTTTCTTAAGCGACTTACTTGCTGGTTAAGAAGATACGACAAGCCTTCCTAAATGTCTCAGGAGTGATCATGTCGTGAATCATTCGGAGAAAAGCAGCACCTTTGGAGTAACTGACGGTTCCAAAGTGGCCAGTGACTTGAGCGGGCGTGTTGACCTCGTGGTTGAGAGCGACAGTGGATCCGGAATCGAAAGAGAGGGAGTTTTGCAGATAGCGAGAATTGAAGTGGTCCTCGTATTCGTATTCTGGGAACATCTGAAAAGAAGATATTTTTAACGAAAAATACTTTGCTCTACTCGCTTTCTAAAGCTAGAAGTGCACAGTGGATGTCGCACACTTTAAAATTTATTCCGAGACGCAATGTATTTCACAAATTTTGTTATATTTAAAGCGTGACAAGCAACGTCAATTACACTGATGATGGCGTACATTGATGATACTATTTAATTTGTATGAAAATTACGAAGGCCCACTAAATAAATTAAATGTGCTAAGCAAGTACAGCATTGAATAGCTCTGAGGCTCTGACGCTCATTGTAAACTTACCTGGTTTGTAGCGATATAGCCAAAATAACTGGCGAAGCCCTCGTTAATCCAAGTATTGCTCCACCAGAAGCAGGTGATCAGGTTTCCGAACCACTTGTGAGCCAGCTCATGAGAGACTAGAGTACCTGCGTAGTGCTCGTTACTCATGATTGATTCACTGGCGTTCAGGGTAAGGTACAACTCTCTGCAAAATTGTAATTGTGAAAAAATAAATCAAAAAAAAATGATGAGTTTTAATCTAATCGAATTTAAACTGTTGTGAGACATACTAACATTAAATAATTACTAACATACAATAACATAAACATTACATATATTATTATTAACATTATTAACTTTATTAATTAATTGAAATGTAAAGTTTCTTATAAGAAAAATAAAATTCTTTAACCCGAATTAGTTTTAATCTAGGTTACCTGTAAAGTAAATTTGTGTGATAATATCCCATAATAATTATTTATTATGTCCGTGGTACAACATTTTAATGATCATTCTAAGCTTTTAAATTATTTACAAAGTAATTTTGACTCAATTTCAATATCAAATATTCTAAACATAAATATTCAACGAATATTTACCTGTAGCTAACCATTCCCCAATTTTCAGTGCCAGCAGACGCCCAATCAGGAGACGAAATATGATCGTTGAGCAAATTAGGATGCATAGTTTCATATGGGATTTCAAAGTAGTCATTAAAGAATGTGGTCATCTTGACAGCCAGATCCAAGGCATGATCACCAAGGCCGACGGTGTTGGATCTCCCGATGATTCTGATAGAGGGAGTGAAGGAGGTGTCCTCAGCGATGACTGTGAAAGTCTCACTGACGAGGAAAGTCACGAGATAGGACGACATTTTCGGGGTCACTAAGAAGTTTGTACGTATGCGGTTATCGGAAAGGCTGAAAAGAAAATAATGTGATTTAATTATCTTGAACACAGAATACTTTCAAAGTTGTATTTACAGGTAAAATTAAACTGTGATTAAATACTCACGATTCAGTATTTCCAATTCTGGTATTTGAGAAAACAGAACTATAATTAGCGGGGCTGGATAGATGAACTTTGAAAATAGCCTTAAAAAGAGGCTCGTCCCAGCAGGGAAATGCTTGTCGTGCATTGTACGGTTGGAAGTGAGTGGTAGCATAAATTCTGAAATAAGTTTTTAATTTTTTTATTTTCACACAAGCTTTTGTCGCATACTCTACCGACTAGATAGAATTACAATTCTAATAAACTTCCGCTCCCGTCATTAGATCAACTTGGCGACAGCTTTAACTATGATGATGGTAAATTAGCTGCATCGCAAAAATTATAAGTTATAACCTACGAAACCAACCTTTCAACTCCGTCGTCATCGATATAGTTTCCTCTCCAGATACCTCTTTTCATCGGCCCTACATTCATAGTGTTAGAATAATCAATAAAGAGAGTATAACTACTTCCATTAACCAGAGTCTCATCTAAGTTAATGATGAGGAAGTGGTATTGTGGTTGGATAGTAAAGGGTTCAGACAAGTTTAATGCAACTGGAGCGCCATTTGAATTTAAAACACTGATTGCGTTTATTCGGTCAACGTTGGCATGTAACACAATGTTAGAAACGTTGTCTTCGACAGCCTGTAAAATAAAAAAGAATAAAAATGGTAATAGGTATTTCATAAGTTTCCTTTGCATTTTGTGACTAATTTTGATTTAGATATGAGAGTTTATTTGTAACTTAATAAAGCAGCGGATTTCAAATATGATTAACATCGTTAACATTGTTTTGACTTTTATTTACAGGCTAAATTTAAAAATAAGCATGAACACTTACCTGAATAATAATATTTTCTCTGCCATCAAAACTGAACGGTCTATCCGTGCGTTCAGCAAAATACAGATCTATGAATATTTCATACTCCAATGGAATAACGCTCTCAGGTAACCTATATACTAGTTCATCATTTCTGTTTACGTCAGATGTGAGATCTATAGAGTCAAGTTCCCTTTGCAAGGAGGCAGGATGATCACCCTTGACCAGCGCAATTAGCGCCAAAACCAGGGCGATGTAGGAAAAGGACATTTCTGTAAAAGTTGTTCGATATTATGTATGTAACTATATTAAATTGCTTGGTATAAAACACGACTCTTGTTTGCTAATTAATAGAAAACTTTTCGAATCTAAACTTACCTCATAACAAAAATGTCCCTCACGGGGAATAGACACAGATGAAATGGCAATTAAGGTTATAATTTGATTATTGTCATAAAACTACGATATCACCGATACCAGAATAAAAGAAATCGTTTATCATTAGTCATATTTATCATAAATTATTATTTATGACTCAAGTTAAGATATGTAATTATGTAAGTACCTACTTAATTTATGATAAGATTTTTAATCATGTATTAATTTTTATCATCTAGAATATTGTGAAATAAAACTATGAAAACGGATTATATCGCATATATTGAATAATCGCGCATATAATCCGGTTTCATAGTTTTATTTCATGAGTAGCTATCGCGGTAACCGAAGACAATATTACATCTAGAATATTGTTCTGTATTGTAATTTTTTTTCAGAATTTCATTAATATTATGGTCAATATTGTGTTGCAAATTACTCTTAATGGTGATACTTTTTTGTTCTTCTTACTTTCCAACTATTTCAGTGTTAACTATATTAACTTTATGTTGTAAGTCTTAATTAACTTTAACCATTTATAAGGAAAACTGTTATAAATCACCTAATATACTGATCTTTCTGCTCTCCAAATATTTGATTACTAATTAAGCCGAGATTGGTCATCATTCCGTTTTCAACGACACGGAAAATAAAACAGAAAACTTCTATAAATATAAATAATTTATTTCTAATAACATCAGTTGTCCCTACATCAATAAAGCTTCAAGCTATTGGAATATTGTCAGTTACAAATTGTTCAACTTCACGAACAAGATGAGGTACTAGCGCCATGCATAGTTACGCCATTAGATATTTGGTGCTTCTAGACTTAAAGTATCCTTAAAGTTATTTTAAATTAACGGATAAAGTGAGCTATGATGGCTGCCATTAACAAGGCAACAAAGGTCGGGGCAGTGATGGCGCCGGCCGCATTTCTCCCTCGAAGGAAAGAGTAGATATCTCCTACGACGCTGTTGCCCCACTCGATATTAGCGACGGCTGATGCAACCACATTCTTGGCGTTGACGAAGGAATCTCCAAGTGCCACTTGGTTTTCGTACGCCCAGGCTTGGAACTGTAAAGTAAATCATGGATTAGTTTTTGCGATATTTTTCTTTAAATGTTTTAAACGTTTAATTTTTTTGCATGAATTGTAAAGATTTTTATTGTTTAAATGCCACTTGCACCATCCCACTAACCCGGGATTAACCGGTTAAACCTGGAGTTACCATGGTTACTAGTACAATGTGACATTGGGTTAACGGTTTAACGGGTTAACCCCGGGTTAGTTGGATGGTGCAAGTGGCGCTAATGGGGATAAACAGGGTTCAACGATAGCGTTGAATGATTTATATGTGTATTCACGGGACAAAGTTTAGTAAATTTAAGATTATTTTTTGAACGGAAAGTATCAAGAATGTGTTGTTTATGTTACATTTTTGATTTTATACTTACGCTAGTGATATCTTCAAAATCAGTCAAGTAAGTAACAAGTGCATTTATGGCTACATTCAATCTGGCCACACCACCGTAGCTGGAAACGAAATATATTGTATTTTAGTATGGTTATGGGCTAAAAAAATAAATAATTATTAGCTTACACATTTTCAAACAAAGCTTTTTATTACACAATATAAAAGTCAGTTGTCAGAATGAATACGACAAACTTGTATCATGAAATTTTAATTCCAAAAGATTTTATTTATTTAAACTTTATTTCACAAAATATATACAACAATGTACAACTGGCGGACTCATAACAAATAGCATTCTCTACCAGCCAACCATAGGGGCAAACAGAGATACCTACAATTGGTTGGGTTGGCTTTTTCAACTTACAGCACTCTGATATCAGCTAAGTTATTCTGCAAAAATGTGATGACAGTCTTCAAGTTCTCCCTGTTTCCTTGAAGAGCGAAGGAGAAGGCATTGGTCCTGTCGTGGTAGCGGATATTGTCGTTTGTCAAGGTCTGCTGCAAGTAGCTGCAAAAGACATCAGAATTAGGGAAGAATTTAAGAATCAATAGAAATTGGCGGGACACTTAAGTGTGTTATACAAAGATGTAATCTAATAAATACAATAGAACATTGCATAGTATAAGTGCTATATAAATATAATTATACTTGTCATATATCATTACAAATATTACCATTAAAGTTTTTAACTAAAATTATCAATGTCCCATGGATCATCATGTATAAGAATGGACCACAGTATAAATCTATCCAAATTTTTAATAAAATCCCTAATGCTATCAAATACGAACTAAATGAGAAAACTTTTAACTCTAAACTGAAAAGCCTATTAATAGAAAATTGTTATTACACAGTCGAATCATTCCTGGAAGATAATACGTTAGATAAATATGACATCGAATTAGTGTAAGACTGTTAACTTGACATAATGCTGCCATCACTTTAATATTAATTGACATTCATTACATAAATAATAATTATAATAATTTCACAAGTTAATTCAATCAGACATTATTATATCGGTGCATTGTTGACGTCGCTATTGTTGAAGTTACTAAATTAATTTATGAGACTAACTAATAGGTTACTAAACCACTGATACGCTAATATGTTATTTTTATTATGTTACCTTAATTACAATATGTAGATTAGAATTAATAGAATAGAAAAACTGTACTATTGTGTGCCCTTACAGGGTGTCATGAACTGGCTATATAAAATGTAACACCTTATTATGTACATGACAATGCAATATTTAATAAATGACTAAATGACTATTTCATATTTCAAATGTACCTATGTGACCTGTAAAATATTTTTTAACAATAAAGAAACTGAACTGATACGATGAGAAAAAATAAAGATAAAAAAAGAAGTGACACTACTCTTTAGAATATAGGTGATGTAAGATGATATTACTGTAATTTGTTTTGCATTAGCCAATGTGAAGTGCAAATTTAATAATATTAATACATATAGAAAAGTGAAGATGACGTAATTAATTTCAAAATTTCAAAATTATTTATTTCATGTGATTTACACACATAGATATACAAAACAATAAGCATGCAACACATAATATTGTCTTACTGCTGAAGCCGGTCCTCATCCTTGGTGCAGCCGAGAGCTCTGAGGATAACGACCATGTCGGCGGCGTTCTCGGAGGTCTCGTATTGGTTGAAGAGGAAGTTGTAGTCGGTAGCGTCGCCGTTCCTGAGTCCGGCGCAGTAGACGTAGCGGCGAGCGTTCACGGGGACTCTGTAAGATGATTAGGTCGGGATCATCGTCGCAATACTGTTATTATTAACTATAAAAACGATAACACCCGACTTAAAGATCTTGACGCCAAACGCCAGCTCTGAAAAACTCGGTCCAGCCCTCCTACCATTACACATACGGCGCATCTGGGCAGCTCTACTATGTTTTGTGTTGTCGCACTTTCAAAACCAAATAGTTAAGACCCTTTTCAAAGTCAGGATGTCGCCGTCGACGGATACGTCTGGAAGGACTGGCACAGTCAACTGACCATCAACAGCGTGATAATCTTCTAAAAAGCATTTCTGTCTTCGTTTAAATGCTCAATTGGTCACAATGTACTGAATAATTTTACCCTTTTTTTCCAAAAATACAGTTGTTAATAAGGATTTTTACTAACTTATATTGGTAAGAGATGGTATTATAATTTTTTTAAGTAATTTAAATGTATTATTACACACATGCAATATAAAATACAAAAACCTATAAGATAATTATGGATAGATAAAATAAGGCAAAACATGTTAACATTATTCTGTACTTACAAACTGCTGGTGGGGTTAGCCTTGAAAGCGTTCCACTTCTCCAAGCTGTCGGCAACGCAGCCCTCATGGCCAAGGTTGCAGGCGTAGTTCAGGATCTGCATGCGGTTCAGGATTCTAGTGGTGGAGTCGGTAGCCGCATCTTCGTAGCCCAGGGACTCGATGGCGTACTCCATCAGCTCAAGGAGGTATTCCTAACGGAAAAATATAATTGTTTGATGGTAGAAAATAAAAACTTTTTTGCGCCTATTATTTTTAAGTCATCAAAATAATGAGTAACATTATTACAACTTCTATTGTATATAGACTGGTTAACCTAATGTATGCGAACAGTGAAATTTAAATTTATTCTAGTTATACATTCTGAACTGAATTGAAGGTAAAAAGGCCTAAGTAGGTAAGTATACTTAATTTACAATATATATCGTATCGCCCGAAGACGTCGTATCTTTGTCCGAAGAGATATGTGAAGTAGACACCCAGGAAGGAATGAAAGTGATTAAAGAGCACAACGCGGTGTAAGCGATTCGAAATAAGCTAACAAAGTACCTATGCTTAAAGGTGATTTAACTGAAACATGACGTCTATAATACTCACATCAAACTGCGCGTGAGCAGCAGGAATGTGCTCCAAACGGCGCCTGATTAAGTCGAGCTGACCAAGAGCTCCGGCCCACGCGAGGTAATCATCTTCGTTCTCCAAGAAAGAGATAACGTCAAAGGCGCGTGCAATGCTGATATACGATTCTCCGGCGCGCACAAAGTGAAGGACATCGTTGACGATCTAAAAACGAATAAGAACAATATCAATACTAAACTCCAGTCTTTATTTACTACCTATATCTAAAATTCAAATTGATGTTGTTAATTAAAATTAAAAAAGCTTGCGTTTAGTTCATACACTTTAAAATTGAAAACCGGCCAAGTGCGAGTCCATTACGGAAAAAAACAGCAAAAAAATCACGTTTGTTGTATGCCCCATTTAAATATTTATATTATTCTGTTTTTAGTATTTGTTGTTATAGCGGCAATAACAGAAATACATCATCTGTGAAAATTTCAACTGTCTAGCTATCACGGTTCATGAGATACAGCCTGGTGACAGACGGACAGACGGACAGCGGAGTCTTAGTAATAGGGTTCCGTTTTTACCCTTTGGGTACGGAACCCTAAACACTAAAGGTGGATAAAGAGAAGAGAAGAGTATGATTATCAGACCTGAGCTCTATTTTGTCTGGGGAATTGGTCTTTGTTATTGCGAAGTGCCGAAGCAAGCATCTCCCAGTTGTGGTCATCATAGTTGACACGGTATAATCCTGTTAAAAAAATAGAAAGCTTTTCAATATACTTAAAATAAACCGAAATAAATGTCATATACGAAGGAAAAAATGACCTAAGCCTCCAGTGTCCAGAGCTGGAATCGAACCAGCATCCCCCGTTTACCGGACAGGTGCCTGAATCACTCGGCTATCCGGTCACCGTGGCATGGGTCAAAATTTCCAAGTATATGACAATTCTCTGAAGGTTTGTGGCGCCCCCTGGCCATCTCTAAGGTTGAACAGTATGATTCGACCTTCTAACCGAATCAAACTCAGGTGATTATGGGCTAGCAAAGAGAGATGACGCTGCCATTAATACTCTAAGAACAAATTGAATTACTTTCTATGAAAATATTTATAACCTGATACGACACGACGAATTTTTTAAAAACATCATTGAAGGGAGAGTTGAGGTAAGAAGACGGAGGGGGAGACCAAGGAGAACGTACATAGATCAAGTAAAGGAAAAACTCAACGTCGTTTCGTATCAGGCTATCAAGGAGAAGGCAGAGGATCGACATACATGGAAATCGCTCCACCGACAACAGTGTAACTCTTGATGATGAACTAATGATGATGATGACACGCTTTATCACACTAAACATTTTTGCCTGTGAATAGACAACAGTCTCAATTGAAGTTTCACTTACCAGACTGTTGGATGTTAAACACGACCCAGTTGTGTCCAGCCGGCATGTTTTCAGTGGTAGAAGCCGTAGTCAAAACCTTTGCTGGTTTGGTGGTAGTGAAATCGGGGTCAGCACTGTGGGTCCAGGTGTAAGGGACTAGCCATTGGTGATTGTAAACAGTGCTTCCGATGAGAAAACGGCTCTGTAAGATAAACATGAAGGTATTGTAAAAATTTATGTTCATGAAAATTAATGTCAATACAATTTATATGATTCTAATGGCCACATATAATTATACGTTGTTTGTAGACGAACTAACGCACAATAAAGGCTATGTACAAAAATATTGATGCCTCAATTAAACAATAACCGAATCCAGTCAGGTACTTGTAAAGTTGTTATATAGGTATAAAGCATCCATAATTCTGTGATTCGATTACAATATTTATTTTAAAAGCCGTCATTACGTTAGCGCACATTCTCAATATACTCGTAGATACACAAAAAATCTCATTAAGTTTTAGTTTATTTTTCTCATGTATACAATTTTCACACAGTTAAAATGAACATACATTTCAGCTTGTAGTACTTATCGTATAATGATCGTTTTTTTTTGTAATAATAATAAAAATTAGAATCGAAAATCCGAATTTAGAAAAATTGTTTCAAAAATGATTCATTCGTCGTCATAAACAAGTGACGTCTCGAATCAGTACCTGAGTAACAGTGATTTCTCCGCTGTTCATGTTAACGTCTACGTTCAAAACGGGAGAGCCAGGATTCTGGACCCAACTGTCAAAGACCTCGCCCACATCCAGGGTTCCGTATGTTGCTGCGTAGGTTGGGTCCGCGGCCACCGCAGACCTGAACGCGTCGTACATGTCCTCAGGAGTGCCGAGACCGTGAGCGCTTAAAATGATAGAGTTAAGTAATCAGACTAAGTCAAACACAAAAAAGATACAGGCCATTAAAACAAGAAAAAATTAAGTCTGGGAGTGAAACAGTTATGAAACAAAGCAACGTTAGATATTTGCTGCACAAGTTGCTCCGGTTTAAGATCTTTGAAATGGATCGCAATATGTCAAGTGATTTTTGGACCAATTAAACATAATTAAATAATTATACATGTAAAACTAGGCGCTTAAAATGTAACACTTGTGATTTTATCCCTTTTGTTTGTACCTTGCGGTAAAAATAACAATGTAAAGTAGCATTAGGCAGACTCGTTCATGTAATATATGAATTTGGGATTTTAACAGTACCACTATCGGGATAATGTTAATATGTTCGTTAAACAAAACTTACTTATCGGCGAGATAAGTCCTCAATGCATTTTGGAAAATAGTAGGTCCCACAAAGTGCTCCATCATTCTCAAGACCGAGGCCCCCTTAGCGTAGCTGGTGGTCGAGAAGTGGGCGCTGATGGAGGCGTTATGCGTGACAGTGCTTAAGTTCATGGGAGTGGCGCTTGCGAAAGCGTCCCAATTCAGAGCACTGTGGAGGTTGTCGACGATGAACTGGTCGGCTAGCTCGAGAGACGGATCAGCCTGGAATAAATCATTAATTTAGAAATACTAACATCATCGGCGAGAGCAAGGCTGGTCGGCTTCGCTGGCTCGGCCACGTGGAGAGAATGGGAGAGGATCGTGCGGCCAAGAGCGCTTATCTGGGGTGACTAACTGGGAGACGTCCGGTCGGAAGGCCTAGGTACCGGTGGATCGATGAGGTCCAGAAGGACCTATGTGACATCCAGGCGGCTGAATGGCGTCGGATCGCACAGGATAGGAACGAATGGCGAAGCCTAGTATCGGAGGCCAAGATCCACTTCGGGTCGCTGAGCTAGCGAAGTAAGTAAGTAAGTAAGAAAAACTGCAAATGTTATAATATGGCAGCGTGGCCAAAGACCATCGTTCACATTGTTAACTAACATTTTATTATCCTTATTGCATGGTCCAAACAACAATTTAGAGTTTTGGCTGTTAGTACTAAAATTAAGAACACACTTTTTTGATGCGATTGTATAAAAATATGTTGTACTATCTATCTAGGAAGCTATTTAATAAAATTTAAAACTTTAAGGATTCGTTTCCTATTATTATATGTGTCGTTTTCAATCAAAAGGTACCACATTGGCGCTTGCCATAAGGATGCTCTGACAGGTTATTTTCGGATGTTCGTATAAAGATACAATCCAATTTCGTCCTTATGGTAAGCGACAATGTGGTACCTTTTGGTTGAAAACGTCACATGTAAGCATTGAGGTTAACATACAGGTTAATTTTGGTAATGGCGTTTGGTACTGTGATATTAAAAGCTACTCATTTATTATTTTAATATAGAATGATTTGACGTCCATATTTGTGGACATTAATTTTTAGCAATAACGTTCAATTACAGATACATGCAATATAGAGACAGCGTGTGTAAGCAAGAGAGAGAGAGAGAGAGATTATAGATTTATTTCTAACTTACAGCGTGAGCAGAGAAGATTTCAAAGAAGCTAGCGAAAGACTCGTTGAGCCACAAGTTGCTCCACCAGAAGCAAGTGACCAGGTTACCGAACCATTTATGGGCCAGCTCATGGGCCATGATAGTGGAGATGAAGATCTTGTTGTTGATGTTAGTGTGAGCCGGGTCGTACAGAAGGTAAGCTTCTCTGAAAAAAATAGTATAATACTCGTAACCACATGGTTATTGGAAATACAGCAGACAGGAATTGAAATTACTTAGTGAGAAATTATGATATTGATATACCGTGTACCTACTAAAGAAAAAGTGACTAAGACTTCCAGTGCCCAAGATGCTGAAGATACTGGTTTGATTTCTGCCTTGAGCACTGGTTGTGCTCATAAAATTAAATAACACATCAGAATATTTGTTTCTACAAGCTTTTTATTAACTTGCAATGTACCTATCTATGTATGTTAGTACGGGTCAAATCTTGCAAGTTAAAGTGACCCACTTCCCGACTTCCTATGAAGCTGAAAATTTGCATGCATATGAAACGGGTGACAATGCAATATTATGATACCATCGAGCTGATCTGATGACGGTGACAGGAGGTGGCTATAGGAACTCTGTAATAAAAAAACGAAACCTAATTATGTTTCGGGGTTTTGAAATTGTCTCGATGAGTATTAGTTGCCTGCGGAAAAAAAGTACAGTCAGCGATGAAAGCTTGTACCAAAAATGATTTTATAGCCAAAAACATTTATTTTGATCTCTACCATGGATATTATTTTGCTTGCATAGTTATAAAACAATACTAAGAAATTTTATGAGTTTTTTGATAATAAATTACCTGTAGTTAACCATTCCCCAGTTCTCCATAGCACCAGCTGGGAAATCGGGTATAGCAATGTGATCGTTCTTCATTGGTTCTCCTTCGCCCATGTTATAGTAATCATAATTGAAGTATTCGTTCATCTCATTGGTGATCTTAACTCCGATGTCAAGAGCATAATCATGTTGAGCCTCAACTCCTGGGCGAGATACGATACCAAAAGGCCTATCGGGCTGGCTACCGTCAGTAGTCTCGATAAAGTCACTGACGTGGAATGCAATCAGATAGACAGAGATGGTGGGCGTAGGCAAGAAAGTCTCTTTAATACGTCCTTCGGAAACACTGTAAAGTGAAAAGGTAAGTAAGATTTCTGTTGTTTGATATTGAAGTCCCAGGGGGTCTAAATTTTCTATAGAAAAAAGTATTTTAAGGTTTTAAAGTTAGAATTGAATTCTAATTGTTAACACCTGTATGTTCATACTTACGTCTCGGTTTGATTGATAGCCATATTAGAATAGGAAGGGCTGAGAGTAGCATCACGCGTGATAGAGATAACGAATCTCGATTTGAACTGAGGCTCGTCAAAGCAAGGGAAAGCTTTACGGGCGTAGAAGGGCTGGAATTGCGTCGTAGCGTATTCCCTGTAACAAATGTAGGTAACATTCTTAAAGCAGTTTCATGTGAGGTTTATAATTCAACATTTACTATCTCCTTAATTGCTTAGGACACGTGACCAGACGAGAGCCCGATAACTTGGAAAAGAGCATTGTAGTTGGCATTGTGGATGGAGAACGGGGTGGACATCCACCGACCCGCTGGCTAGATATTGTAAAGAAGGCCTGCCAGGAATCTACACTGGCGCCTATTATTGTGCATAAAACAATGACCTCATGTGGACCTCAAGTCATTAAGAAACGAGGACTAAGAGACTCATAAGACGTTACAGTAATTTTTGCAGATATTTCGACAACTCACCGCTTTACGCCATTTAGGAAGTAATAGCCCTTGTAGAATCCTCTTTCAAACTGGTTTTCGTTGATCACTCCACGGAATCTAATGGTGATAGTGTACTCGCCGGCGACGACAGGGGAGGCAGGGTTAATGGTCAAGAGCTCGTGAACATTATCGATCTCGAAGGGCCTCTCGAGGTTCAAAGCTACAGCGTTGTTGTTGCTGTCCAGGAGGTTGACTGCTGTGATAGCGACGACGTTTTGGTGGAGCACGATTTCCTCATGGGGATCTCCTGAAATCTAAAAGAACGACATTTTAGTACTCGTAGTTTTCACCTTTTTTATCTTTATATAAGGTTTGAGGATAATCAGAATTGCCTTTTCTAATAAACTGTTTTAATATGTAATCTTACAAAGATGAGAAAAAATTAAGGGCAATCATAATGTCTATGTATACATAATCATTAGAACAGACAAGGTATGTTTGTTTAATTATTACAAAAGACATAAATTATACCCCGTTCTTTTAGCATTAGAAAAGACTACACGATCTTGACGTGTTTTTTTATTGAAAAACTTTCTTACTTATGAAACCAAAAGAATGTACATATATTGTTACATATTTGCTGTGACTTATTTTCAAAAGTGTTTTTCAATAAAAAGACATCAAAATCGTGTAGTATTTTTGTAATGCTAATAAAAACGAGGTACCTAATGAACTTCAGATAACTTTCAAAATAGATGAGAGCAATATACCTAGGTAGTCCTTTTCTAAAATATATTACGAGTAGTAAGCCGGTACCGAAGGATACTAACTTAATCATACAAATTTATCTTTCTCATGTCTGAATGATTTTTGATCAATGCGATAATGATAAAAATGTAATCATTTTTAATGATGTCTGAAGCAATTTATTTATAACATGTGTGATTAGATGTGTATTCACGCCAATAGATACTTAAACTATACCCAATTTATCAGTGCTAGTTATTTGAATGCTCTGAATTTTTTTGGCTATAATCCTAATTTAATTCATGAGAGATTTCTTGTAGAACGAGATCAATTAAACCGGTGGGTAATTCTTTATGAATTATAAAAGAACAAAACTTAATAGAAGCTCATCCTATCCCTATCCTATCATTCATCCTATCATTAGACATAAGTCTAAAATATAAAAATATTTTTTTGGACATTTATTATTCAAGGAGCGGCCAAGGTGTTCAGAAATAGCTGAACACGCCTCTATTGTGGAGGTGTTAGAATGCGTGTTCAGATATGTTTGAGCACCTCGGCCGCTCCGATATATCTGATGGCGACTCTACTTAGCATGTATCGTATCGTGCCTTCTATTTTGTGCCGGGCTTGCGCTTGTATAGCACAATCGGATTAGGACTAACCTCGAAATTTCTAGAACAGCCCTAAACTTTGGTATGTATGTTAATTAAAGGTCGCTTTTTCATGTCCACACTATTTGACATTTGGGGACCTCGAGGAATCGCAGCCATCTTGGTAAATGTGTACCATTCTGGAGAAATTCGTACTGTGCGGTTTAAGAGGAATTTCCTCCCGCGTACACTTCGGCTGTGGAATGAGCTCCCTGCCGAGGTTTTCCCGCGGGGCTACAGTATGGGGTTCTTCAAAAAAAGGAGTGTACAGGTTTTTAAAGGGTCGGCAACGCGCATGTAATATCTCTGGTGTTGCAGGCGTCCATAGGCTACGGTGACTGCTTACCATCAGGCGGGCCGTATGCTTGTTTGCCACCGTCGTGGTATATAAAAAAAATGCGTTTTACTCTAAATCTACGTTCTCTATGAAAATATAGTGTAAGGCAACATTAAAGCTTATTAAATTCTATATGTTAAACTGCAAACTTACCGTGACTACATGTGTCACAATTCCATCGAACCTGCTCTCAGACAAATACACATCCAAGTCGACGTCTACCCAGCTAGGCTGCACACTGTCGGTCAGCCTGAAGGAGGTCTCACTGTCCACGTTGCTGTTGTAGATCTCCGTGAAGTCCATCTGGGACTTCAACTCCATGAATGGAGTGTGCTGGGCGTTGATCAGCCCCACTAGGGCAAGCAGTACCATTAACATCGTGGAACCTGTAGAAAAAAAAGTTATTTAATCAGATATCAACCCATTACATTAAAATAATATTATAATTTGTATTTCCATTTTGACATTTGTAAATGATGATGATAACTTACTGATTTGAACTGATCTTGTTCACAGTATTATAAAATAAATAAAGAAAGATGCTAACAATTTTAAAATTCAAATAATGGAGTAGTAACATTCTTATTTGGCAAAATATAAAATCGCAATTTAACGGTTTTCGTCACATACATTGTCTTACTTTCCGTAGATCAGTAATCTACACCGATTTTTTTATATTGTTATAAAAGTCTGGTAGAGTTTGCCATCCGAATATTCGGATATGAATAATATTCGAATATCGGCCAATAATAATATCCGAAAATATTCTAATAATACAACTCAAAATATTCGAATAAACGGATATTCTAGATAACACAGAAATATCGTTTTTAACTACGTTTTAATACAAAGACTTTACCCTAACCAATTTTAAATGATAACTATAATAGCTAACATCTTACTGTTATCTTTAAAACCGCACTTAATAAGGAGGGTTTATAATTATCTGGATTTACTGGTGCCTAGTTGAAAATACATCTAGTGCCTCACCTCGTGTTCAATCGTCTACATTTAGTCTTTATCAGTTCCATTAGCAATGAAATACTAGGTAATTATGAAAGCAATACTTACTTTTTTTATACTACGTCGGTGGCAAACAAGCATACTGCCCGCCTTACAAACCTATGTACGCCTGCAACTCCAGAGTTACATGCGCGTTGCCGACTCTAACACACCTCTCCCAAGACTTTAATGTTTACAGAATATTACTTTTTCGAAATAATATCAGTTTATAATTTTTCTTCAAGTTACAACTTTTATTTATTTAATTTTTATTGCACAGTAAATAAAGTACAAAACGCAGATAAGCTAATAAAACTTCTGACTGCAAATTCACAAGGAAATATTTTTTTATTTTTTTGTTTTTAGTCAGTTCAGAAAATGTATTGTCTTAATGTTGCGTTTAATAGTAATATCACGTATTTTACTGGTTTCGTAACAATTAAATAGACCAAAGAAAATCAAAAATAAATAAAGAACCGCCTGACAAACAAAATAAGTCAAATCCTATCTTATTCTAATAAAAAGTGCTTTGAAATTCCGTCTTGATATGGTTATTAAATATATGTGACCTTGATGGGTCATACAATCTTAGCAGAGTGCCAATATAATGACGTCACACTGTACCCATTAAGTACCTGCATTAATGGTAATAAAATAAATGATAAAGACTCACCCATTGTGACCACGATGAAAACTCCTCACCGACTAGATGGATTATTAACATTTTCCATATTTATCATAATCAGCGACATAATTACAAAGATTAAGACCGGTAAGCAACCAAAAGCGTTCGTGAATTCAGACCTTTATCTAAAATCGCTGATAATATTATTTATTTTATCGCTGTGGTTGATTAGGTTTATTGATGATGAATGTAAAGCTAGCAAGTACGTGGAATAGTATTATTATACGTACAATAAGTACATACAAATTCCGCCTAGCATATAAGCAAGCTGGCCAAGTCATTGCATTCATTCATTTCATTACATTCATTAAACACAAATTAAAAAATTGGTTAGTCGAGCAAATTAGGAACTTAGATGTAAGATATTAAATACGACCTAGGTACATTATGTAGTTAAAATACATATAATCCTTACATATACTTATATATAATCCTTATACACTGTATAAAATGTGACATGTAATTTATATTATCATTATCCTAAATTGTTTGACTTGATGCCAACGGCCGCTTTCTATCACCGCACCGCTCGCCATCGGCAGGGTGTTCATCCTCACACCCTAGAACCGAAATGGTCACGTACTGTGCGGTTTAAGAGGAATTTCCTCCCGCGGACGCTTCGGCTGTGGAATGAGCTCCCTGCCGAGGTTTTTCCGAGCAATTACTTAACTTTCAAAGCAATTTTTTTTACTATGTCTTGAGCAGAATATTATGTAAAAAAAGATTTGGTGTTAGACTAGTTAATGTCATGTTTATTGTTTATTATCATCTCAAACATGATGTTTAAAAAGAAAACACGAAATTGGTTGGATTGTAATAATATTTCCATTGCTCGATATTTCCTATTCATTATTTGCTGTTATTTGTTGTGTGTCCTATTCGACCGAGCGAGTGCAAAACGGGAGCAAAGCGTCTCTGTATCAGCTTGAGCTAGGTATAATGTTTCGTTCTTTTCGGCTGTTCTCCTTTGCCAATTTTACTTTAAATACCAATTTTGGGGTATTTTGTGAGCAGGTTCTATAGTTATATTGATTTTTTTGTCTATCTAGTTTTTGGAATAATTAATAAGGTTTGCAGCTCACAGAGACATTAGTTATTATTTAGTTATCACAATCGCACAATATTAGCACAATCGGATTAGGACTAACCTCGAAATCTCTAGAACAGTCCTGAAATTTGGTATGTATTGTATTAAAGGTGTTTGGTATTAAAGGTCTCCTTTTCATGTCCACACTATTTGACATTTGGGGACCTCGAGGAACCGCCTCCATCTTGGAAAATGTGTACAAGCTTGGAGAAATTTGGATTTTACTCGGAATCTAAGTTCTCTATGACAATATGATGTAAGGCAACATTAAAGCCGATTAAATTCTACACAAAAAAGTCTTTGGCACTTTTGCGGAAAAGACACATGTTCTTAGAGAAAATACTTGCTGAATCCAGATTTAGCACTTTCAGGGGGTTGGAGATATAGGTATATGAATTCCACTTTTGTCTATATAATTATTTGTACATGATCCACCCCAATATCAACATTTTACTCAACTGTGACTTAACCAGAAAGTAGGGTTATGGGTTTCAGTACTGATATTCAGTACATCCTGTAGCTTAGGATACTGGACGGATTTTTGAAATGACGTATCGGTTTTCTCTTGGCCTTTACAACCTGTTTTCACTTGTTTCGTTAAAGAAAAATCAAAACAACCGCCTTGAGAGGACGCCGAATATTAAATAATATTTTTTTCTTCTAGCGCCTAAACTATTGAACGCATTTCAATATAATATACATCAGTAGACCCGTAATTATTACACGAGTGCTATGCAATAAAATTTACTAAAAATTAATGTAATCACGTACGTAAAATAGTAATATCCACGAAATGAGAAATTATTTTAATAATTGTTTGACTTAGTTAATCTGACGTTAGGAGTGGTCAAACAAATGAATTGATATAAAATAAAAAAATTGCCTTATTCATACATAAAATAGACTGTTTCTTAGCACTTTTCTTAATTTCTTGGCAGGAATTTAAATTAAAACCACAGTTTTTCTATATAAATATTATTCAATATTTCATTCATTTGATTTCCCTCATATACTGAATTAATTTTACTCATTTACAGTCTTTATCGCAATTTGATTTTAATTTTTAATATAATATTAAGAAAAAATATATTTATATGGGTTTATTAATTAAATCAATACACATTTCTGTAATATCAATTACTTAATACATAAACGAAATAAATAATATACGAATATTTTCTTAAGAAATTAATTTAATTTGTTCTTATAACTTTTATTTATAAAGAAAATCTTAAAAAATAATAATATTTAGTTACATGTAAAAAATCCGCAACGCAGGCTTCGTCAGGTGGCTACAAATGCAAATCAGCAACTATTCTTATAACTTACTACATTTATTTATTAATTTGTCTACATATATACAATCAATACAAAGTTACGCAACCATATTGATAGTCAAAGTCGCAATGAGCGTAACAGCGCCCAACGCAACAATATTAGCGGAATCCGGTTCGCCTTCTTCTGTTTCCGGAGTTTCTGGTTCCGTTTCTGGTTCTGGTTCTGGTTCAGGATCAACGATATCATCGATGTCGTCTTCGAGATAACCGGTTTCGAAGAAAGTTGCGAGCTCTTCAATTCTGGAATTGGACCAAGCGTGGAAGGTCCTGGCGGAAGCGATGCCGTTGATGCCGGTGTTGTAAGCGCTATCGCCGATAACCTCCCGCTGGGCGTCCAGCCAAGTTTGAACCTGGAATGTGGTAGGTTTGTTAATAACCATAAACAGAGCCCGGAATTTTCGCTGCAAAAAAGAATGTTGAAATCTTGCTAGAGTTAGAAACATTTTTTGATCGATATCGATAGTTGTGTTATAGAAGAAAAAGACATTCAACCAAATAAAACCAATATATAAAAATAAAAGATTGTGTTATATAGAAACAGTACAATTAGTATACATAATGTAATAGTATACATAAATGGCTTATTAATGATAAACGAACTGTTTACTCCCAGAGAAGGTTGAGAAATTAATGATGAAGGTGGAGAAAGAAATGTTTCTATTAGAAACATTTAGAAACTTTCTAACTCTAGCAAGATTGCGACAGTCTTTTGTTTTGCCGCGAATATTCCGGGCTCTGACCATAAATGTGAGCTTCAGATAGCCGACTTGAACACCTGAATTAGAAATTCCTGGGAGGTCATTTAATGTACTAGGTGAGCATCTCAATAAGGCAGTCATCCTAGTAATTTTATTAATTATAAAATAATTCGATAAACCCAGATTTCTCTTAGGACAAAACAAAGAATGCGTAAGGATGAAGAGTGAAAGTGAGTGAGTGAAAAACATTCTCATATGTTATATATAATTTCTTGACAGAAATAATGTCAGTTGAGAATGTGGTAAAATTAAAAGTACGAATATGCGTCATAATTATGTACCTACCTATGTTTTGTTAATAAGTAATAAAATGACAAAACCTATAGGTACTTAAGGAATGTTGAGGATTTACATAATATTTTTTTTATCTGTGGTTATCTTGGAAAGTTCTGTGTGAGTCATTATGTTTTTGTGAGCATGTACGTATCCTGTTAGTTCCTTTGGTAGTATAAATAATTTTTACAACGCAAAAAAAATATATCTTTGTATAATATTTCAATAATCAATCGAAAATCCATTGAACTAATATGAGATTTTATAGGTAGGTACCAGTATCATCAATATTATTTAATGTAAAACAATTAGTGTCGAGTTTGTTGAACAGATTGTGTAACCGTGGTCAAGTGATTATTTTAATATCTTACCTCAGCAATTTGTTCCTCGTTCAGAAGACGGGCAGTAATGTAGCTAAGCGGTGTAGCAATGCTGCCAAATCTGCAAAGTAAACGTAACCTCCAATCAAATTTAGCATTACAGAAACCTCTTTATTACGTTACAGCCGCAGTACAATGGACACCAATGATGATGTTTTGAATGATTCACGGTTATATACACGCGACTTATATTGACCGGCATATGGACCGTGATTACCTTGTGTTGTGTGTTGGAACCCCATACAAACTTTCAACCCCTTTTTCACCACCTTAGGGGATGAATTTTCAAAAACGTTGAAATTCGTTTTCTTGTTTTTTAATAATACTTTTTTAAAGTTTCAAATTCTTAGCTTAAAATTATACTTGAACCCCATACAAACTCTCATCCCCTTTTTAACCCCCTTAGGGGTTGAATTTCTCAAAAACGCTACTTATCTCTTGTACACTTTATAAGTACAACCTGGTGTTCAAATTTCAACTTTCTTTATATTTTATATTTCATACTGTTATGCTGTACAACTATTCAAATAAAATAAAAATAAAACTTTCTATCTTTTGTAGTTTCGGCTCTGCGTTGATGAATCAGACAGTCAGTCAGTCAGTCAACCAGGTCACACGCATTTGTATATATATAGACATTTATATATATATAGATTACTATAGTGCTTATGGTATGAAGGGTAACGATATATACAACTGAAATAAATGAACTGAAAGAACTTTAACCTTTTAAGGTTTTCGTTGGAGTTTGCTCTCGAAAATATAGTCTAGTCTCCATGAGCTTTCTCAAAGTATTTTCCCTTGACTGACACGCTTAAAATTCAATATAAAAACTACAGCTTTGCCCTCTCTTAAGTTGAAAAAGAGTCGGTATTATATTAAGAATATATACTCACGCAGCGGTGACCTGATCCACATTGCTTGTCAACCACGTGAAAGCCCTCATAGTGTTAGCCTCATTGCCGGTAACAGCAGCGTTCAGAGCGGTAGTGTAGTCCTGAGGTCGGACCGAGTCATCCATAGCGACAATAGCCGAAAGGTATTTCTGCAAGCTGGCTTCGTCCGAGGTGCAGCCAGCGGTTTCCAGCATGACAATCTTGTCGTTGGACAAGTCGTTGGCTAGGTATCTGTCCCAGAAGATGTCGAAGTCAGCACCGGTTCCACTGCGGAGACCTTCGCAGAAGACCCATGGACGCATGTTGGGAGGTACGCTGAAACGAAGGTTTTTAAGGCATCGTTGTGATAAAGGGTTTGATGGTTGACAAGTGCTCACATACTATGGAAATTATGATTGAGGGAGCTAAAAACAAAAACATTTTTTTCTCACATATTGTTTAACTTGGAGCTTCATTATAATGCACTTACTATCCACGTTGTACTTACTATCCACCGTTTAGCCAGTTATTAAAGTTGGTGACGGCGGCGGCAGAGCACCCGACATGCCCGTTGTTGCAAAGAAAGGTGCCGAGGTACATCCTCATGAGGCCGTCCATGTAGTCCTCATCCTCGATTTCGGCCCATCCGAGACGAGTTGTGGCAGCCACACTGAGTCCGATAATTTGCTCCTATAAACAAGGCCAGTTCTTATCAATTTAAAAACTCGCTCTTGTGAAGTGTACGAGTAGGATACAAATCCTACTAAGTACCCAACAACTTATTATCTGACCATGTGAAGTGGCTCTATTTTATTTCTGATATCAATAATCATTGGTCTCACTTATACCAAAAAATGTGAATCCTAAATACGAGTACTGACTTAATATTTTTTCTTTTTACATTTTTTTACCCAATTAAACGCAAAAAGATTGCACTAGACTAAAATTATTGTTTACAGATCTGCGTATAACGACTTCTTCGCATACAAAATAAAGGATCAAAAGCTAGTGTCCAAAAAAAAACATATCGATTGTCAGAAGACGGAAAGATTTCACAAAATTATAAGGAATTCTATTTTTAAAACTTTTCTGCTACAGACCGGCACAGCACAAGCGTCACAGGCTTCCTAAGTCTTTATTACCTCTCCAGTAGCAGATGTCAATACTTACTCTCAGCTTGGCAAGGTTTTCCTCGTCAAGAGCTAACCTCCTAATGACCCAGTTGAAGCTAGTAATAGCCGCAAGCCAAGGGGCATATTGATCTTCGAACTCCAGGAATGAGAGGATGTTGAAGGCCCTTTCGTAGCGGAGCACACCGGCCCTGGCGAGTTGGAAGACATCGTCGACAATCTGGAATGAAGTCAAACAGTCGTATGAGAATCTGATGTTGTGAGGATATGGCCAAAATCGTAAAAAACTCTTTGTTGTACGAAAGCAGTACACGATTCTTCGTTGTTGCGATTGCGCCTTATAGCAGAATACGAATTATGTTATTGATAATCAAATAAAAGAGTTCATTCATGTAGATTAGTCTAGCATAATTTATAATGTAATTTCATATTATGAGAATAAATATCTAATCTAATCTAATATAATCATAACCAAAAAATATTGTTACAATAACTTAATTATTAGGTACTTTGAAACATGATCTGTGTATGGTCGCCATATTAACCGTAAACCGGGGTGAATAGACACGATCTTGAACTTCTAGCTCGATTTTAAGAATGAATTCAGTTATCTTCATTATTAAAGTTAACTTTTTTCTATGAGTCTTAGTTGGTTCTTCAATTTTGTATACGTATTATAAAAATATATATAAAGCCACTTATTTTAGGGAAAATCAGAAAAAACTACCCGTTTTCGACATATTTATTTACATATTTATTATTATATATATTTATATCTATTTCGACATATTGAATATTCTTCTATAATTGTATCACGAAAGAATTGGTGTAGATTTTATAATATAACGATGTAAAGGAAAGTACCGAAATTTTCTCTTTTCACCCCGCGATTTCTGGTGACCCCGTTTTACGGTACGTCTAGTACTTATTTTCATTATGGCTTTTAAAAGCTGGTCAAGAATTATAAAAGAATGCGTCACTATTTGTCAGTAAGTTTCATTACTCTAGATCTAGATGATATTTAACAATCGTCAAATAAATATTTTATTACCTGTGCTCTGTTACGTTCGTGAATATCAGTTCTCTGGTTACTCCTCAATGCCAGAGTGATAAGAGCCCAATTAGTGGTATCGTAGTTTACTCTATAGAAACCTGTAAATTAGCATATTTTACTTATACTGTAAATCTTTGCATGTGCTCAATTAAAATATCGAAAATTGCAATTACACTTATACTCATAGGAGCCAGACCGGCCTAACCTGCCAGTAAAAATCTTGCACGATATACTACTCGCGATAATGATGGTCCCTAATGTCCTTTTGTTTTTTTTTTTTTTATTATAAACTGATCGGCGATTGGCCCTAGTCACACCTGATGGAAAGTGAAGACAGGCCCTAAGATGGAGCTCACTGGTTCAGTAACAGCCTATTCACTCTTACGACACATCATTTTTAAATGGAGTATAGTTTGAATAAAGAATATTTTGACTCTTGACTCTTGAGTCACGTAAAACGATTGTAGCCATTTTTTGGAAGTTTAGCACAGTATTCTATTTTTTAATGAAGACCAACAAATGAGTCTTCGAGAGGTACAGGTTGGCTGAAGAATCGAACAAGTCTTACCAGTTTCCTGTTTGTTAAAGATGACCCATTCATTCCCAGTGGTTCCTCTGTTGATCACCGTGGATTGAGCAGTTAGGACCTGAGATGGTTTGAGGTCTTCGAAATCAGATTCCCCGGCTCGAGTCCATGTGATTGGCACAATATATAGACTGGGAATTGTGGAAACGCCAGTGTTACGCTGCCAACGGTGCTAGAAAAAAAAAAAAAAAACATCGGCTTCATTTTGTTATCGGATTTCTAAAACAAATCTAGTAAAGATCAAAAATTATGTGTTGATGTCATCTTGTGAATGTCATCGTGGTAAATAACTTTCGTAGAAGACGGTTCGGTGAAGAAAATTTTGAAATGGGTGCCTAAAGTTCTAAGCAGTAGTTGAGTATAACAAAGTAAAACTTACCTGAGTAACAATCATGTCGCCAGTTCTCTGGTTGACAGTGACAGTCAGTAGAGGATGTCCTGCCTGCTCTGACCAAGTTTTGAAGTACTCATCAATGGTAACGCCATTGTAATTAGACAATGAACCATCTTCTGCCGCTGCTTCATCCAATGCAGTAAAAAGATGGACTGGCTCTACTACATCGAAAGCTCTACGACATAAAATTATATTTTTGTCAGCGTTATAGTCTACATTAATAAATATGGATATGGGCTCTTAATTTCTAGCTGGCTACGGGACAAAGAGAATAAAAAAAATCGTTTAAGAAATTAAATGTTCATGAATCATGCAGTTTGTTATGAAGAATTGGAGACTATACTTTACAGACCACTTTCGATAAAACCAACTATCAACACTCCCATATATTTTAGAGTAAACATACCTCTCTTTAAGATAGTTTTGCATTCCTTTAACAAACGTAGCGTTTCCAAGGAAGTGCTCCGTCATTCTAATCACAGACGCTCCTCTAGCGTATGTAATAGCAGAGAAATGGGCACTGACACTGGCGGGATCGTTCACACTAGGGTCAGTCAGGGGATGTGCGCTATCGATCGAGTCAGAGATCATAGAAGTATGCACTTGCTCAATGATGAAACGGGTCTCAAATCCAAGATCGGGTCTCACCTGTGAAAATGCAAATAAAAAATAAAAAATTCGATACGCTCATAGTACTTAATATCAAAAGGAAAGCAGAAAGTACGAACCAAGTTAGCTAAGAAGTATGTATAGAATCTGGCGAATCCCTCGTTAAGCCACAACACGTCCCACCAGGCACAAGTAACGAGGTTTCCGAGCCACATGTGGGTGATCTCATGAGCGACGATATTCATCACTCGCTGTTTGTAGAAATGGTTGGAGTTCAGGGGATCGTAGAGGACTAAGGCTTCCCTAAAATAATATAAAAAATAAATAAAACTAATAATAAAATAAAATAAAAACTTGAGAGGTGATGCTTTGTTTATTATTTAGAACATATGAAAGCCAGGGTCAATATCTTATAATGCTTAGTTTTTTCCTTATTTCCTTTATACTGAGCAGTAACACCTTCAATGTTGTCTTCAATTCTCTGGTAGTTTTGTAAGAAATTGTTACCTCACAATATTACCTGTAAGTCAAAAGTCCCCAATTTTCCATAGCGCCAGCAGAAAAATCAGGAATCGCGGCTTGTTTCATGTCAATGTTTTCGTCCATTGTATAATAAGGAATGTCAGTATATATTTCCATCCTTTCCAAAAGTTGTATTCCAATTTCCTGAGCCCATGCACCGGTAGTCAATACATTGTCGCGAGCATAGAGGGCGAAAGGCCTTTCGCTGTCGTTATTATTTTCAACTTGTACGTAATGGGAGACGATGAATGCGAGTAAATAAGTCGAAGTAACTGGCGTAGTGTAAAATGATTCAGAGATCCTTCCACTTTCCAAACTGAGGACAAAGTTTTAGAAAACTAAGAAACATACGATCTAAATAGGTGAATTCTAAACACCATTTTAAACAATAATGTATACGCACTTTATTGTTGTCTAAAACTAATAACAACAAACTAATATTGTAGTTTGAAGCAAGTTTTGGCATTAGATATTTTGAAAACAAGATGGAAAATAATTAGCTTGGTGCTTTCAATAATAAACTTAACGAATTGTAACTTTTTATGTGCAAAATTCTTATCTATATATATATAAACGTAAAAGTCCTGACTGACTGACTTAAATCAACGCCCAGCCCAAACCGTTGTACCTAGAGAGCTGAATTTTTCACAATAGGTAGCTTTTATGACGTTAGTATCCACTAAGAAGGGGTTTTTCAAAATTCATCCCCTAAGGTGGTGAAAAAGGGGTTGAAAGTTTGTATGGAGATCATAAATTTTTTTGAGTGCGGGACTTGAAACTTCGTATTAAAGGCATATTATTAAAATACAAGAAAAGTGATTTCAGCGTTTTTAAAAACTCATCCCCTAAATGGGTTAAAAAAGGGTTGAAAGTTTGAATCCATTACTAAATACTTTGAAACTTCCTAGAAAGGCATAATAGCCCGATTACAAAAATAAGTAATATTGACGTGTTTGGAAATTCAACCCCTAAGGGGGTTAAAAAGGGGATGAAAGTTTGTCTTGGGGTGCAAATTTTATAATATAAATGTTTATTAATTACAATAAGAAAACAAGAAAACTCATATCAGCGTTTTTAAAAATTCATCCCCCAAGGTGGTGAAAAAGGGGTTGAAAGTTTGTATGGAGATCAAATATTTTTGTGAGTGTGGGACTTGAATCTTTGTATAAAGGCATATTATTAGAATACAAGAAAACTAATTTCAGCGTTTTTAAAAATTCATTCCTTAAAAGGGTTAAAAGGGGTTGAAAGTTTGTATTGGGTCCAAATTATATTTTAAGCTAAGAGTTTGAAACTTCGTAAAAAGGTATTTCATTAAAAGAGAAGAAAACTAATTTCAGCGTTTTTGAAAATTCATCCCTTAAGGTGGTGAAAAAGGGGTAGAAAGTTTGTATGGAGGTCAAACATTTTTTTAAGTGCGCGACTTGAATCTTTGCATAAAGGCATGTTATTAGAATACAAGAAAATTGATTTCAGCGTTTTTAAAAATTCATCCCCTAAAGTGGTTAAAAAGGGGTTGAAAGTTTGTCGTGGTCCTAATTTTATTTTGTTCTAGGTACTTGAAACTTCATAGAAAGATATATAATTAAAAGAGAAAATACTTATTTCAGCATTATTGAAAATTCATCCCCCAAGGTGGTAAAAATTGGGTTGAAAGTTTGTATGGAGATCAAATATTTTTTTGAGTGCGGGACCTGAATCTTTGTTTAAAGGTTATTAGAATACAAGAAAAGTAATTTCAGCGTTTTTAAATATTCATCCCCTAAAAGGGTTAATCTACGCGTACGAAGTCGCGGGCAACAGCTAGTAAAGTATATATTTCAATCTCATTTTGATCTTAAAATTCTTTATACTTACGTAGTAGTAGACCGAATTGGCATATTTCCGATGGTTGGACTATAGTCTGCTTCTCTATTTATGGTGATGTCGAAGGTGGCCTTGAAGCCAGGTTCATCGTAGCACGGGAATACCTGGCGGGCATGGCCAGGCTGAAACTGGGTCGTTCCCATCCATCTATCGACCAAACAATTATTGACTCTAGTAATTTATTTATTTTTATTTATTATTATTCGGAGATCCAACAGCTGTTAACATGTCTATAGGTTTTATAAATATGATACAAAAAGCCAATTACAGGTTACAGGTTCTCACCAGTAGCTACATATTAACAAAAACAATTGGTGGTTAGCACTATTGCACGATTCCTACATTTACACGCCAAAGCTATAGTAAACTCATAATTCGAAATTAACTGAAGAAGATACACAAAGAAAAGGAAAAAATACAGCACAATGAAATTTCAATAAGGCATGCTCAATAATGAGCTAATAAATATGCACTAAGGCTGACAGCTTAGATGCTAAGAATCCCAAGGATCGCAATGAGAACGAATGAGTCCATTCTGATGATTCTGAGATAACTAAAAATCACCAAACGACTCTCAACAATCTGCCAAGAGAGGGCTCTCAGATTCCTTGGGCACATAATACGATCGCCATACCACAGCCTCGAACGTGACATCATACTGGGGCAAGTTGAAAGCAAGCGTGCTAGAAGAAGAGCCCCCGCAAGGTGGTCGGATTCCATTAGACAAGCATGTGGTTCCATGCAGAGGGCAGCCCACATAGCCGCTGATCGCGTTAAGTGGAGGGATATAGTTGTTGGTCACGATCCTCAGTCATGAGGGAACGACGAAGAAGAAGAAGGCTGACAGCTAATGGGAGTGCTCCGAGGAATTGTTCGGATTAATCCCTGCCGCTTCTTTCCACTATCGTTTTTTAGAGTTCCGTACCCAAAGGGTAAAAACGGGTCCCTATTACTTAAGACTCCACTGTCCGTCTGTCTGTCACCAGGCTGTATCTCATGAACCGTGATAGCTAGACAGTTGATTTTTTCACAGATACTAAAAAGTACGAAACTGTCCTCAACTGTGCGTTTCTCCAAAAAGAAAGTTAGTGACTTTTTTGATGATAATTTATAATTCTTATTTTATTTTTAATAATTATGTACTGACTTTATTTATTCATTTAATTTCAAATGTGTTTAATTTGTAATTTAAGTGACATAAAATTTATTATAATAATTGTAACATATTTTAACTTATTACTAATTCAGGAGACTTTGAAGATTTGTTAGTTCGTATGATTATTAATTAATTCTATTTCATAATGTTTAGTCTAGATTAAGGTTCAATATATTGTTGTATATCCCACAGGACGTCATGGACTGACGTACTGAATTGATGTAACACCTTAATTATAAAATATATGTACATGACTTTACAATCAATAAATGAAATGAAATGAAATAAATCTGAGTGTGGCTAACCTCAGAAAAGTTAAAATGGTTATTTCTATTACTATGTGCCATTTTCAACCAAAAGGGTACTTATTGTCGCTTTTTTTTATTAGAAATCAACCTTATCAACAAGCGACAATGTGGTACCTTTTGGTTGAAAACGTCACATATCTTGTACATAATTGATATTCTTTATATAGGTTTCAAAGTAGTCATAGATGGCGCTAGTTGAACACACTGGACCGTTTGTGTGGATCAAGAGATAACAAAGACTAAGCGCGCAGGGGTAAAGTCATGGACGAAAGCTAATAAAATAATAAATTACCTTTTATTACCAGTAGAGTCGATATACCAACTTCTGTAGAATCCTCTCATATTGTCATTAATGTTTCCTCTAAACGTAGCAGAGATAACATATTCTAGACTCGTCCACATGGACGTCGAAGTTTGTATGTACAGGAAACTGTATGGTGCAACGCATGTGAAATCTTGATTAGGGGCAGTAATATCATAAACTACTCCATTTAACGTATACGACACTGTCAGATCCTGAATGGTCATGTCATTGCAGTGAAGCACGATTTGGTTCACAAAGTTGGCATGTACGCTAATGTAAATTGTGACTTCACCGTCAAACGTGAATGGTTCAACACCCGTCGGGACGGTCTCGAAGTAGGGTGTGAGTGTGACTTCATAGTGCCGTGGGAGAGTGGTCGTGGGCAGACGGTAAGCGGGATCGTTCAGCGGTATTGCGACAGAGTCCCATTCGCCATCTTCTAGCGGGATGGGACTAGCTGTGAATATGCCCTGGGCTAGGGCGATACCCAAGAAAAGTGACACCCAGCGACTAGCCTAAAAATATAAATTTTCATTTTGAAACAACTTTGGCTCTTGATATTTTAAAATTTACTAAACATTTATTAAATTCCACAATAACAATTACATCACATACAAATTACATTTAAAATACAATAACTAATTTTAAATTAAAATAAAGGGTGCCCATAATGCTGGCTACATTCCCCCGCTGAATGGCAATTCCGATCCTTTGGCCAAGGAATGAGCCAGCTCTAGGATCTCTGGTGGTGTCTAGGAGCATCTTCTTCAAATCTTTAAATAAACTTAGTGCCTCCTGACCCCAAGGTTTACTTAATTTATTATATTAATTATAATTTATCAAACTTACCATTATGTCGCCGGTATGTCATGCAGTACTGATTGGGTTTCACTGGAATTACCTTCGATTTGCTGATAATTCCTTAATCTCTTTATCTTATCCGATTTCCATAACTAATTATGAGATATACGTATATTTGTTAATGATAAAATACAATCATATAGATATAATGTTCTATAGAAATTTACAACCTTGTTTTATATCCTTCAGTTATTTGTTTTTTTTTAATTTGATCCAATAAATCTTGATAATAATCTATTAACTTAAAAAAATTATAACAGGAACAGTACATTACATCAAATTATTATGATTAAGTACTGAATTCTGGAATGTATTAGAATTTAGGATGTATATCCAGTGCAGTGGTTCTTATCAACCCTTTTCAATATGGTTGCCTCATGATCCATTAGGGAGATAAGTTTTCATAACCGATGACATCACTTTAGAGGTCACATTATGCCTAGATCTTAGGTACTTTGTGTCTAATCATGTAACTATACCATTTACCCACGACTATATATCCTGTTTTCAAAAAATCATGTTTCATTTATTTTCTTAATTAAAAGCCAATCAGTGGAAGGTAAAACTGAATGTGCTTAAAGTAATATTATTATTATTAGTACCAAGGTGTCATTAAATACTTCGTCAGTTAAATAAAGTGTAGTTTTAATTAAATGCTATGAGGTAATAAACGAAATATATCACTATAATTGTTTTAATTAATAAATTATAAAATATTTACAATCAACATAATCTTAATCATAAGGCACTAATTATTGATGTAGGTCAACTTAACGCCTACCCAACCGACGTGAAGCTAACAGTTAATACAGATGACATAACTTTAGCACTTCAGAAAAATCCTATACAAACTACTATTGTTAAGCTTTGTAGTTTAAAATTATAGAATGTAATTGAAAATGGCAGTAATAAAAATGATAGACATGGATAAAAATGCGGTGACAGCAGAATCAGGGAGCTCAGGAGTTTCTGGCTGAGTGAGTTCTGGTATGGGCTCAAGGTCCGGTGGTGGCGCTTCCGTGGGCGGCGGCTGGGTGGTGGTGCTCACAGGCTGGTAGCCAGCGGTGAGGAAGCTGTTGACGTCAGCGACAATGCCGGAGGTCCATTGGATGGACTGTCTGGTGGACTCGGCTCCGTTCATCACGCTCTGATACGATGTGCCCAGGAGAACCTGGTTTTGGGTCGCCCATTGTTGGAACTGTAGAATAACATTACTGTTTAGTGAATATTGCAGTACATGTCGTCGAACATAAACAGTTTTTATCCCAAACGAACTTCAGACAAGGTACGTTAGGAATTTACACTTGAAGTCTTCTTAAAATCTTTTGGCCTTATTTTATAATTGGGTCTCTATTGTTTCTCATAAAGTTTTAAGTCATAATGTATTGTTTGTCCGAATTTTCGTTAGTCATAATTTGGTGACAGAAATGCGTACCTTTTCAGGATTGCCATAAAACAAACCTAAATAACCTAACCGAACGTATCTACAGGATAACCTAACGAAAATCCTGAAATGTTAACGGTTTCCGAATTATGACTAATGATAAATATATATTTTCATAGAAAGTAATTTAATTTGTTCTTAGAGAGTTAGAACATCTAATCCATATCGTATCTAGACGTAATATTTGACGTATATTATAATCTTAATTTAAAAAGGATAAGGATATTTATGCCTGCATTAAATTAAATTGATTGATTGATTATTGTCCTTGTCTAATACAAATATTTTCATGTTAATTAAATACAGCTACTGCTTATAACATTGTGGTCTGTTAAGCAATCAATAGATAAAAATTAAGGATATACCTTTGTACATGTGTAATTACACCTAAATAAACTAATAGTATAATCAAAGTAAAAGTACCAACCGCAACAATTTCAGCTTCAGATCTCAATCTACTTGACACGTAAGACAAAGGAGTAGCAATATCGGCAAATCTGGAAAAGAGTTACATTTAAATGCAAATTGTCAATAACGTATTATAAAAAAAAACATGTAATGAGACCGAAAATAAAGAAAGAAACTTACGCATTGGCGACTAAATCGTAGTTGTTTTGGATGAAGGTGAACAAGATTTGAGTGTTGGCTTCGTTGCCGGAGGCGGCGGAGTTCAAAGCGGTGGTGTAGTCCTGACGACGAATCACATAATTGTCGGTGAATAGGTCGGTAAGGAACCTGTAAAAAATAACAATTAGGTACCTACTGCAAAGTTACTCCTTACAAAAAGCGGTGAAACAGATTCAATTAATTAATTATTTATTAATTTGTTAATTTAAATTTAAATTCTAGACGTGGAGCATAAATATGCTTACAAACAATGTTATAGAAATATAATATGAACGGCCACCGGAGTCCCAAGTTCCAAGTCATATTGGAAATTAAAGAAGAAGAAAGTTTCGTTTAAGAAGTGTCGAACGCTCTTACGGTAGATGTCGCTAGGGTCCCCTAGACCCATATAGTAGAATAATTTGCTGAATATGGATGAGGTCTTGGTGGCTCAGTTGTCAGCGCGCTGGAGTATAGATCCAGAGGCCGTGAGTTCAAGTCTCACAATGGATTTTGTAAAACTTACAAACAGTACAATAGAAAAACAAAATACTCACTGGTTAAGAGAATCAGCGGAAGAAGTACAGCCCAGAGTTTGTATAATGAGGATTTTCTCAGTGTACACGTTGTGCTGGATAAAGCGATCGCGCAAGAAGTTAAAATGTTCCTCGGTGCCTTCACGAAGAGCGTTACAATATACATAATCTCGATTATCGGGATACACTCTGTAAATATAAGAAAATGTTATTCACTTTGTAACATTAAACTAAAAATATGTAACATTTCGTAAAAAAACCTGGAATATTTTACCAAGCTCTTCAAATTTAAAACCTTATACTTATTTTACAAGCTTTTCATTAACTTGCAATGTACCTATAGAACTATCTTGCAAGTTAAATTTGACTCATTTCCCAATTTCTAATGAAGTTGAAAATTTGCATAAGTACATAATATATGTAAGTCGGATGACAATCCAATATTATGGTACCATCGAGCTGATCTGATAATGGAAACGGGAGGTGGCCATAGGAGCTGTGATGAAACAACGAAACCTACTTAATTGTGGTTGGGATTTTTAGAATTGTCTCAATCTCGATTAGTATTACTTACTTGTGAAAATAAAAGTACAGTCAGCGATAAAAGCTTGTACAAAATGAAATTTTTGCCAATAACATTTCTATTACAGATATTTTGGACACACTTCAACTCAACGACTTACTCAACACCAGACATTAATGCGTTGAATTGTGCGACCGCAGCAGCACGGCAGCCATCCATGTTGATCCGGCACATGATAGGAGCCAGTTGCCAGCGGAGATATGATCTCATAAAGTCTTCGGAGTCAGAAGTTGGGTAGTAGGTAAGGTCTGTCATGACGGTAGTGGCCCATTGAGCGATCAGAGCCTGAAGACAAGATTTAATTTAAGGCAAATAATGCAGCCAATAGACTCATTTTTTATACAAGCGTATTACATATTTGAAGAGAGGCTGAGTGTCACTTGTTACATAACATGCGCTGGATTATAATGCCCGCTTTCCACCAAAAAAGGGTATTAATCAGAAACGGTGGTGCGCCTCTACCAAAACAGAGTTTCAGCTTTTGCCTTCCACTGCCAGCGGAATTTGCGCTATTCTTGCTTGCGGTGAAAGTGCTCATCTCAGTCATCTTGAATTTCTATATTTTTTGTATGATTATGATAAAAATTGGTATGTGAGGCTGAGGAAAGGTACTTTAATATGAATCCGAAGTCAATGTTAAAAAACGGACGCCATCTTGAATTTCTTAATTTTTGATGTACACAAAGAATCTAAAGGCCTAACATAAATCCGTAGTCGAAATTATGAAAAACGGCAAACATCTTGAATTTCCAATTTTTTATACAATCGCGTCGAAAGTTAAATAGCTATCTATGAATCTATAGTTTTTGGCGAACCACGAGTTCTTAGTTCGGGGCGAACTTCTAGTTATGGCTCCATCAGGCTAATCATTGTTATTTAGATAAAGTTTATCATCGTCATCTTCTTCATCGTTCTGTGCGTGCGATTCACGCAGTCTCGTTAATTATTATTCTGTGTTAAAAAGGCAAATTACCTCAAGTGGCTCCAGGTAGATGGTGCCAGTCAGCCTGTTCCTAAGCCATGTAAAGCCAGTCATGGCAGCCACCCAAGGGGCGTAGTCGGTCTCGAACTCCAAGAAGGAGAGGATGTTCAAAGCTTTGTTGTAGCTCATAATGCCAGACCGTGCGTATTGGAAGACATCGTTGACGATCTGTGAAAAATAATGGTACCTTTGTAATTTTCACGTTTTGTGTCAATTTACCCTTAATATCAGGAGGCCATACGATTAGAATATTATTTTTTAAATAGAAAAGAGCATTTTTGAGTACCTGAGCCTTGTTGTATTGGTGAATTTGGGTTCTAGCCTCTTCTCTTAGGGCAATAGTAATAAGATCCCAAGTGTAGTCATCATAATTTACTCGGTAGAAACCTAAAATAAAATAAGATGTTAAGGAAAGTATTTCCTGTATAAATATTATAGATTATTGACATTTCATTTCATTTAAATTCGTAAGTAATGGCATTTATAAAATACAATTATTACTCTTATGTGCTGTCACTGGTAACTTCTAGAATGTGTCCAGTTTCTGCCTCCATTGCAAGCAATATTCTTGCGTATCCTATATACATTTTCAAGCTTTCGGTCTGTTATGATTTTACTAGTATACAACCATGCCAACATAATTTTTACACATACCAGTCTGTTGTCTATTAAATAGCACCCACTCGTCATCGACGGAACCGCGGTTGATGACAGTGACCGCCTTACGTATAATGTGCGTGGGTTTGGTGTTGCTGAAGTCAGGATTGCTAGCACTGGAGAAAGTGATCGGGATGATCCACTGTGAGTTAATGTCGGAATAGCCGGTGTTGATGTTGAATCGGCGCTAAAAACAAAGGCAGCAATATGGAAAACACTGTTTTTCTGACGTGTCAAATACTAACAGACACGCCAGATACCGCTGGAGAAATAAACCCCAAAAAAAGACTTATCAGCGTTGTTGTAAGCTTTAAATGTCTATACAAATTTATGAAATAAAAAGAGACAACACGTGTACTAAATTATTATAAGAGATGTTAACGTAAATTATAAACCCACATCCATATAGGAAATTTAATTGGAGTAGCAAGGATTCGAAACATGCATAATCCGTAACGAGGCTAATGATGAATGAATTCTTACCTGATGAATAGTCATATCGCCAGTCTGATGGTCGACCTGCACGTAAAGTATTGGGTGTCCGGCTTGGTAGGTAAAGGAACGGTAATATTCAACCAAAGAAAAGTCGGGTCCGTACTCTGCAAGAGCACCAGCGGCTAGGGCAGCCTCTTCCAAAGCAGTGAAGAGGTCCATCGGGACAGCCGTGTTAAATTGCCTGTCGGGAGAAACACAGTAACAGTAGTACAATGAAACGTATTTTTGAAATCCAAGCAATAGTAAAAAAAGGTAGGTGCTCTTGTGTTGGAGGCTAAGACTTATTTTGGGTCATTAAGCCAAACTAGTAAGTAAGTATTTATGTACTTACCTATTTATCAGGTAATTCCTCAAACCTGCTCTATGAACATCATGACCAAGAAGATGCTCAGTCATCCTGATAACTGCGGCACCCTTGTTGTACGATAGAGTTGAGAACATGGTTCTGATCTGCACCGGGTCGCCGATGCCAGTTTCGGACAAACGATGAGCGCTGGCCACAGAGTCGCTGAGCAAAGCGGTGTGGACTTGCTCTGTTATAAATCTGGTTTCAAAACCCATGTAATCTTCGACCTGGAAATATGCAAATTTATATTTTAATGAAACCAAGAGGACTTACTCGTGCGCAACTTTGGTACACTTATTTATTTGTCTTGATAATTCTAACGCGACGCTAAATTCTAGGTTGTAGGTGTTAATCATTTCCAACTAATGTTTCTGCCATTCAGTTAGGACATGTAATAGGTAGAAGTTAATATTTAAAATCCGTGATCTATGGGCGTCAGGTGAGGTGGTCTCACAAATTCAGGACATGAAAACGGCGCCTTTCGGAGGCTCAAAGCACAGTGCTCTCAATCTCAAAAATCGTTAGACGTGAACTTACCCAGTCAGTAAGAAAATATTGGTAGTATCTGGCAAAACCCTCATTCAGCCAAAAATCACCCCACCAGTTGCAAGTGACCAAATTACCGAACCACATGTGAGCGATTTCATGAGATAATATGTAGGCTATTAGCTGCTTGTAATTGCTGGTGGTGTGGGCAGGATCGTACATAAGATAGGCCTCCCTGGGAAATAATATTTTTATAATCCCGATCACAGATTACAACCTTCTCTCGTCGTAAAAATATGCGTGAAAATCTATGGTCTATCTATGGTCTTACCTGTAAACAAGGAGCCCCCAGTTCTCCATAGCACCAGCGGAGAAGTCAGGGATCGCAGCCTGGGTCATCTTCATATTTTCATTCATTGTGTAGAAGTTATAGTTAGTGTGATTATTCATCTCAGCCAACAACTCCTGACCCACTTCTAAAGCGTACTGTCCCTGGTCAGCGGAAAGAGCATTTGGACGAGCAATAACTTCATAGATGAGTTCGTTGTTGTCATTGGTAACAGTTAGGCTGTCATATTCGGCGACAATCATGGCCAAAAGATAAGTAGACATCATAGGTGTTCTGTGGTAGATGTCATCTTGGTAGCCACTGTGAGAAGTCATAATTAAAAAAAAATAGAAACCAGGGAATATAATAAAGCGGTCATGATATTATTTATGATAGTTGATGAATCGCAGATATTAAGTCACCTTACACAAACCAAATCGGCACTTGTATACAGTACAGAAGAAAGCACTTACGGAGTCCCAGTGACATCAGCGGTTGAAGCACGACGCATTAACGACCAGCTACCGTACGTGGTCGGTCGTCGAATAGTAATATCGAATGTAGCCTTCAAGTTGGGCTCATCGTAACAAGGGAATGCTCTGCGAGCTGCCGTCGCTTGGAAATGTGTACTTGCCATCCAGCTGAAACAGAAACAATCATCATTACATGACCTTCATTGAGAAGTAAGATTTACCGTATTACAGAAAAAGTGGCAGGCTTACCTAACTTCATCGGTATAGTTGTTTCTAAACCAACTCTTGTAAATACCGGTCATATCTTCACGCATCTGAGCCGTAAAAGTGATGGTCAAAGTGTAAGTGATAGGATTTGTTGCATCATAAGCAAGAGTACCGGTGCTGAGATTGATCCTAAGGAAATGGAAGGCAGGTTCCTCCTCAAACGTAACAGGAACGGACGTAGTGCCTTGTACTAAAGTTACAGTACCGATGTCCAGGTCATCAGAGTGGATAACGATCTGGTTAACTCCAGCTTCAGTTGCCTGTAATTGAATGTCAACTATGCCGCTGAAAGATTGTGGATCAGACGCGAAGTCCATGATCCAAAGAAGATTATAATGGGTAGGACTAGTGGTGGTGGGAAGTCTGTATGCCGCCGCTGCTTCGTCGTCAAATGCGACTACACCATAATTTTCAAATATTTCTCCTTGTAGTTGCTCGTCTCCAAAGATTGTGTTTCTTGACTTCGGAGGTTCTTGCGGAAATCCGTTGGCGCAATAACATGCCACAAGAAGGATTAGGAGCTTCATGGCCACCAACTAAACATAAAATTAAAATAATCAGTAATGAGTTCGTAACTAAGCCACATGTCTTTACTTTTGTTAAAATGTTATAGTACGTAGGTACATTCAGCAAAGTCCTTTAGACTACTCATGCACTAATGTAGGACTTAAGTATGCAAATACCTATAGTACCACCGGCGATAATTCTTATTGCTGATAATTTTTAATTTGAAAGAGTACATGCTCAATTTTTGTATTTTCGCTCATGTAAAACGCAAAACTTACCATTTTACCGCCGGGCTCTTATGAAACTAAATAGGACCAACGAATGGCATTATCAACATAATTGCTGATAATTTTATAATCTAGTATACGGTTTACATAGGTAATGAGATAAACATTTCTTTGATAAAGATTAAACACAATACGAGTCGATATTTATTATTTTATTTTCGGGGTCTTAATTTTTACTTATTCAGTCACTGGTTTATGCAAAAAAATAGGAAACTTAGGAAAGGAATAAACACAGTCCTTAAGTCCTTAAACACAGTCAAAAAGAAGGCCGGTCAACTCTACTGTCGTGAGTTTAAAAGAGTTTTTAAGAGCAAGTTTGGCCATGAGAGGGAAAAACCTTGATTGTTGAGGTCGCCGTCATCGAAATCGATGTGGAGGACTATATATATATATTTATTGATAAAATTTTATCATCGATACGTTCTCATCGATAATATTTGTTTTACATGTTATTTATTCTACTGAAACCATCTGAAACACTAAATCAGTGAACCCATCAGGACACTTAACATACCTACATTAAATAGTCTATTGTTCTCGGTAGTAATTCAATAGGTATATTATGTAACCCTCATGGGTTCAACCAAAAAATCTGATACATTTTTTTATTTTCAGTACATACCTAACGACAAAGACACCAACCATACTTATTTGTGACGTTCTATATGTGAATGCACCCTATAGAAAAGATAAAGATAGTAAAGTAAAGGTAGTAGTAGTAGAGGAAGTAGGCATATAACAATGCGCTTATGAACGTCAAATAAAGCTACGCCGGCTCTAACCCTACACCTCTAACCCTCAATTGTAGGAGGGGTATCCCAATATGGGACCGGCAGCAAACTCGGCAGGGCAAACATAATTAACATAAGCGACTGTGGAGCACTTGTACAGTCCATTTACCACATAGTCCGCGAGTGCCCAAAAAGGAAGTACACAGGAGATCCTCTGGACTTACTTAAGCTAAGCGACAACGCAGCCCATTGGGTGAAGAACCTAACTATTAATTTGTAAATCTGTAAAGCGACCATGAATTGTAATATGCCATACGACTAAATAAAATAATTAACATGCATTACGAGTGAATAATTAAATTACTATAGAATGGCGGCGGAAGTATGGCGGTTGGCGCTTACACTATTATTATCAATGCTTCAATACTATTGAGGTGCTACGCGACGTAAGCGCCGATAGCCGTGAAATACCTCTCCTGAAACGTCACATTTATTAATGTATACATTGTATACTATCATTTGATGACACACCTATAAAATTAAATATTATTAATGACGGAGACTTTAAAGAGCTTCACAGATTTGACCCCCTGCATTGGAGTTTCTATGAAGGAAGGTTATGATTTCTATGGAACCGAAAGTACAAAAATAAACTTTAACTACTTTAGTTATTTAAGTAAAAGTTTTATTCAATACATTAAATAATATTTACAATCAATACAATCTTAATCATAAGGCACAAGACATAAGTCAGGTAACTAATGTATCTAATTTAATGCTTACAAATGATTCTGAACGTCACAGAACCTTACTTGCAAGTTGGGGTTTCATTATACAACATAATGGAATACGGCAGCCATGGCAAGCACGGTCATGGATAAGACTGAAGTGACGGCTGAGTCAGGGAGCTCTGGTGTTTCAGGCTGGATGAGCTCAGGCCTAGGCTCAAGGTCCGGTGGGGGAGCTTCCGTGGACGGCTGCTCGGTGGTGGTGCTCACAGGCTGGTAGCCAGAGGTGAGGAAGTTGTTGACATCGTTGACAATGCCGGCGGTCCATTGGATGGATTGCCTGGCGGATTCCGCACCGTTCATGACGATCTGGTACGATGTGCCCAGGAGAGCCTGGTTTTCGGTCGCCCATTGTTGGAACTAGTGAAAAAAATATTGAGCGTTAGGATTTCAAAAAATAATATTAGCGTAGATCGTCTTTGAAAATTTAAACAACTTTTTAATTAAGTTTAAGTTTTGAAGTTAGGTAAGTAATGAAAATTAGACGAGCAGAGTATATACAACGACCACAAGATGTCACTGGCAGTTAGTGCATTTTGTGACGTAAGTGTAAATGTGATATGCACGTGACTTACCCTTAAAACTACTCTGTATGGCTAACAAGGCAGTGGCCATATATGTACCACGTAGCACCATTGGTAACGGGCAGTGGGCATATAAAAACCACAGGGGTTTTTTTATTGAATTAATGATAATAATAAAAATACAAGAAATTACTTTTTTTTTACCCTATTATCTACCTGAATCAGTAGGTAATCAAAAGTAAAAAATGCTTCAGGCCTGTTTAAGAGTTAATTGGGAATATATAGCAACTTAAATCATAAATATGTGTTGTTTATGATTTAAATTGATGAGAATTACTTATCTAACTACAAAATATCAGGAGATACTACAGTAAGTTTCGATTAAAATAATGCCTAATTAATGAGATAATTTGGTCAACATTACAACTTTAATACACTAGGAATACCAACCGCGTCAACTTCAGTTTCAGTTCTCAGCCTACTGGATACGTAAGACAACGGAGTAGCAATATTGGGGAACCTGAAAATAAAAAGGACATTTTAATGCAAAATACACACATAAACAATCACGTGAAAGAAAAAAAATAAGAATAAGAAATATTTATACATTTCTTATTATTTTTAGATGAAAGGAACTTACGCCTCGAGGACTAACGTGTAGTTGTTTTGAATAAAGTTGAAGACAATCTGTGTGTTTTCTTCATTGCCGGCAACGGCGGAGTTTAAAGCGGTGGTGTAGTCCTGAGGACGGATTAGTTGGTTATCGGTGAAGATGTCGGTCAGGAACCTAGAAAGACAAATATCAATTAGCTCATTCTTGTTGAAGAACCAGATAAAAAGCTTTATATATTTCAGTGCGAGGTATCTGTCCAGATCATCTTCGTATTTTAATAGTAAATCATTTTAATTGTTCAAATAAAATGTGTAAACAATACTCTTCGAAATAAAACTATGAAAACGGATTATATCGCGTATATTGAATTTATAATACATCCCGACGTTTCGAACTCTTTACAGCCGTCGACCTAGGTCTGCTGTCTGTGAGCATGTCATGGATAAAGCCAATCACTCAATCAAGTTTGATAAGCCTCTGGTTCTTGCCAAGGAGAAGCGTTACATACCCAGAATGCTGCGCGAGGCCTTTGAGATTAAGAAATATCCAAACTTTAATAGGGAAGATGGCTTTTCTCTACCACCAGCTTGGGATCCTGTAGTCCACCTGATAAAGGAGCAAGCGAGACATAGACTGTGAGACCGTAGTGTTGGATGATGCTGGACATTCTGATGTTTTGAAAAGATGTGTCCCGCCGAGTTTGTTGCCGGTCCCATATTGGGATACCCTCCTACAATTTAGGAGGGAATTAAATCTTCTCGGGTCCGTGGTGTAGGGTTGGAGCCGGCATAGTTTTTTATCGCGTATATATATATATCTTTACTTGAAAAATAATTATAGTGTATAACTAGCCTTATGAACCGATTTTGCATGTACAACCAGCCTTAAAGTTTGTAGTCTATGATTGTTCATTATTTTAGTATGTGGGTATTTTTGCATTTTGTAATTTTTCCTCAGTCACCCGTTGACCACGAACGCTGTAAAGAGTTCGAAACGTCGGGATGTATTATAAATTCAATATACGCGATATAATCCGTTTTCATAGTTTTATTTCATGAGTAACTATCGCGGTAACCGAAGACAATATTAAATACTCTTCGACTTGCAAATAGTTCACTTCCAGGTGCCCACGACAGAAGCGCGTTCAGGAATTTTTGAACTCGAATGAGAGGAGATTTTTGGCGTGCTATAGTACGCGTAATTTTATACGACTCCCTTCATTATTTACCTAGAGCAATGATAGACGAAGTTTTTTTCTTAATCAACAAGATTTTTGAAATATACTTAATTGGTGCAATAGACAAAAGTACTCACACGTTGAGAGCATCAGCGGATCGAGCACAGCCAAGAGTTTGAAGTAGGAGGATCTTCTCAGTGTAAACGTTGTGCGTGACAAAGCGCGTGCGCAGAACGTAGAAGTCCTCCTCAGTACCTTCGCGAAGAGCGTTGCAGTACACGTATGCGCGATTATCGGGGTAAACACTGTAAATTAGGAAATATGATATAAATAAAACTGAATATAATAATAAAATATGTACAATAAATTAATTGTTTACTACATTTATTTACATACAAGATATATACAGTGGTACTACATAAACGAAATTAATAACTAGCTTAAATCTAAAATAGGCCCTTGAGGCATTGTACCAAGGATGCTGGCGGCATTTCCCCGCTATAAACTGAATAACTAGGAACAAATCAAAAATATTTTATTAAATATAACAGTTTATCACTATATTAAAACAAAGTCGCTTTCCGCTCGCTGTCTGTCTGTCCCTATGTCATACTTAGATCTTTAAAACTACGCATCGGATTTCGATACATTTTCACCTATCAATAGAGTAATTCTTGAGGAAGGTTTTAGTGTACAATTTGTAAGGGTTTTGTGTAACCCGTGCGAAGAGGGTCGCTAGTTATAAATAAAATTGTCAGTAAACATTAAAATACTTATACATTTTTTTCACCTAGGATAAAGAACCTAACAAAAGTGAAGATTTTAATACTCATCTAAGCATTGTCTGGAGAAATTTATTGAGAACATGATCACGGTAAAGGATCAATTTTAATGAGCTGGAGCAACGCAATCATGACAGATTTTATAATGTAGCCTTATCCGTCGGTTCATTTATCAAAATTCGGACTGCTTGGAGACTAATTGTATATGTCTCGATCACGGCCATGATCTTCTGACTGATAAATTAACTACTACCATACTTAGAATATGCTTTACGTCAAAAAAATTGTTATTGTATGAAAATAAAGAAAATGAGGTCTTATTTTAATAGCTACAGATAATTAGACTTACTCAACATTTGAGGTCTTTAAAGCGTTGAACTGATTGACAGCAGCGGTACGGCAAGCGGGATCAATGTTGATCTGGCACATAATGGGGGCCAGTTGCCAACGAAGGTAGGATCTCATGAAGTCTTCGGAGTCTGAACTCGGGTAGTAGGTCAGATCGGTCATGACGGCGGTAGACCATTGAGCGATCAAAGCCTAAACAAAAGATAAAAAAACAAATTGAGTGCGGGAATCCGCTCGGTAAATGCTCTGTTCGTAGTCGCTTTCCTCTACAAAGCGGGAAAATGATAGAATCGGCTACGCATGTCGCGCTACGAGAACGTTGGCAGTGAATGCGTTAAGACAAATAAGATCGACCATAATCTCTATTATTGGTATTACTTTTTTGAATTATGTTTTATAATTCAACTACGAGAAGAATAACTAAAAGTAGGTTTCTGCGCAAATGTGACCCTATAAATCCAATTGTAATAATTGTACTCTACGCTGGTTGTGCTTACAATATACATATATATATAAATATATTATTTGAATTCATTAATACGTGGCACTGACGAATGAAGATGAAGTGTCCAAAATTTCCAACATGGAATATGTGTCTCCAATGTGTTTTAGGCCAGTAAATCATGGGTTTATTTTACATTGCTTTTTTTGCAGCCCTGCCCGATGTACTTTCAGGGTCTAATTGAAGTTACCTCAAGAGGTTCCAAGTAGATGGTGCCAGTCAGCCTGTTCCTGAGCCAGGTGAAGCCTGTCATGGCGGCCACCCAAGGAGCGTAGTCGGTCTCAAACTCTAAGAAGGAGAGGATGTTAAGAGCCCTGGTGTAGCTCATGATGCCAGAGCGTGCGTATTGGAAGACATCGTTGACGATCTGTGTAAAAATAATGAAATCAGTATAATTGTATCTAAATAATTTGTTTGTACCAACTAGCTCTTCTAAGTACCTAATGGCAATATACTAGGTAGGTACATAAAAATTATTATGACGTTTTTTTAGTCGAGTAGGTTACCTGCGCCCTGTTGTATTCATGAATCTGGGTCCTCGCCTCTCCTCTTAGGGCAGCAGTAATGAGATCCCAAGTGTAGTCATCATAGTTCACGCGGTAATAACCTGAAATTAAAACGAAGTTAAGAAAACTCTGCTATTGTCTTACTCTCAAATCTTTTATCTATTTTCTGTAAGTAGCCCTCGAGGGCTGTTCTATAAGTCAATACAGCATTGAAGGTAGACTTCCGAGTAAAGCGGCTCCGGCGTCGCTAACTAGAGGCTGGCTGCCGGAAATAAAATTGCAGTAATAAAAGGACATTTACGTGTTGGCTTTGGCTCAGCGCACGCCTACGTGTCCGGAACACCATTGTTCCGTGATTGGTAAAAGTTGTACAGATCGGTAAATAAATGAATTGCAAACTTACCCGTCTGTTGTCTGTTGAACAAAACCCACTCGTCGCCGACGGAGCCGCGGTTGATGACAGTGACAGCCTTGCGGAGAATGTGTGTCGGTTTGGTGTTGTTGAAGTCAGGATTGCTGGCGCTGGAGAAACTGATTGGGATGACCCATTGCGTGTTAACGTCTAGGTAGCCGTTGTTGATATCGAATCGGCGCTGAAAAGCATCAATAACTTCGTTGAAGACAAATGTGGTACCGGCAAAATACGTACGTGATTGACAAATACTAAGGGCAAATGCAACGGGCGTAATTTGTTTCGGGGGTGTAACGCCTTGCCCAAAACAGAGAGAGAGTTTTAGAGAGTATCGTTTTTGATTAACGCAATCGTCAGTTTCGGTGAAACAACATAGCGAATAATAACAATAATTAGCGTTTTCCTCCAATTTATTTAATCCTAAAACCATGTGTATAGGTTTATGAAAAGAAAAACTGAAACCAAACAAATGTTGTTTTACGTACAATTACTATTTGTGTATCAAATTTATATTAGTACATCTAATATTTGACACTTAAAATACGACAATAATAAATAAAACCCAATATTATCATAATATACCTGTTGAATGGTCATATCGCCAGTTTGGTGGTTAACTTGCACGTAAAGTATAGGGTGTCCGGCTTGGTAGGTGAAAGAGCGGTAATATTCAACTAGAGAGAAGTCGGGACCGTACTCGCTAAGAGCACCAGCGGCTTGGCCAGCCTCTTCCAAAGCAGTGAACAGATCAATTGGGAAAGCAGTCTCGAATTGCCTGTTAAGAAAAAAGTCAGTCAATAAACAGATATTTCGACAATAGAAGGCATAATCTTAAATTAAAAGAAATTAAGGTCGTTGTAATCATTTCATATTTCATGATACAGTTTCAAAATTTCGATACCTACTAAAATGATCATTTTGGAAAATATTTATTTCCACATGAAACTACAAAGAAATCAAAACACAAACCAGCGAGTTCCAAAGAATAAATAACTGCTGGTCTCAAAGCATAGTACTTGATGAAATTGCTAAGCCTGACTGCAAGACATTTTATTGCATACTTATTCGTCAAGTAATTCCTCAAGCCGGCTCTATGAACCTCAGAGCCAAGTAGATGTTCAGTCATCCTGATGACTGCAGCTCCCTTGTTATATGACAGAGTTGAGAACATGCCGCTGACGGACGCCGGGCTTCCAATACCAGATGTGGACAACGGGTGAGCGTTGGCAGTGGAGTCGCTGAGCAAAGCGGTGTGGACTTGCTCGGTTATGAACCTGGTCTCAAAACCCATGTAATCCTCGACCTGGAAATGATTGTGCATATAGAGCAACTCAAATGTCGATATTTACAAGATGTTAGAATTGAACCAACGGAATGAAAAAAATCCATGACAAGCGCCAGTTGGCCTAACAATGAAGCGGACGAGGCATGCACTCAAGACGGCAACATGTTAACTGCTTAAAAGCTTTCAGCGAAAATTACTTAAGAATTCAATACGTATGAACTTACCCAGTGAGTAAGGAAATATTGGTAGTATCTGGCAAAACCTTCGTTTAGCCACAAATCATCCCACCAGTCGCAAGTGACCAAGTTTCCGAACCACATGTGAGCAATCTCGTGAGACAAGATGTAAGCGATTAGCTGCTTATAGTTGCTGGTGGTGTGAGCGGAGTCGTACATGAGATAGGCTTCCCTGTAAAATTATAAATTTGATGACAAGGTACCAAAATAAGTAATGATTATGATTAGTTGGGTAACATTAACATGAATTAGCGAAGTAAAATTTTCCGAAGGATTGAAAAATTAACACGCTCATGGACACAGCTTTATTTATTTTTAAAATTGCTTGATGTAGCACTTGTAAATCCCATACTCGCATAACATATTTTTTATTTTTTGTGTATAGGCGGACTGCCACATCGCATTTTCTATAAACGAAGTGCCATATTTTGATAACATAGTATGAAAAAAAAAGCTCGTATACATCAGCTCGTCTAGATAGCCGTAACGCCCTCAGTTGTGTCGTGCTGTAGTGCATCATGGCCTTATAGTAGCTGGCAGTGCATGGTCGGTAAGTCACCCTAAAGATTATTCTGTGACACTCTCTCGACGGACTGCCCATGAATGTGTTAAGCTAACTCAAAACCTACTGATGAGCTTATTTCCCTTACCTATATGTTAGCAAACCCCAGTTCTCCATAGCACCAGCGGAGAAGTCAGGAATCGCAGCCTGGGTCATCTTAATATGATCAGCCACACTGTAGAAGTCGTAGTCAGTGTGGTTATTCATCTCAGCCAAAAGCTCCTGACCCACTTCCAAAGCGTACTGTCCCTGGCCGGCGGAAATAGCACCGGGACGGGCAATGACTTCATAGATGAGTTCGTTATTGTCATTAGTAACCTCTAAAGTGCCATATTCAGCAACAATAATAGCCAAGAGGTAAGTTGACATGAGAGGAGTTCTGTGATAAATGTCATCCTGGTAGCCACTGTAAGTAAAATTAAATATTAATAAAATATATAATGAATATTTAAATAAAAATTGTCATATATTTGTCTTATTGATATGTTTTTCTTTATTAAAAGAGTAATTGTATATATCAAAGATGACACTAGATTTGTGATCCCTATGATTAACATATATTATAGTAAACGAAATTGGATAAACAAACGTTATTGAAGGTATTTATTTAAACTTTATTGCACAATAAAAATAAGTACAAATGGCGGACTTAATACCTTAATGCCCTATTGCCTTAAGGTATATACAGTAACAATGCCCTATACTAATATTACCATTAGATTATTATTTTAGTTAGAATTAAAATACTTACGTAATATTGGTAGATTCTATGGTTGAAGCGATACGAGTAGCCGACCAGCTGCTGTACGCGGTCGGACGTCTGATGGTGACATTGAAAGTAGCTTTGAAGCTGGGCTCGTCGTAGCAAGGGAAAGCCTTGCGGGCCGACGTGGCCTGGAACTGGGTGCTCGCCATCCAGCTGAAATATACATACAACCATTATAGCATAGCATTTAAGAACCAATAAAACGACTTATAAATCTAAATAGAAAGCAACTTTACCTGACTTCATCGGTGTAGTTATTCCTAAACCAACTCCTGTAAATACCATACATATCATCACGCATATAAGCCTCAAAAGTGATGGTCAAAGTGTAAATGACAGAATCTGTGGCATTATAGGCAAGAGTTCCAGTGGTGAGGTTGATCCTTAAGAACTGGTAGTCAGATTCTTCGACGTACGTAATAGGGACTGTAGTATTGCCTTGAGCTAGTGCTACAGTGCCGATAGTTAAATCCTCAGATTGTAAAACGATTTGGTTGACTTCGGTTTGGGTGGCGTATAAGAGAATTTCAACTGTTCCAGCGAAGGTTTGTGGGTTAGTGGTGAAGTCCAAGGCCCAAAGGATGTTATAATGAGTAGGTCTAGTGGTGGTGGGCAGTCTGTACAAAGCCGCTTCTTCATCGTTCAAGGCAACTGCTACATTATATTTTTCAAAGATTTCTCCTTCTAATTTTTCATCTCCGAAGATCGTTGTTTTCAGCTTTAATTGTTTTTGTGGAATGGCGTAGGCGCAGCAACACGCCACGGCGAGGACTAGAAGTTTCATAGCCGCCATCTAAAGGTAAATAACAATATCACTGTAAATAACTTAATTCGTTTTGTTTTCCAAGTTTCTACACATTACTCGTAATTTGCAGAAACTAAAATGATCATGAGGCATACTTGTTCCTTTTTTAGTTTTTCATTTTTAGGTTTTACTATTATCCAATCCAAGTTCACTAATTATCAGTTAAAGGTGTTGCTGTGCTGCTAGTAGTTTGGTCGTAACTAGGGTCATAGGTCAGGATTTCTACACATGTCAGGATTTTTTGTTAGGATTGTGGGGGACTTGTCGAGTGTCAGGGTTTTTAGACCAAAACAGCGTGTTGCTATGTTGCACCAAACCTTAGTTCCACTAGGTACTGCCAGGGTTCAGCATCAGCTCTATTATGGGTACTGCGCTCCTAAGTGCTCATCAAGACGAGTCGGATGACCAAAACAGCGTATGTCTATGTTGCACCCAACCTGAATTCCACTAGGTAGTAGGTACTGCTACTACTGCCAGGGTTCAGTCAGGGTCATTTTGCTGTCTCATTTTAAAATATCAGGAATTTAATTTTATTAAACGTTAATGCAATTGAGAGTAATTCTAATTAATTTGTTGAAAGTTTAATGGCCATTAACTTCAATTTAATCTGAACTAACTTTAATGCAATTGGTGCGTAATGCAATTGGTTAATGGCGGAACTAATGGTTAATGGAATTGATCAATGGTTAATTAAAATTAACAATTACGGCCAACACTGGAAACAATATTGTGAAAAATTAATGAGTGTGAACAATAACGCATGTGATAAAATTCAGCTGCGTGGAATTCATATTGTGTAGAATCGCGAATAGGGAGAAACAATATTGTGAAAAATTAATGAATGTGAAGAATAACGCATGTGATAAAATTCAGCTGCGTGGAATTCATTTTGTGCAGAATCGCGAATAGGAAGAAAAAATAATGGCATAAACATCGAATAATCCGTTGTAACGTATTTACTTTCGGTCGTAGAAGAAGAAAAAAATAATATTATAATATTGTCTGACCACCTTTTGTACCATATTTCATGCAAAATAGTTATTTTCTTCTTGTTCTTCTTCTTTATATTTTATTTATGGTCAGCAATTGATGTGACCTTTTGTTTATAGATATTAGTTAGGTAGGGATATAGCATGAACACTCGTTTCAATAGTTTCGGAGTTAAGTTTATGATTTAGTTACGTACCGTGTCTTTATTTCTTTACCTTTGCTTGTCACCACTTCCGGATATAACGACGGAATTACAATGGTTCCTTCGTCGTCGTTTTATCCGAATTCCAGTACTACCTAGTACTATATAGTAGTGGAATTTAAGTACTACCTTTAGTTTTTATGACAACATTATCTTTATTAGTATGATTAAGTGAAACATTACTAATGATAAGACTAGCTAATCAATAGCATTGACGTTAATGCCAAGAGTTTTTGTAATTTGGCCTAACGAACCGATAGCAGAGCAATAAATTGATTAAATAATCAATTATTTTTATAGGTGTACATTTTGCTAAAACATCCTGTTGTTTGACATTTCCTGCAGCAATGCAGCATTGCTGCCGACAGTATTGTTTCAATAAGTGACAAAATCGGTATTGATGACCGGGTAACTGTATTTCCTGCAGTAATACAGGTAGCAATATTGCACAGCACCGCTGCAAGCGAAACTTCACAAGAAGTCTGAATCCAAAAGTCACCTTATGGAAATAATCTTTGAGATGATTTTACTGCGCTTTTTCTGCGAGAAGTGTTGTAGGACAGCTTTTCTATTATATTTTCATCTCATTCCTCAAAATCGACTGACCTAACCTTTTTTTTTGTTCAACACCCACATTTTTAATGCCATGAGGTCATCACTTTTAATGATACCGCCTGACCGTCTGCAAGACGTTTAAACGATTTTTGCCCTTAAGGTGGTTCACCGGGAATGTCCATGTACTTACAGTCATTTAATTTTCCCCTCACTAGCTCGGAAAGCCGTCTTTTATCCTTTAAAACAAGCGGGGAAAAACGCATTTTATCCACTAGTGGGGAAAGTAATTTGACCTTGGATGGAGCGTGTTTAAGTAGCTTTTGACAGATAACAAAACGTAAAACGCTCTTAATAATGGTTCGTTCGATATTAATTATCATTAAATAAATGGTTTGAGAATTTAATAAAAAATACCAAATTTAGCTTTATTTAATTATTTTAAGTCATAAACCTTAAAATCCATAAAAAACATTTGTTTTTTTTAAATGATGTTGAATGTAATTCTGAACGCACAAGTTGAGTCGATGCAATTTCAAAACGCATTGTCAGAAATGTCAACATTGTCAACAAAAATTTTCTCGCCGACTCCGACACGTAAAAATACACAACTTCCAGAGTTTTCTGCTATAATATCGTATTATCGTAAAAAAAATTGTAAGTCCATTGATGAAGATGATCTAACGCGTGTGGATGTTGCACTTTCCTCGCTATAGTGAGGGGAAAAGTTTTGTGTTACTCACGGGTGCAAATGTATTTTACTTCTCGTGTGTTGAAACCACTCGCTACGCTCAGGATTCTATTTTAGAACCACTCGCTTCGCTCGTGGTTCAACTATAGAATCCTTTCGCTTGCTCGTGTTTCAATTCCACACTCGCGGGTAAAATACAACTTTGCACCCTTGTATAACAAATAACTATTTAGTACCATTTTGAACCTTGTCGTTGTCACAGTGACAATCAATATGAAAAGTAGCTAGGTGCCTCATACTATTGTCACTGTGACAAGGTACGACATGGTACTGGAATTAAATTAACCGTAACTACCTACAGATCACTTCTTCAAAGCTGGCGTGATCAAATTGAAAGAAACCTGTGGTATTGTGAGTCATCATCTTCCTCGCGTTATCCCGGCATTCTGCCACGGCTCATGGGAGCCTGGGGTCCGCTTGACAACTAATCCTAAGAATAGACGTAGGCACTAGTTTTTACGAAAGCGACTGCCATCTGACCTTCCGACCCAGAGGAGGAACTAGGCCTTGTTAGGATTAGTTCGGTTTCCTCACAACGTTTTCCTTCACCGAAAAGCGACGCGTACATATTAAATGATATTTTCGTACAATTAGTTCCGAAAAACTCATTGGTACGACCGGGGTTTGAACCCGCGACCTCCGGATTGAAAGTCGCACGCTGTTACCGCTAGGCCACCAGGGCATTGTGAGTAGCTGTGGTATTGTGAAGTGACCTCTTAAATTTTGTAAACTTGTAAGGAGCTGCAAAATTTGTGGGAGCGGCAAAGGGAATAGGCCTTTATTATTACATTAGTAGCAACCATCATTTTACAACAATTAAGGGCAAGTTGCACCAACCTCTGTTAACAGACTCATCATCGTCACGTAGCAGAGATAAAAACTTCCCACACAATAAAATTTTGCGAACGCTTTAACTGTGACAGACGGTTTGGTGCAACCGACCCTAATTGACAATTTGCAAGCTTTATTTCAACGAAATAAAGTCTATCAATGCTTAATTAATCATATTGCAGTAAAGTTAATGAAAATATCATACCTTTCCTCGTAGAACCGGCACCTTGCAACGTGCCAAGCTAGCGACTGGATTACTTTAATCTCAATTATTAAAATATAGGTAATCATGCCTGATATAATCAGCTTCGATAATGTACGAGCCTCATATCACCACCATATTTTATCTGCCGCCGGTTTATGTATGGGACAGGTATGGTGTGAAGTCAAAACCTAATCATTCTTATCACTTTGTAATGGAAGAAATCATCGTTTCGCCAATTAGGATTGCTTTGGAAATAATTAACACTTTTCCTAAATTTGCTAGGTTTTCTTCGAGACTGTTCATTGCTTTTTATCTCACTTACAATACAATACTCTTTTCATTTCTAATGCTCTGAAAGAGGGTGATTGTTGTTCTAAAAATGCAGAAAATGATACGTTTCTGCAGTAGAGCATTTTACTTTCTCTCAGGTACGGATTAACATGGAAGTATAGAACCATTAAATATTAATTAACTCACTGATGAGATTGTTCCGATAGCCAAATACTCAATTTAGATAAAAAAAATGAACCGAATGAAATGAACATGAAAATACTCGTGAAGATCCGTTCAAGAAGTTTGTGCTCGTATCGTATTGTTGAGCCGATTTTTATTATTTGTGTTATCGATATTTGTTTCTCAGATGTAGATGAAGTTTAGTGGACAGATTAAGTTACGTATTCTGTACAATAAGGTTTGTTGACACATGTTGAATTTTTTAGTTGCGTGTCGAGTCGGTTAGTTTGCGCGTTTCTGACACGGTAAAATGTGCCGCACGCGCCGCTGTACCGCCCACGCGCCTTCTACGCGTTCGACCGCCTCCTATCACCTCGAAGTCACGTCAGCGTACTTATACTGACGTCGCCGGTCAGCCTGTCGCAGCTAACCGGGTCAACACGCCTGTCAAGGTGTATGAAGCACAGGCTCCACTTAAGGAGGGAGTCACACTGGTGGAAAAGAAACGCAAGGCGCGCAGGGCGCTAAGACTGTGGCACTGTGGAGCCGATTAATTCTGGCCTACAAGTTGCGACACCAACATTACTCCGCCGTGGCCGACGAGGTGGTGGAGTACGTTCGTCGGAAGACTGGCTACACGCTGAGGGTGCACCAGCTAACAGTCCCGTCACTACCAAATATCATCGAGATGTAACGAACAAAAATTTTAACAACGATCGTGATGTCACTCGGGAATTTCCTATCGTGGATAAACAAAACATTGTATCAAAAGATAATTATTTAAAAAAATTCGAAAGTCCAACTTACAATAACCCAATTTCTAAAACCCAGTTTCTTGTAGGCTGCCTACTGGCACAAATGTACCTACATCTAGGATTTTTTTTCAAACCCTTCGCAGTCGCTCCGTGCATGACTATGGCGATATTGCTTATTTGACAGTTGGCACTTGGCAGTTACCAAATAGTATGAAGATGTCGTCCCACGAAAGTTCATATTTTCACCACGTTCGGTCGTCGGCGTCGCTTGTGTTTCTCCCACCACCAACCTCACACATAGCCAATATTTCACACAAAGAACCATGCAGATCTTCGCATAAAATAAAAGTCATAATTATAAATTTAAATCGTATATTTCCACTAATTCATATAAATATGCAATAGGAAATAGATTTATTTTATTTACATAGAACCTAGTATCTAAAAATAAATATAAGGTACAAACAACTGTGAAGGTACTTATAATACGACATTAATTAAAATATTCGTAGATCAATTTTTTTTGAATGTTGCTTTAAGTTTGCTTTACTTATTAATTTTGCTTCATGTGCGTAACAGTGTTATAAGTTATAAGAATAGAATTTTATAATTTATTTTGATAAAGACAAGGTCATTTTCAGATTCACAAATATAATCTATTTTGAAATATAGCTAATCTAATGTGACCCTTAGTTGCCAGATGATGCAAAGTCAAGGAATTTAATTTACGTAGCATTTCGTACCTTGTCACAGTGACAATCAATATGAGTCGCTAGGACTTCATACTATTGTCAATGTGACAAGGTACGAAATGGTACTGAAATAGTTTGTCAAAGGACTGTCTCATTTCAAACATAGACAAAGAGAATCATACTATATTTGTCTTACACTTGTACTGGCACTCAAAAGAAAAGGATGAGTATAGATTTTTTTGTTCTTATTGACTGACAATTTGGTTTGACCAACTATGAATTCCGTGACCATGCATTCATGTATATTGCCAATAAAATCAAAAACTCAGTTATCACTATTCGAATTTAATGGATAAGATACGAGTAATAAACTTGATATTCTACATCGGAATTTTCATAAGTGTACGATGACATGACATCAACTGTATGACTAATTAAATAATTAAAAAGCCGGATTTTCAAATGTGACTAATTTATATGACTCACTACAATATTGCGAACTTGACACAATCAGTTACAATGACTTATATTGAATTATTTCCTTTCGAATGAAAGACAGAGTATTGATTGGAATCAATCATTTCATTACTGTATTAATAGTTCAGTTCAGTCAAATATACGTACTTTATTCGTGTAGGCCTAGCAACAAGCACTTATAAATGGCAAGTATTCTGTACATATATAATATCTTAAGCTGTTTATCAGAACAATTTATTAATGTTAATATTATTCCATAATAATATTGAATTATTATACAGATCAAATTTGATACTAAGAATTTCATAAAAAGATCGTCAATTATTTAAAAAAATAGTATAAAAGTTGGTAAAAGTTAAGTTGGTACGTCATTCATTCAAAGTACCTAACGTTATTCTTACTAGTTATGATTTATGAGAATACCGAAATACGTTTTGTGATGTAGAAGATGAATGAAAAATATTATTAACTGGATTAAAAAAATAATTGGGATCACAACATGAATGAGAAAAGAACCCAGAAATGTGATGACTTCAATGTTTAAACGAACTAATTAAATGTACAAAAGATTGCATTGGCGTCATTTTACTTAGGTATCTGATTTTTGAACACAATACTTAATAATAAACTAGGATTTAACTACGTTTAGATTTTACTAGCGAGATAGGCGTTTTCTAAAATAAATATTGATAACCTGATTGTCACAAATCCTGGTGTTTTTTTTTTGGGTTCTTTCAACTCAGAATCACTAGCATATTCAACCCTCATGATTAAAAAAAGGTCCCAAAAATTTGTATGACAAATTGTACATCTACGTCACGCGCATACAAGTAAAAATAAATTTTCACACTAAAACGTGACGTAATGGAATGGACATTTTGGGACATCCTTTTTATGGCAGGATAGAGAATGCTGTCGATTCTGAGTAGAATGAGCCCAAGAATGTCCAGATTTGAAAGACATTTATTTTAGAAAACGCCCAGATACGTTTGCACTGTATAGACAAATTATTTTCCTTTGCCTTATCTACTATGTTCACATCAATATTTTTTATTTCTGATTTAACACATAATAGTTTCAATTACCTACTTGTTTAGTGCTTAAATACACAAACATTAAAATAAAAACTTATTATTATCAATAAACTTAAGTGTATTAAATGTTCGGCAAATATAATTTTCACATTCCCTATTTTTATGATGCTTTACTTTTACCTTTTTTAGAGATATTGCGCAAGATCATGTAAAGAGGATTATTTTGTTGCAAAAATGGCGGTTGCGATCCTGAAGTTCTAATATCTCACGCTAAGTAAGCTAGGTACTATCCAATTTATTCCAATATATTTTAGGAAAGTCACCACTGCTATCTAAAAATAAAAGGTCTTAGGTGCCTGCCGGCGCCATGGTACCGACAATAGGGCATTTTACCTTAGTTTTAAACTAATCCAAAAATTATATTTGTCGAACCGTCTATGTGTGCTTCTAAAGTTTAACATTTTTGTATTAAATTTGGTCCATGAAAATTCAAAATCCATTAATATTACATATAATGAACTTTGGTATCAATAAGAGAGTCCGTACACCGATGAAATCCCTGACTAGTACAATATTACTAAATTGTGACTGATATAAGTAGAAAATTACTTCTAATTATCTTATTCGTATATCTGAAATTTCTAAGACACATTGAGAGAGGCCTTATGTCCGACCACGCATAAGTACACCAACGGAACGGCAGCTGACGTCCACGAGGGTTCATTACACATCGCCCTTAACCACTTTACGAGTTATCGCTCGAGATGCGATGACGAAATTTCATACTACCACAACAAATTTAATTACAAATTAAAAATGGGATTTCAATCTGTTACGGCTTTTATGAGAGGTAGGAAAGATTTGAGAGGTTTAATCCTGAAATAAAACTATGAAAACGGATTATATCGCGTATATTGAATTTATAATACATCCCGTTGACCACGAACGCTGTAAAGGGTTCGAAACGTCGGGATGTATTATAAATTCAATATACGCGATATAATCCGTTTTCATAGTTTTATTTCATGAGTAACTATCGCGGTAACCGAAGACAATATTAGGTTTAATCCTCTCAAAAATGTTGGAATTTTGACATATCGTCCTCCAAAGGGATAGTGCTTCTTGATATCATTCTTCAAATCAATCTACTTTTAAGTTCACATTCTGATATACGAGAAATCGCTTTTTGTTTCAAACAAAAGTGTTTATTTAGGTACCTAAAAAGTAGTGTTCAAGCAAGAAAAGTTTCATACAATGAAAAATTGTTTGTCAAACTATTTTTTTATTTAGGTTTATCTTACCTACCCTTCAGAATTACACCTCCGTTACACTATTGTGCCTAGGGGTAATAGTATCACGTGCGAGAGACGGAAGTATGAATGTACGAAATTCTTACAAGCTCTTTCAAAACATCAAGTAGCTATTTATTAACATTTTTTACAACGCACTATAATCCGACCAATCACGCTTTAGTATTCCCTTTGTCTGCGGCTAACAGCCAATCAACGATGGGCTGGTAGTTCCTCTGCATCCACTGAACGTTGGCCTCTGTTCGCTCTAAGACTTGCTGCACTGGACGGCCGAGCTCAGCGCAGTATTCTGCTACGAATCTTTTAAGCTGCAGGAAAAAAAAAAAAAAAAAAAAAAAACAAAATTAAAATTAAAATTATTTTATTTTTTACTTATGAAAAAAGTTAAAAATATAAAGATACTGCTCCCAAAATACGTGTAATACCTCATTGGATTCGAAATAATGCTTAGAAAAATGTATTTGTGTAGCTTATACTAGCAATTACTATACTCATTTATAGTATTTATAATAATACTAACAGCTACCTAACTGGATAACCGGAATGTAAACAAGCGACAATGGCGGCAGATAAACCGTACGCGGTTTTCGCTCGCTGTTTCCCAATGTAAATAGTATTTTTAAGATTGTTTTGGATAAATAAATAAAAAAAATTAAAACACCTGTCGCCACAAACACACACACACACATACAAAACACAAAAAATGGTAGTTATAAATAAATATGAAAAAATATGGTACATCGTTTTTGGCCCATTATGTCATAAACTATTAACATTTAAGAAATGCTATACTAACAAGTAGGTCAACTAACCTCTTCGTATTCATGTGGTTGGTTCAATCGCCTCGTCACTACCTTCACGATGGAAGCGAGTGTTGCGGCGGAGCCGACACTGTAAAAAAATTTAACAGTGACTTCATCATTGTCACAGTTTAAGGGATAAAATAAATAAATATTATAGGACATTCTTACATAGATTGACTAAGTCCCACAGTAAGCTCAAGAAGGCTTGTGATGTGGGTACTCAGACAACGATACATAAATACATAGAAAACACCCAAGACTCAGGAACAAATATCTATGCTCATCACATTAATTTAAATAAATGCCCTTACCGGGATTCGAACCCAGGACCATCGGCTTCACAGGCAGGGTCAGTACCCACTAGACCAGAACAGTCGTCAAAATATATAAACACAACGATATTTATGAGGAACCATGATGTATGATAAATTTATACGTATACATTTGCTGAATACCAGCTATCTTCTTGTGTTGTCTGATCTATTGCTACTCATTATTTTTTTCGGCCCGAAACTTTCGTACCTACTTCAACGTCACATGGCCACCCTGCCGGGATTGGCACCTGGAATCTTCTGGTGGTGAATGTGTTCATTTATTACTTATTTAGGTTGCAATACCAATACAGTAGGTACTTAAATAATACCCACTTAATACGATAGCGTTTAATACGATTTCCCGCATTTACACGTCTATTGTCATTGTTTTTCATACATTTCTCACGCTTAAGGCGCTTTTCTGGCGTGGTACCTTCAGAATCTTCTCAAGCGGGTGTTAAGTACTGTAATTTTTATATTCTACTTACAACTCCTTCAGCCTCTGCCAGTTGGCGCGAACGAAGTTGAAGGCTATGGGCTGGCCGATGGCAGAACTGGCTACTGCGGAGAAGACGCGCAGAGTGTCCTGCTTACGGATGCCGCTGTCGTTGCGAAGAGACAGCTCCAGATATCTGATAATTTAACAAGTATGATTAACATTATCCAGTCTCTGATGACAGTTATCTTACAAATTAGATATATATCTAATTTGTGAGATAACTCGAACTCAAATGAGTTCGGTCTTAGGCATGTCTATTGGACTTACCCAACTCTTTAATGACCAACTCCAACCTCTCTGCACATTTAATTTGTAAGTTTTGTAACTGTATTCTTCTAGAAGGTAGCGTTCCTGTTTTAGTACATTTATGAATGTTTCTTTCGTATTTGGACTTCCTTTAATGCATAAATTCTATCTAAAATATGTTTAACTTTTTGTAATTTTTTGAATAATTGTATTTTTAAGGTAATCATGTGGTTAGAAAAGAGGTTTAAAACGTACCTTTACAACATATATTATGGATCTTTTGCGCAGCGGCGGCTCTGTATGGGTCCGGGGGTCCCTCGGTCCCTCACGCAATCCTTGTCCGCACAACTTACCTGTACCTACTTGTGATAAGAGCCTCTTGTACAGCATAGAACTGACAGCAGTAGCTCGCGCTCATAAGGCACTGAAAGGATCCCACATACACTAATAGGGCAAAGCTACCCACAACTTACCTGTATAACAGCTATCGTGCAACCCAGTACTGATAGAAGTAACTCTTGTTCAGAAGGCGCGCTGGCGGCTCTAAAGCGGTGTCACAGTCCCACTCCTAACCATTGCCTGCAGTACAACTTACCTGTACAACAGATAAGGAGCTCTCGTGCAACCCAGTACTGATAGAAGTAACTCTTGTTCAGAAGGCGCGCTGGCGGCTCTAAAGCGGTGTCACAGTCCCACTCCTAACCATTGCCTGCAGTACAACTTACCTGTACAACAGATAAGGAGCTCTCGTGCAACCCAGTACTGATAGAAGTAACTCCTGTTTAGAAGGCGCGTTGGCGGCTCTAAAGCGGTGTCACAGTCCCACTCCTAACCATTGCCTGCAGTACAACTTACCTGTAGAACAGATAAGGAACTCTCGTGCAACCCAGTACTGATAGAAGTAACTCCCGTTTAGAAGGCGCGTTGGCGGCTCTAAAGCGGTGTCACAGTCCCACTCCTAACCATTGCCTGCAGTACAACTTACCTGTACAACAGATAAGGAGCTCTCGTGCAACCCAGTACTGATAGAAGTAACTCCCGTTTAGAAGGCGCGTTGGCGGCTCTAAAGCGGTGTCACAGTCCCACTCCTAACCATTGCCTGCAGTACAACTTACCTGTAGAACAGATAAGGAACTCTCGTGCAACCCAGTACTGATAGAAGTAACTCCCGTTTAGAAGGCGCGTTGGCGGCTCTAAAGCGGTGTCACAGTCCCACTCCTAACCATTGCCTGCAGGACAACTTACCTGTACAACAGATAAGGAGCTCTCGTGCAACCCAGTACTGATAGAAGTAACTCCCGTTCAGAAGGCGCGCTGGCGGCTCTAAAGCGGTCCCACGCGAAGTCCCACTCCCGGGCGTTGCCGGTTTGTACACCCACGCAGTAGACCGTGCTGCGGATGTCTGCGTGGATGCTGAAAAAACAACATTATCATCATCTTCGCTATCAAAGTTCGCTAATCAAAGAAGCAGATTATTTGTAATTGCCTTGGAACATTTTATTAAGTACATAGTAGATTGGTTAAAGGATATGAATAATAAATAGACTACTCTCACGTCTGCTGCCGTCTTCTTGCCAAAGTCTTTCACTGTTTTACTCTGCAGCTTTAGTAGCATAGCCCACATTACAACTTAACAATCTTGCTGCTAAACTTACCAGCCTTTAACAATTACTAAGCAATTAAAAATACTGCACTACAATTAAATTCCAGACCTTTTGTAACTTATCAATGTAAGTATAATCAACGAAATTCTTACTAACATTTTGACTGATTTAAGAGTCGAACTTAAACTATCGTGAGACATATTTCAAAATATTTAGATCAGTACGGTTGCACGACGTACAACCGCCGCGGACACTCGTGCCTGAGGAAGGATTCCCAAAGAATTCGAAACATGTCGCCAAAAGCGACTAAAAATAATAGTGAGTGAAAACCGTACTGATCTAAATATTTTGATTTAAGAGTCAGTTGAATTGTTGGGAAGTTTAGGTGCTTGTTTATTATAACGTTTGATCTGTGCCTCTATTTATTTAGACATTTTCACTTACTCGTTCAAAGCATCAGCATTCGGCGTGAGCATCCAATTCGTGTACTTGACAACAGCAGTTCTCAAACACTCGTCGTGCTCCAGGTGACAAGCCGTGGACAGCAGATCCACCCGCTGCTGCGCCCGAACCACGCTTTCGTTGGCCGCCACGTCCCAGCCTATGTCTTTGACTGCTCCGTCCAGAAGTTTAAGCACGTAACGCTGAAGGACAAGACAATCGTACAGTATAGAGGTAACATTCCAATAGCAACAGCATTGCAGAACAGCGATGCTGCAAACTGAGATGCTGCAAGAAATAACACAACAATAACATTGAAATCGATACCTACTCAGAAGCAAGTCTGCAGACTGCATTGCTAAAAGAAACTTCAAATTGAAAGTCCTTGATAAAATTACCTTTTCTTGCAGAAATGCAGTATGCTGCTTTGCAGCAGCACAGGCAGCAATTGATGCCAATGAGGAAATGTCAATTTCAATGTCTGTGTCTTATTGTTGTGGCATGTGGAATGCTGCCTTTAGGCTTGTCTCGTTTTTTATAAGAAGTAAACCACATTTACAATCAAAGTCGCTCGATTTAGCTCTAAGTATCTGCTGACATCTTGCGACTTGTTTCGACAGCTCTGATGAATCTGACAGCAAAATGTCGTGCAACTGTTCCATATAAATGCAAATATTTAAAAAATCTGTCTTTGAAACAGGCAACGTCATCTACCGAGAAATTTAAAACTATTTATCTAAGTTGCCTTTTATTATCTTATTAACAGTTAAGATATACATAAAATATATAGTTTACCTTTATCATTTTTAACAATCGGATGATAATAACAACCGGAACCGAACAATGATTAACTATAGGTATTGTTACTAATCGTCTAATATTGATAGCGAGCTCATAATCTATGACCAAATTCCTAGGTTAAACAACATATACTATAATGTGCTTTATGTTGTAGGGCAGAAAGCCAATTTTTTTACTTACCTTCCAAGGTAAATAGCTGTTCATGGTCCGTACAAGCTAATCCAACGAGACAAACATTTTAGATAGCTACAACACAATACCACAGGTCAGGAGTCGGCAAACCATGGTTGGCGGGCAGCATAAGGTTCTTTTTTAATTTTATTATGCTGCCTTTCCACTGAGACAGAGATGAGAGGAGAGGACCGGCAATTAACCAAATGCTATTGGTTGATTCCCGCACGTCTCCTTTCATCTCTTCTCATCTGCGCCTCAGTGAAAAAGCAGCCGGAAACCTGCAATTGCGGCTCTTAAAGATACCCAAAAAATTAGAGGACTAAGAAAACACGTAAAGGACTTACGGGCCAATTCGAACAATGATCTAGACTAGATATCAACTAGATACCTACTAGATATCGACTAGATATGAAACAGAAACGATATCGAGATATTTAAGATGTGTCAAATTTGACATTTCCGCAATTCCGAATGTCCTCTGGAACGATCTCTTTAATATTTGCTTTAGATATTACTTGGATGGATATCTAATGGATATCCCAAAACGTCACAATGATTGTAGCATGAAATGACAGTTGGTTTCTCGAATCGAACTGCAAAAGATAACTAGTTGAGAACTAGACTATAACGTATCTATTAGATCTCGTATTGTTCTCGTATCTAGTATTATCACGTTGTTCGAATTGACCGGTATGTTTAGTCATGTTGTCCTTTGGCAATCCTTAAACTGATGATTACTACTGTTGTTTCTTCTCTTCAAAAGTTGCCGACCCCTACATAAAGAAAATTAAGCGAAAACACACCTTGTACTCCAGATAATATGCTCCTTTAGACAGCATGGTGTCGATGTAACCTAGGGCCACCAATCCCGCTTTCCAAGGTACATAACTTCTCTCGTGGACGAGATAACTGATGATGTCTAAGGCCGTTTTGTAGTCTAGCCTTCCAGCTAGAGCTAGATTCATGGCGTCATCGACTATCTGAGCCCTGTTGATGGGGTGGATCTCTTGGAAGCGTTTTGGATCGTTGAGGATCTTGATCAACATCTGCCAGTTGCGTTGGTCGTAGTTGATGCGGTAGAAACCTGTAAATAATTCTAAATTAACCCATGGAGCGGCTTACTATCACACGTGTAATAGTAATGAGTATAAGAGTTCCATACTTACCTGTAATACTGGGACGCTCCAAGGGTTAAATATTCATTAATTTTAGAGCATTCTACCAGCGTCGCTTGAGAACGCTACGAGTACGAGTACTTGCAATTTATCCGAGAATGCTAGGGTTTTTGGGTTGGAATAATCCAGACCCAAAATCTTTTTCTTTTAGCCTAAGACATCATCAGATCAGAAATTGGCATCCCAGTGTTTTCAAAAGTAATTAATTGTTTAGCCTTAGCGAATAAATATTGATTAAATACTACGTATTAGGTATTTAGATATTTTTTTGTAGTATAGGAGTCAGAAGTAATTTCTAAAACTACATAATTAATCGGTGCAAGTGCAGGCTTAGAGCAATATCAGGTTAATATCACTTTACCAATTCAATAATCTCTTAAAATCAACTTAAGGCGGTTCCCTGAGCCAGAAGGCGAAAACTCTCCTTATATGATCATGTTTTTCTAAGAGGCGTTGATATTTGTAGACGTGGAAAGAATATATGTAGTTCTTGACTATATTATCTTTAATAACATAGCTTCCGATACACGAATAATGACACTTCGCTCGATACAATTAACTCAAAAAGTAACCTCTAACTCGGACTTTTAATCAAATTTACTCGGTTATTTATTATGTGATACTATAAACAAAAAAAGAAGAAAAAACAATCTTAACTTAAATAGTAATTTCATAGCTTTTGAATTTCGATATTGTAAGGTAACGTTTTTAAAATAAATAAATATCGACAAAATTCGTTCAAAATGGACACTTGGCGCGCATGATCTTTCCCGTTCTTTCTTGCGAAATGTGACAGTGACAGCGGCAAATCGATGTAACGGCCTTAACATAAGTATATTTGGGTAAACTAACTCAGACTTGATTTGCATGGAGCTCAATTATTGCAGCTCCAGCAATCAATCTTAATATTGTTCTTGCTTAAGAATGCCTTATCTCAAACTCTTCTCGTTCCCGAAATATCTACAAGTTTAGATTTATTCCACCACAAGTGCGCATTATACACGTGAAAGTCATTAAACTGATCACCCTACCCCTACACCTGTTAGTAGTACACACAAGTACTGCCATTTTGGAAATAAATTTAAATATTAAATAGTTTTCTTTCTTAACCAGGTTAGAATTGACCTGTGTGCCAAAATTTTGCCTATCATTCTAAATATATAATATTAATACCTTCTAAATAGCATTATTTCTCCTTTTTATCTCACCTGTCTGTTGAATATTAGCAATCAGCCAGTCGTCCTTAGCGATAGATATATTCCTGACGACTTTTGATCTCTCCCCGCGCAGCCAGACCTTCGGCCTCGTGGACTCGAAGTCGGACTCTGTAGCCGTTGTATACGATATCGGGATCCACCATACTGGAGACTCTTTGCTTTCGCCGTTGTTGATCAGGACAAAGCGCTCCTGTCAAGTTGTTATATATATTATTATATATATTATATATATATTATTATCCATATAGTGTGATGCTATACAGTATTCGAAACAACATCCGAATAATCCGAAACATCATTAGTGCCTTGATGGGGACCACAACGAATTGTTCTGGATTAAATACCTCTAACCTCGTGAAGCCCAATGTGTCATACAAGACCGACGACCGGTCTGGCCTAGTGGGTAGTGAGGGTCACTGTCCTGTGAAGCCGTAGTCCTGGGTTCGAATCCCGGTAAGGGCATTTATTTGTGAGATGAACACAAATATTTGTTCCTGAGTCATGGGTGATTTCTATGTATATAAGTATGTATATCGTCGCCTAGCACCCATAGTACAAGCTTTGCTTAGTTTGGGGCTAGGTTGATCTGTGTGAGATGTCCCCTAATATTTATTTATTATTTATTTATTACTAGCGACCCGCCCCGGCTACACAAAACCTTAACAAATTATACCCATAAACCTTCCACAAGGATCACTCCATTAATAGGTGAAAACCGTATGAAAACCCTTCAGTAGTTTTTGTTTATCGCAAACATACAAACAGACAGACACAGACAGACAGACGCGGCGGGGGATTTTGTTTTATAAGGTGTAGACGGTGTAGTGAAGACCTAAACGGGTCGGTAGAATGAGACGGTGTATAAAATACATTTTTGACAAATAAGTGAAATAAATTTAAAAGTGGCAACTGTCTTGGGTAAGACTTGAACTCACGGCTTCTGGAGACGTTTCTGCTTGTTAGAAATTAAATAAGTGAAAGCATATGACTGGCGATGGCGTAATAGTAGTTTCAGGCTATAGAATTTTTGTCCAATATTTCACCGTGTCAATTAAACTAATTTGGGATAAGGAAAAATTAGCAGTTCAGCAAACGCTTATCTGTCAACTAGAATCTGTGATAAAAAAAAATTAAGCACCGTACGTCATGAATAAAAGTACTATTTGAAGATGATTTGCAGAATTTGATCATTCCATTGAGCATACCAGCAATTACGGGTAAATTCACGTAAGGGGAATTTTCAAATAATAAATTTCTATGTATCATAAAGATAGTGCCATTGTTTTATTATTATTACCTTTTTAGTTTATCGCCTTCATTAATATGTCTATCGTTATTATCAGTACGAATAAAACATCATAATCTTCTTGAGTATTTTGTAAAAAATCTAGACGATAGATGCATTAGGCCATACGAGCTCCAATGCATAAATGCTCGTTTTTTACTCTCTCTCTCTCTCTCTAGCTCGTTAGGTATGTTAACTTTGTTATCAATCAAAATAAACTCCGCTTGTTGAGCCATTTAGGGTCCTAGGTAAATTGGTAGTTCAGTACTTCCGCTATGGAATGTCCAATTTAGCTATAACCCTAAATGGCGTAACAATCACAGAGCGTGAGTGTACATAAAAGTTTGCTATAATTTGTCCCTTTACGCAGTTATTTATAAATGTGAGAATACAATCTTTTCCCTTATAAAACCTTAATAAGAATATTCATACACAAGAAATTTAAAAGCTTACCTGTTTAAAAGAAACAAAGCCACTTTTATAATCCCTAGTAATGGTGAGCACTGGAAAGCCAGTCTGCAGCGTCCACGAATCCATGACCACGGCCACGTCGGCGTCGAAGGCGTCTTTCCTCCTAGCGGCGGCGGTGAGGGCGCTCCACAGGTCCCTCTGTTCGGCGTCGCCGTACATTTTGGCGTTTAGGTAATCGGTTATGCCGGCGTTGAAGGCGTCGTCGGTTAGGAAGTGGTTCATCATGCGGAGAATGGCGGAGCCTGGAAAAAGAAAAAAACTTTCGTAAAAAAAATAATTTCCTAACAATGTTATTGTTTACTTTGCCACAATGGATGCGTTCTGCGGTCAGCGGTCAGGTCAAACCCGCATTATGTATGAACAACATTGACAGCAACCTTTGAAGTTGAAGTTTGACCTGACCGCTGCCCGCAGAACGCATCCAGTGTGGCAAATCCTTAATGGATGAGATACTGAAATATAGATGTCTGTCATTTCGATACATATTTTACATTTATTTGGACGTTTAAATACGACAATGGGGCATTCAACGAAATTTTACGCAACGCAATACAAACGCAAATTTTCTAAAGATTTGTAGGTATAGGATTTTATTATGTGACAATGGATGTGAAAAATGCTGAGTAAAGTAATCATCGACGTGAATTATATTACCTAAAAAAAAACAAAAAAAAATTATAACACCTGTATTCATTACCTGTAATGCACAGTTGATGAATAAATGATTCTAAATTATTCTAAATGTATCTAAAAGATTCTAAAATATTCTAAAACATTCTAAAAGATTCTAAATGATTGGAGCAAGCAGAAGGGTTTATGCTAAGGCCGAAACCGAAAGGTGGTAGCCAGAACATTTTTATTCCACGGTATTCATGCACGAAGTGCGTCTACATATACTAATATTTAATACCTTTTCCGTATGAGATCTTGTCAAAAATAGCGCCGATTTCCTCAGGGTTGCCAACCTCCACGGAGATCTGGTGGGAGGAAGTCAGAGCGTCGAGCTTAAATACGCTCTGTACTTCGTTTAAGACGAACACTTCCATCAACTTCCAAGTCTTTTCAACCTGCGAACAGAATAAGATCGGTTAGGTTATATTGAATCGGATATGTTGTCTCCGGATATCGCCGCTATACTAACTTAACCTCGTATCTGAAACACTCATTTGATGACAAAAACTCCCGTATTCCGAATGAAAGAAAAGCGACATTTCCATCAAATGATTGTTGCAGATATGAGGTTGAGTAATTATAGCGACGATATTTGACACTTTGACTGCTCATATTCAAATTTCAAGCATTACAAACTTCTAATGCCTTCGCGGCAAGTATAGTAAATCCATGCTGCATTATTTATAGCAGATCTATGCATATCATATCTCATCTATCATAATTCTTATAATTCCGTATTGTAAATGTAGAAAAACCCTCAAATTAGCCCTCTAAATTTCGAAAATATGGCAAAATAATAATCAAAACAATCAATTTTTTTTTCCGTGTAACCGGGAAAAGGGCAAATTGGTAATATCTCGCCATATGTCATGCATGCGTGTTAAATACGAGTAAACGCCCTCGTGCACTATAATGTGTTTCGGCTCCCACGAAACTATTCCAAATAGGTCACCGTTGTCTTCCCACCTTTTCTGTTCCCATTCAAAATGAAAGGGCGAGCAAATTGTGCATGTGATAAACTGTGGAACAAAAGCGCATCGTTGGGTTAATGGCCATGGCTAACAATGCGCTTTTGTTATTTAAAAGTGCAGAGAGATAAATATAATACATATGTATAACACTGTAACATATTTATTTTCACCTCACTCGCTCGGAAAACCTCAGCTTATAGCGCGAAATCTGCGTGCAAAAGTCTATTTTATCCGCTAGCGTGCAAAAGTCATTTGAATTTCGAACACGATGGATATGTGTGCTTTTCTCTTGTTTATGTTGTTTGGATTTAAGTGTGTTATGTCTTAAAGGGTCTAGCAGGCTAAGCGAACAAGAAGTTTCATGCCATTTCGTGGCACTTTTTCTTTTTTATGTTTCTCTGTTTTGTACAATTTTCTATTTGTGTGTGCTAACGAATAAATTATTTCTTTTCTAATCCATTCTATTCTAAGTGCCCCCAACGACAGATTTGGTCATACTTTCAGGTGGTGTACTGGCAGCTAAGAACACTCGACGCTTAATATCAGTCCTCGATCTTCTTTTGTTTTCGAGTTCTGATTCTCGAACCACTGGTGGGAGATCTCGTCAGCAACTACTGCGGCGACGCGCGCCTTCGCTGTCGTCGGCGAGTTGCTGCTGCCGTAGAGCATGGCGATTTGGGACCTTATCTTCTTGCAATAAAGATCAAATACTCACAGCATCTACAGCCACATATTGCACGTAGGACGCGAACCCCTCATTCAGCCACCAAGCTGGTGTTACCAGATTGAACCACTGGTGGGAGATCACGTCAGCAACTACTGCGGCGACTCGCGTCTTTGATGTTGTCGGCGAGTTGCTGCTCAGCTGTCGTTGAGCATGGCGATTTAGGACCTTATCTTCTTGCAATAAAGATCAAATACTCACAGCATCTACAGCCACATATTCCACGTAAGACGCGAAGCCCTCATTCAGCCAGATGTCGGACCACCACGCCGGCGTCACCAGGTTCCCGAACCACTGGTGGGCGATCTCGTGAGCAACTACTGCGGCGACGCGCGCCTTCGCTGTCGTCGGCGAGTTGCTGCTGTCGTAGAGCATGGCGATTTCTCTGGAATATAATTAGATAAAGATAGTTTATTATTCAAGTAAATAGGCATATTATAATGCGCTTATGAACGTCAAATAGCTACACCGGCTCTAACCCTAAGCCTCTGCTTCGAGAAGATTTAAATCCCCCCTCAGTTAAATACAATTCAAATAAAAATAAAATATTGGAAGAAGGTATCCCAATATGGGACCGGCAAGAAACTCGGCGGGACACATCTTCAAAACATTACATCTTATAATTAACATGCATTACGAGTAAGAAAAAATACAATTTTAATTATTATACCTAGAATTCATGCAATTGCAATTATTGTCATAGGTACCGATTTTTTTCATTTTAAAGGTAATGCCTTTTATCGCAAGGCGGGAAATTCCTCAGGGGCCTAGCCAAGGTGACGATCATTGATACAAAATGAAATTTGAAACTTACATAATGTATGGAAAGAGTCAAGTGACTCTTCGTAGAATCTGAGGGCCTACCGTGAACCACGTCCGATGTGTTGCCTCCCTGTCACACTTACGTACTAATTTTTCACCCTTATGTCGTTACTCTGCCACTGATTCGCACTAAGCGCTATGCATCCAGCTTTATCATGCGAACGGCTAAGGAGTGGAATTCACTTCCTGCAAATCTATTCCCTTAAAACTTGGATCTTTTTAAATCCTAGACTGCATCGGCACTTACCATCAGGTGAGATTGCGGTCAAATGCTTGCCTTTTCGTAATTAAAAAAAAAACAAAAAATTTACAAGTGCGACAGAGAGGCAACACGTCGAACGTGGTTCGCGGTAGGCCCTCTGTTATCTCGATACATATTATCTTTTCGTTTATCGATCTCCGATTGTCAAATCTAGACGCACTTTATTTCAACCAATTCTTAATGAAAGTTGTATGGGAGCCAAGTTCTCATTAATTTGGGAAGTAATGGTTTGCATTAGAAAATAGTAAGGGCCCTAAAGGATAACCTTGGGGTATTCCGCTTGTAGTACAAATAAGAAAATCATTGGTCCTAATATTGTGCCTTGGGGTAATACGGTCCCAGTAAAGCCTGGCCAGGAATATATGATCATTGTCAAGAGGGCATTATAATTCTCATTTATATGGCTACAGTTCAGTATAGTCTAAACAATATTCTTCTTGTTCTTGTAAAGGGATCAAACTTTTTAAACCTAAATTTTTGTCTGCCAATGTTTTGCCACTTCTAACCCTCGGGGTGTGGCCCTCAGGAGATCTTCCTCAGTGCACATCGTTGAGCACAGAGAACACTGTCTCATGTGTCTGAACAATGTGGATTGGCAACTCGTTATTTTGACTTACATACTTTTATTCACCGTAACGCGCTGAATGTCTTTTATTGAAACTAATAAAAACAAAAGATGTATTTCTACACATATATTCACCTATGTACTAGAAAAACGAAAAAAATTAAGACCCAGTTACATGCTACCAACGCTTGTTCATGTCCTTCGCTCGTACACTAAAAAAACATACCAATATCATTCGGAAAAAAAATTTCACACCAAATTAAAATTAACACAATCAAAGAGACTAACAAAAAGTGTTATTGTAACAGTTGTACACATCGTAAACCATAGATTACAGGGGGTGTGACCGAATGGCGACCGAGAAATATTTGCCGATCGCACACAATATGGGAATAGATTGTGTTGTGGTCTATATTGCATTCTGAGTTTCGCCGTGGAACAAGGGACGGGCGGGCAGGGGAACGGACTATTATTTATATTGACATTGATAAACAAATACTGAATGATTGTTAAGTGGATATCCGGAAGTAAATTTATTAATCATGTCATGGATTGAGTTTGTCGTATTGATTAAGATGCAAAAATTAAGATAACCATAGTTATTGTGAAAGTGACTTACCGGCGAAAATGAAAACTTTAAGTAAATAAACAAGTTTGAGAACAAATCAAATTATTTTATTAAATATTTTGATTTGTGTTTTTTAAAGTAGTCACACTACTATATATAAATTAAAAACTGTAATAGATGTCATATATTAAAGAAAAAGTGACGAAGCCCTCCAGTGGTGAAGGCCGGATTCGAACCGGAGTCTTTAGCTATCGCGGCTAACGCCATGAACCCCTAGGCCACCCCGCCACACCCCACACATAGCTAAAGACGCCGGTTCGAATCCGGCCTTCACCACTGGAGGGCTTCGTCACTTTTTCTTTAATATATGACATCTATTACAGTTTTTAATTTAAGTAAATAGTTATTTCAGTTATATAGATACATATATAAAGTTTTTTAATTTATTATTTACATGGAAGATTGACTTAAGCTTAACTTTTTCCCAATTACAATGCCACATGTCTAAAATAGTCGAGCCATGTTACAACTCACTATCTTTAGAATCTCTATCTACTACTGCATACAATTATTTGCAGAAATTAATCATACATATTGTGAATAAAGGCTTATTTCGATTTCAAGACAGTTAAAAACATGACTGATAGCTGTACTACAATGTATGTTGATAATAAAATGTTATAGAAATGGAACTATCCGCTCTATCCCGTCACTTATCCCACACCACCCCAATAAGAGCGGACATGATTATGATGGCTCTCTTAATGAAGGGTCGGCCGCCCTTGTAAGTGCTCTGACAATTCGCGCCCAGCTTGACGTACGTTATATACAGGCACAGTCGCGATGTCACCATATAACTTTGACTATAAATGATTGTAGTAGGTATAACTGGAGAGACCGTAACATCACAAAGGCAACGAAGACTCGCCTCGTAAGATCTCTCGTTTTCCCAGTGTTGGTCTACGGTGCCGAAACGTGGACAGTAAGAGAGAGTGAACGGAAACGCATTGATGCTTTGGAAATGTGGTGCTGGAGAAGGATGCTGCGGATATCGTGGACTCAGCGTCGCACTAATATATCCATTCTCCAGGAACTCAAGGTTACACAACGACTTTCGGCAATCGTTCACTCTCGTATCCTTAGATACTTCGGTCACGTTACGCGCAAGGAAGACGACGCCATAGAGAGGCTTGTTGTCCAGGGCAGAGTGGATGGCACAAGACCCAGATTGCGGCCCTCAATGCGGTGGACCGACCAAGTCAAAGCGCTCACCTTTAAATCTGTGCGTGCGGAATGCAGTAAATAGAGAAGCATGGCGGGAAACTACGAAAAAAGCCGTACAACGACCTCAATGACCACGACTGCTCTGACAAGATTATCCGACTGAGAAGAAGAAGTAGGTATAAACTGTTACTCAAAATCCGCTCTATCCTCTCACTTGTAACACATCACCCCAATAAGAGCGGACATGATAGATGGCTCTCTTAATGAAGTGTCGGCCGCCCTTGTAAGGGCTCTGACTATTCGCGCCCAGCTTGACGTTTGTTAGACAGGGGTTCTATTTGATTTGCAAGATTGACAGTCGTGACGTGGCTCCCATATGACTACTTTTCACAGACAGCTTCGATAACAACATGATAATATTCTGATTCTGATAAAAAAATACAGAGAATTATTATTTTGATTCGTTGATTCGATTTATAAATAACAATATAATAACCGTTACCGAGAATCCGTCATATCAATAGACATATTTGAATGCAGCTTGCCCATTTTTTAAAACAAAATACGTAAGACTTTCTGTTCATAAGCTGCGTTCGCACATCAATATGCCGAAAATGCTTCTTTTATCTTTAGTTCTTATAGCTTGTTTTAATTAAAACATTTTGTCTTGCTTAGTTTTAGACCTAGTTTAAGTAGTAGATAACTTAATTACGTATATGAAGACTTAAGATCTTACTACTGTTTATATAATTTTCCTGGACATCTCCCTCTGGCGTTATATTTAAACTGAATGTTCTTTTCCTTTTGTGCACACATGTTTAGAGTTATGGTCCAAATCTGAACTGCAAGTCATTAATGTAATTTATATAAATGTAACTTGTTTTGTGAGCCAAATAAATAAAATAAAATAAAAATAAATAAATAACTTTTAAAACGTAGTTCAGTTAAAAATGATAAAGGAATCAATTTATAAGTATTTAGGTACTATCTCAGTTCATTCAAACGCAAAGTAGAAGCATAGAAATACGTTCACGTTTCCTCTCGTCCATAATATGGTAATGAAATTACGTAAAGATGAGAAAAGTTCAGAGCGCCGTCCTTGAACTAGATCTTGTTATAAAATTAAATTTATTTAAGACCAACAAGGGAAAGGAAGATGTTATGCGATGGAAAGTTTGTTTCTACACCGACTTCGGATAGGGAGGGTTCGGTTCGCATTAAAGCGGGATTTCACTACCACTGGTGAGAATATCATGAGGCATTAAGTCCGCCATTTGTACTTTTTTATGTGCAATAAAGTTTAATAGTAGTTTATGTGACTGCTACATAATGAAAGGCATTAAAACTCGAGTGTAGGTTTATGAAACGAACGTAGTGAGTTTCATAATAGAATCACACGAGTGTTTTAATGCCTAATTATGTACAGTTACATACACTGCTTTATCTACACACATATTATAAACTTTCTATGATATATTAACTAACCTCATATTACAGCCGACATTGGGGCATAGTTGCTCTCTGGCGGAATTCGCAATTATGAGGTAGCGTCTGCGAAATATCTTTAATGCACATTTTACACGAAACTTTTGCTAGAGTTACTTTAAAAACAACAAAACAAATTATTTTTTACTTACAAACTAATTAAAAGATAAACTGTACGTCAAATGGCGGCAAAGAAAACTTTTTCACGCATGTCACGCATCCGTAGTTTTTTTTTAAATTCAGAGACAAACTAGAGTGGGGGTCTATTGCCATATCGTTCGATACCAACTAACAAGCGAGATTTGTCTAATTTGTATGCAATTGACATTTCATTTCATATCAAATAAAACGTCATTTCGACTGATATTAGAATAGAGGTCAAATCAAATTTCTTTGTTTTTCAGAGATGTTCGAAATTTGAATAAAATAATATTATCGAAATCGATGTTATCATTTAGCAATAATAACATTTTCACAGATAATAAATTTGCTGAAACGAAACAGTTTATTTTAATGTTGGCCATTATTTACGGATTTTGAAGGCATCATAGAGGGTTTATGATATGTGTGTAGATAAAATAAATAATAAATAAATGAAGCATCTAACTTGGGTTTATCGTTTTAATCAAGGACTTACCTGAACGTCAAAAGCCCCCAATTCTCCATAGCACCGGCCTTGAAATCCGGCAACGCAATCATATCAATCTTGGGCAGCGGGAACTTAATCTTATAATAATCCTCCAAGTATCGCAGGATTTTCGGTCCAATCTCCAGGGCATAAGAGGCAGATTGGAGCGCCTCTTTCCGGGCCCAGACGGTGAAGTTGCTGTCACTTTTCTTGCCGAAGTCGGTGACAGCGAACGCGACGAGGTATGTTGACATGGGGAGGGATTCGGCGTAATGGTCCCAGATGTAATCCTTGAGGGATTCGCTGGAAATAAGACGATATTCGGTCAGTTTTGGAATGTAAGCTAATTAAATGAAGAACCTTATGTAGTATTATAATCTCAGATAGATGTCATACTAAAAACCGGCCAAGTGCGAGTCGGACTCACGCACGAAGGGTTACGTAGCATTACCCAAAAACCGACAAAAAAATCACGTTTGCTATATGGGAGCCCCACCTAAATATTTATTTTATTCTGTTTTTAGTATTTGTTGTTATAGCGGCAACAGAAATACATCATCTGTAAAATTTTAACTGTCTAGCTATCACGGTTTATGAGATACAGCCTGGTGACAGACGGACAGACAGATAGACGGACAGCGGAGTCTTAACAATAGAGTCCCGTTTTCACCCTTTGGTCCTCGTGTGGTCCATTTAAGAAACTCACTTCGTTCGTTTCTTAAACCCACACTCGTATTTTAATGCCTTTCATTATGTAGCAGTCACATAAACTACTATTACTTAACTATGGTAAAACCGTCGACTCATTAAGTTAAATTATCAATTATGGTATTCTAATTTCGGTATTCTGCATTCAAATATGGTAATTAGGAATATAGGTAGGATCATGGGCATTCAGATAATAAACTATCAGACCACTGTCTACAGTGGTACAGTCAGGAATGCTTAGCTTAGCTATTAAGCTAATAGTTTTGCCGACTGTACAAGAGATCAATTTTATAATATTGTTCTTCGTTGAGGAATAAATAAAACAATGAAATAAATAAATGTTTAGTGAAGAACTTAACTTCGATAAACATGTCTGTTTTTTAAATTTCGTAGTCACAAAACTTACTAGATTTTATGTTGGACGTAGGTACGGTACAAAATACAAATAGATATTTGTAACATGCAATAAAATATTTTTATCAAGATCGATGGCTCGATTGCACCGTCTGGTTCAAATCAATCAGAATAATCATACCAAATGCATAACTTTTCCGTTTCAAACTGGAAGATATCCAGCAACTATTACAGTTACATCAAAAATACTATATTTAGAAGATGTAGCTAATAAAACATCAAAGGAAGATATAGTTTTCATTGATTTCGGTGATAATAAAATCTTTGCTGTAAATAACTGAGCTAATAATAATAGGCTAATAATAATAATAATAGGCTGTATAATAGGTAAGTATTGTTGATTACAGTGTTATTCAATACAGCAAAGGTGAAATTAACTACATAAAAAAAAGTCATATATTAATATATTCAGTCTGCGCCGGTCCGTCACCGTCAACGCAAGCTCCTGATGACACTACTCGGTACGGAGTGAAACATGTCGAGCGTTTTTCGACTCAAAATACGTGAGTGACCCGTTATTAATATATTTAATATATTTAAAATTAATATAGTTGGTCAAACCAAATTGTCAGTAAATAAGAGAAAAAAAAACTATTCTCATCCTTTTCTTTTGGGTGCTAGTACTAGTGTAAGACAAAGATGATTATCTCTGTTTGAAATGAGACAGTCTTTTGACAAACTATAAAACTTTCATTTGGTCACATAAGCGACGTCTAGTAACAATAAGTAGAAGTAATCCATTTACGCTATCAGTACTTTGCGATAATAATTGATTGATAAATAAAAACAACATAATCGGATAGAAACAAAGTTTTGATAATTATTGTAGGCACTGATCATTCCATTACAAAGCACGAAATACCTACCTAGAGCTAAGCTAACTCTGCAGCGTATTTGATAGCACAGTGAGTTTTAATAAAAAACTTCCTTGAGACACGGACATATTAAATATATTAAAACCCCAGTATGCGCCGGTCCGCCAACGCGAGCTCCCGATAATGCTACTCGGTACGGAGTGAAACATGTCGAGCGTTTGTCGACTTAAAATACGTGAGTGACCCGTGAGACACAGACATTAAACATATTAATAACGGGTCACTCACGTCATCGGGCACGGAGGGCTGCGGCCCGCAGACTGCGCCGGTCCGTCACCGTCGACGCAAGCTCCTGATGACGCTCCTCGGTACGGAGTGAAACATGTCGAGCGTTTTCGACTTAAAATACGTGAGTGACCCGTTATTAATATGTTTAATTTGAGTGACCCGTTTTTAATATATCAAACTTTTAAAATATGGAATACGCTGTAGAGTTAGCTTAGCCTGACTAGTCGCTTACCTACTTAAAAGTTGTCAGACATACAATTTGCCTGGCGTCCTAAATCTTGTTTTAAGTTGGATACCCCTGAGGACTATACTGAGACCTGTCTTGCTGTAATACCTTAAGGGTAACTAAGGTTAATAGAAGGTTAGGTAATATGACGACTAAGGTCGACAATATACGTAATAATACGTATGAAATGTGGCTATAATGTTTACTTTAGTGATAAATGTTATTCTACTCTCACTCTTAAGGCCGTTCCATCGGTTTGCCGCTGTCACTGTCACATTTCGCAAGAAAGAACGGGAAAGATCATGCGCGCCAAGTGTCAATTTTGATCGAATTTTGTCGATTTTTATTTATTTTAAAAACGTTACCTTACAATATCGAAATTCAAAAGCTATGAAATTACTATTTATGTTAAGATTGTTTTTTCTTCTTTTTTTGTTTATAGTATCACATAATAAATAACCGAGTGTTAGAGGTTACTTTGGGAATTAATTGTATCGAGCGAAGTGTCATAATTCGTGTATCGGAAGCTATGTTGTTAAAGAAAATATCGTCAAGAACTACATATATTTTGAGTGTGATCAAAGGTGAGTGAATCTTACTGTAGCGTGGTGGCTGCGAACCAATGTTCGCGTTGGACATACTTATATAAGTCATGTCATGAAGCCGCGAGATGCTGATGAACTATAAACTGAGATCATCGAATGGAATATCATAGAATCCATGTCCGGGGCCTCGTAATGCTGATGGTGAACGGGACCTTCTACAATTAATTCTACGTCAAACTGCTGTCGTTACTTCTGAGGAAACTGGGATAATGGAATGGAATATGTCTTAGATATTTTTTTATTTACTTACTGTGATTGCGAACCAACGCTGTTCATGGTTGGACACAAATGTCATGTTCCTTGGCCGAGCGATGCTAATGGTGAAGCGGGCCTTAGGGGCCGGCTCGTCCCACCACGGGAACGCACGGCGGGCGTCCGTCGCTTGGAACTGGATCATATCCATCTGGGGATATAACGTGGTTTATATACGTTACTTACTGTGGCTGCAAGCCGACACTGTTCATGTTGGACACAGATGTCATGTCCCTTGGCCGAGCGATGCTAATGGTGAAGCGGGCCTTAAGGGCCGGCTCGTCCCAGCATGGGAACGTACGGCGGGCGTCCGTCGCTTCGAACTGGATCATATCCATCTGGGGATATAACGTGGTTTATATACGTTACTTACTGTGGCTGCGAACCAACGCTGTTCATGTTGGACACAGAAGTCATGTTACGTGGCCGAGCGATGCTAATGGTGAAGCGGGCCTTGAGTGCCGGCTCGTCCCAGCACGGGAACTCACGGCGGGCGTCCGTCACTGTGTTATATTCATCTAGGAATATAACATGGATTTACGTTACTTACTGTGGCTGCGAACCAACGCTGTTCATAATGGACACAGATGTCATGTTATGTAGCCGGGCAATGCTGATGGTGAAGCGGGCCTTGAGTGCCGGCTCGTCCCAGCACGGGAACGCGCGGCGGGCGACCTCTGCAAACTCCGTTATATCCATCTGGGGATATAACGTGGTTTATATACATTACTTACTGTGGCTGCGAACCAACGCTGTTCATGTTGGACACAGAAGTCATGTTACGTGGCCGAGCGATGCTAATGGTGAAGCGGGCCTTAAGGGCCGGCTCGTCCCAGCACGGGAACGCACGGCGGGCGTCCGTCGCTTGGAACTGCGTTACGGCTATCCATCTGGGGAAATAATCTAGATTTAATAAGTTTTTATGTCATACTTAACGCTAAGTTCGCAATATGGGTACAGACAGTTTGAGCGGAAGGTTAAATAGACTCGATGCTATTAATCTAAAGGGGCCCACTGATTATCAGTCCGCCGGACGATATCGGTCTGTCAGTTGTTCGGAACTGTCAAATTTTTGTTCTAACTGACAGGCCGATATCTTCCGGCGGACTGATAGTCAGTGGGCCCCTTTATATCCGCCTGTAAAAATTAAACTTACTCTCGATGCATAGTGTATTCACATGACTTTAGGAATGAAATCATTTTTAATTTATGTTTATGCAATTTTGCATAAACCTACACTGATATTAGAATGACATCTAACTGGTGTTATTCAGCTATCGTGCATTTCGCTCGTACTTGTCCGTACATGTATTGGCGCGGGCGAAACGCACGACAAGTAAGATTGATTCAAATATCATTCTGATGTCAGGATACGTTCGAATTGACCTAACAAATTAATTCTTGATTGAAATTAAACTATCGTGAGATATATTTCAAAATGTAGATCACTACGGCTTCACTCACTATTATTTTTAGTCGCTTTTGGCGACATATTTCGGACTCGAATGTCTGAGGAAGGACTCCCGAAATACATGTCGCCAAAAGCAAAATAATATATAGTGAGTGAAACCGTATAGTGATCAAAATATTTTAAGACTTGATTGTCGTTAGAGATGACAAAAGATACTACAGATGGTAATGACTTCAAAAACTGCTCATTTCGATTTAGCATACCAAATATTAGTACATATTATTACATAATATTTTTTTTATTGACGAACTATTCATTCCAAAAGATCGGGCAGAGGCAGACCCCTTACGACCTGGATGTCCGTCATTAACAAAGACCTTAAGAAAGCCCAAATAGATGTCTCGACGACCCAGAACAGATACGCCTGGCGAAGAATGACGAGGAGAGCCGACCCCAAATGATATGGGAAAAGGCTAGGCGAAGAAGAAGATTGACGAACTATTTATATAGGTTCTTAATATGCAGTGCACAAAGTCATCGTTTTGTTGTAAAGGGAATTTCTTGCTTTTCTTTTCAGTTTGTCTTTACTCTGGTATACATACATTGTGACATTGAAATATATCTAAAGACTATATATTATTCCTATATTCGCAAACTACATTAGTATGCATAACATCTAAAGTATAAAGTAGTGATTTAGTTCCGTGCATTGATCAAACAGCGTAGTTCATGTGTTCGGAGAGGAGAATACTAATGAGTTTTAAAACTAAGACGGGACTTAATCGCGTACAAACTTACGTTTATTTATGCCTGACGTTTCGAACGTGACGTTACGTTCGTGGTCACAGGCAGACTGGCGAGGAATTCTGCCGTCTCAAGGAAAAAAACCATAACTGACAAAAAGTAAGTTTCGAGAAAAAGCCAAAAAACTTTGCGCTCCTGTTCAAATAGGTTAAATTCTAAGTACAAAGTTGAAACTTTTGTTAATGAACAAAGTAATAGTGTAGAATTTTTATGGATTATAAATTATTCGATTATCTATTTTTTTAAATAAGTTATTTAGAAAAAATAGTTACTACCTCGTAAAACAAATAGAATAAAAATATCTTTACTAAGATTAAATGACATAAGTGCGTACTTATGTTTTTTGTGTTAGTTTTGCACTACGATGTCTAAGAAATAAAAGCACAAGTACACAGTTGTGCTTATGTTACTAATCGATCTAGAAGCTGAAAAAGCACAATTGGGTACTTTGTGGTTTTTTTGCTTAGTTAAAGTTATCAAATTATGATTTATCTCTGAACAAGTTTGGGAACAAATCAAATTATTTTATTAAATATTTTGATTTGTGTATTTGTGTTTATGATTTATCTCGTTAAAGGAATTCATAAAAATACGATGAGGAATCAAAATTATTTATTAAAAGAAAACAAATAAGATACTTATTAAATCACATTTAGAAACGGGTCTATCGCGAATTTATTTTGTTACCTTTATTGTGTTTAAACCGCGAAAGTTTTAAATAAGATACTTTTAGAGATCTTTGAGTAATAATGTAACACAAAACTAAAATTAACCACAATTTGATTGCACTAAGTAATTACTAATTCTTTGAGATACCCTTAATAATCGCAACTCATAAAACAATTACGATCATCGCCAGGCTCAAATCCGAGTATCGTCGACTTACGAAAATTGCTTCCAGAATAAGAAAAAACCAAAAACATTAAGATGTCACACCAGTCATGCTCCCTATTACGAGTTTTGAAAAATTTTGTGGTGGAAATTGGAGGAGTTACGAGGAACAACTGAATTGTTATAATTACAAGTTATTACATGACATTTCGGAAGAAAAAAAGGTCTCTCTCTTGATAACAAAATTAAATAGTAACGTTTATGACACATTTCCATTAGGTGCTCCAAATATACCCAACCCAAATTTTTAATTCTAGACAAGCTAAGGGGCTTGAATAAATGTGCCAATTTTCATATGTGCAGGTTATATAAAGGTTTCAAGTTATGAAGGGGTCAAAAGTAGCTCGAAATGGTTCGTGTAATACACACGGTTGCTGCTTTTTCTTTTAACTTGGCTGGACACGCTGCCGCGTGTCTAGATGTTCCAACTAAACAGCTAGGCGTATCTAGAGAAAATAAAAAAAGAGCTCTTTTGTATTTGAACCAGGCTGGAGTAGTTTTAAAAAGGCAAATATAACCCTGAAACTGAAACCAAATGCCAAGCCAAAATTTTTCCTGCAAAAATGTCCTTTTGTATTAAAATCTAAGGTTGAAGCAGAATGCGGTACACCAATACACGTTAACACTTCTCATGTTTTTCAAAATAGGCAGGAGTTAATACGTGCGTACTGCGTCGTACTCGCAACCTCTTCCAAAGGAAAAAAAAACGATCAAGCCGCACGCGCCAAGTGAACCGCCCGAAATCTGTCTTTGAGGAGACCGGAGGGGGACTACCTACTAGCCTGATAAAGCATAACTGACAACAATGTTTAAGAAATAAACCACAAGTTCACTGTTTTTGAAACCGACACTAAGCAGAAAAAGCATAAGGAAGAGTCATACGAGACAGAAAAAACATAACGTGCAACTTATGTTTTTTTAGGTTCCAAGAGTTATGACTAATAATATTTTTTTACTAACAAAAATGAACATTTTTGTCAACTTAAGGGTTTTTTACATAGAATTTTTATGTAATACTAAACTATGGTTTTTCTTCTTATGAAATAGATGTTGGGCTTAAATTCAACACAAAAGGGAAAAAAAACACAAGTCGTCACTTTAGTACTTTTCTGTCTATGAATATATACTTATGCTTTTTCTTTCTCAAAAAGGAAGTAACTTTACCAAAATGGCGTGTAGTTATGCTTGTCTAAATCTTGACCTGTTAGAGATAAAGAAATAACTGCTAGATAGAAAAATCACATTTTTCTTCCTGATTTCGAGGGTGTCAATAACTCAATTTCGCAAAAATTGTCACTTATGGTTTTTCTCCTTAAGGCGGCAGAATTGTATCAACATCTTCTTGCCGCGCGGGTTTTGGGTTAAGTCCCGTGCTAGTTTTAAAATTATCAGTTAAAATCGTGTTAGTTTAAATCAGTATACTAATGAGTTTGTAGTGTGACTGTTGAGATGATTGAACAGACGTTGGAAATGTTGTCTGTTTATGGGTTTTGGGTAGTAAATCAAAATAAATCCATTCCAAAATTGATTTATAACTAAATGTGCCATTTTCAACAATTTCAACCAAGAGGGTACTTGTCGGTTGTCAATAAGGCGCTATTTTCATACAGCTTCTATTTGAAACCGACAATGTGGTACCTTTAGGTTGAAAACGTCACAAATAAGAAATATTACAATGAGTTATTTGTCAAGTAGCAGCACAGTCCAATGAAAACTATTATAGCAGCTCTCAATGCTCTCAATCTTTTTTCAATGGAAAGAGCCGGGAGGTGAGTGTCCCACATACCCCCCATAATGGGCCCTCCTCAGGTCAGGGGTCAGGGGGACTATCCGTAACAGCATTCCCACAACGAGAAAAAAATATATACATAGTACGATGCAGGTATGTACATAAGTATACACAATACGAATGCTGGCACGGAATTTGTATGAAAATTTTTGATAGTATTTTGTGTCTTCAAAAGAAGTTTTAAGAAATCATATTACATTTTCTCTAAGAAGTACGAAGAAATTTTCTCTAAGTAATATTAGAATATCTCAATCAGCTAGACAATTAGGCGTACATAATGATTATCTATCTGAGAATGAATCTTCTATTGTTTCTATAGATTCTGAGATAACAGCTGTGATGGAGATTCAATCAATGGCAAATCCAATTAAATTATCGTCACCTCCGACCGATTAGTTTTCCAAGCGCTGCGCTGTAACTAGTTAAGTAGATCCACAGAGATATCTTCGATTGATCAATATATGATTATCATATATTGCCGTATACTATAGACATGACATGGGACAATCATACACAAATCAATTAAGCATCAAAAAATCCTCGTGATAATATTTTCAATATTAATACCCGAGCAAGTGAAAGATTCCACGGCTTTTTTGTGTACGGCTATGAAAAGTAAAATCAAACGACTGAGCTAGCCTTTACATTGGCAACGGTTCGGCTGAGTACCTCGTCGATCACCAGACGGAAACTCACACGGCGGCCAAAACTTAGAAAAGTTAGTTAATTAAGTAGGATTAGTTATCGTTATAAACATAGTCAGTTGTTATTTGCTAACCTTTATTGTGTGTATCTTTACCTGTAACAAATTGGCAAGTGATCCGAAAAGTGAAATCTTGGGTGTTGTGAGGATTTCAAAGTACGATGTTTAAACAAACTTTGCTACTAAGTGAAACACAACACCACACCAACGCGAGGAAAATACTTACTGTTTGTAAAACAATACAAATCAAATGAAAAAGAATGCAATTCAATCTTTATTATTCAAAATTATCACTTAAAAGTCAATTTCACCAGTCAACATGAAGAAACAACTCAAAATTTGCATCTAATTACTTTGCAATTCTTGTGGATAAAATAAAACTTTCTCATCCGTTTTTGAAGTATTAATCGAGCCTTTACCAGCTGGTGTGGTGAAATAGTTATTTGTTATACAAGGGTGCAAAGTTGTATTTTACCCGCGAGTGTGGAATTGAAACACGAGCAAGCGAAAGGATTCTATAGTTGAAGTCTAAAATAGAATCCTGAGCGTAGCGAGTGTTTTAACACACGAGAAGTAAAATACATTTGCACCCGTGTGTAACACAAAACTTTTCCCCTCTCTATAGCGAGGAAAGTACAACATCCACATGCGTTAGATCATCTTCATCAACTGGAATCACTCATTTTTTTACGATATTATAACAAAAAACTCTGGAAATTCTGTACTTTTACGTGAGAAGTTTTTAAGTAAAATTTTTGTTGACAATGTTGACATTTCTGACGTATGAAATGTCAATGATGCGTTTTGAAATTGCATCGACTTAACTTGTGCGTTCAGAATTGTATTTAACATAATTATTAAAAAACAAACGTTTATTATGGAATTTTAAGGTTTATGACTTAAAATCATTAAATAAAGCTAAATCTGGTATTTTTTATTAGATTCTCAAACCATTTATTTAATGATAATTAATATCGAACGAACCATTATTATGAGCGTTTAACGTTTTGTTATCTGTCAAGCTACTTAAACACGCTCCATCCAAGGTCAAATTACTTTCCCCACTAGTGGATAAAATGCGTTTTTCCCCGCTTGTTTTAAAGGATAAAAGACGGCTTTCCGAGCTAGTGAGGGGAAAAACTAATTATCATGAGAATACCTATTCAAAAAGGTCGAGGCTTAAATTCCCTAACGTTTAATTAATCTCTAATCTTGGGTATTTAAACTTCGGTCCAAGGCCAGCAGAATTGAAACGGAACAAGGCTGCTGCACTAAAATGCTGAATTTTTGAAGTGACCCGCTTAGGAATTGTGACCCAGTGCGGAAACAGGTCATGTTTAAGCACTAAATAATAAGCTGGCGTTTTGTTTACATTCCTTTGATGTACACTGCACTGTGTAGTTTTTCTTTTTTTATTTAAAGACACATCCGTCCCGTCACCGGTTATACTGGTCAAAAGTTTATCGTCATTATTCAAAGGTATGACGATAAACTGTATGGTATTTTAAAATCGGTTATCCATTTTTAAAGGCAATAACGCATAGCCTTAAACATATTTAAAACGACCGATTAAGGCGATGTTCTGGTCGCGACTGCAGCAGTGTTGCTGGTGCAGTACTTCAGCAGCGGGAAATAGGCCGCAATTAAATTAAACGAAATGAAAGTTCACGTTCAATCCGTCACTAATTTTTTCAAAGAGATTGACAATGCCATTGCCTAAGTCAACTCTGCAAGTGCTGTTACCGTTATGTTTATAGCACATCTTCATTTCCTAGCTACGAATTGAACAAATCAATCTCATAAATAACAACAAAACATTATATCTACGAAATTTGTAAGTAGCCATAATTTTTAGGAGATGAAAAGATCATCTTAGTAAACTTACCTTTTAACATTTTTCTCTTCATAAGAACTTCTATAAAATCCGTGAAGATTATCGTTCAGTATCCCTGTATATGTTATATTCAACACATATTGTTTTCCTACATACAACGTATCATATAATTTCAATATATGGAACTGCCGCGGTACATCTTCTGTCCTTTGGTCAATCTTTATTCGCCTCCTGGTATCTTTCTGATACAAAACAATATCATGGAAAGTTAATTCCACTCCATGAAATGTCAAAATCCGCGTATTGTTCTTAACGTTCAAAGTTATACTAGCAAATCCGTCAAATGTGAAATTGCCTTCATAAATATAAGGAGTTAGCTTTAGGAAATATTTCTCAGGTTTCACATAAGTAGGTAATCTTACATCTTGAACAGTGGTTTCATCTTCTTCAAAAACCTCAGGTGCTGGTGTGGTTTCTAAAGGTATGACAGTTTTAGTATTTTCAGTTGTTAATGGAATTACTAGTAGTTGTTTGGACGTGTCGCAGTGGTTAAGTTCGTATTTGGTGACATTGGCGAGTTGGTCGGTTCTGGGGCAAGCGGCGAAGTTGTAGACTATGAAGGAAGTAGCGACTAGGGCTAAAGCGAAGATGATCAGTATGACGAAAGCGAGGCTCTTGGAGAGGTAGACTCCGCGCTTGGTTTTTGTGGAGAAGTCGACGTTGGGGTTGCCGTCCATGATGCCGAGGGGCTCACGGGCCTGCGTCATCACATCACTGGCTGGTTAACTGGAACAAAAGAAAAGCAATGTTAATCGTTATTGTTACTCGTACTCAATAAAAATATTCAATTCGTAGGTGGGGTTCATATTAAGTCCCTCTCTAAATCAAAGTACCTAAACAATGATTGATTAAAATGTGACGTTTCAACCAAAAGGTACCACAATGTCGCTAGTCGATAAGGTTGATTTCAAATTTAAGCTATATGGAAATAGCGCCTTATTGACAACCGACAATAAGTACCCTTTTGGTTGAGAATGGCACAAATATTGAAATGAAAGCAATAAATATTTCATAATTTAAGAAAACAGGTCCATAGAAGCATTACGTTGAAAAAGGATACAAAATGAATCAATATAATTATAATAAAAATAAATTGTGTTTAGATTGGTGCCTATAGCTACAAGAATTTAAGTACGCTATTTTAATATTCATCAAAAAGATCTAGGTAAGGACAGGAATAAGCCAAAGTTAATCTTTCAATACCAAACGACGCTAATGACGTATGATAATTGATCTTTGAATAATTCGTTGACACTTGGATTACTTCATTCCCAAGCTCAAGATCAGTTTCCCCGCAATTACACAAAAGTCGCAACTCACTAGAAAACTAGAGGAAGTTAGAACCTTGTGTATGTAAAGGCACAAAGTCGTTAAGGAAATCGTCACGTCCAATGCGAGAGCACGCGCGAATGATCCTTTGAATTATTCCCGATGTTATTGGGTTCTTGACCTTTGGCTAGTCTGAATGTCTTGTAGGATTTTCGGTCATTCTTTAAAAAATGTTTGCGATTACGCCTTACGGCCCCCTAGACTTAGCCGAGTCGGTAAGTTCAATAGGTAAGTGGTGTCGCTATATTTGACCAATATACTTGAGTGAGTTGTAATGAGGTATGTACCTCATTATTATTCACAACGACGGGACTTAATCGCGTAAAATAATGAGTAAAAATCGTGAAAGTTTAAATCAGGTATGTACCTCGTTAAAAAAACATTTTTTACGTATAAAATTTACACTTTCGTACCTAATGTTTGTTTTTCGCAGTATAATTATACAACTTGTAAACTATGATAGGGAAAAGAGTGATTATTATATTGAATTCATTTATGTGGTTATTACTACGCTGCGAAAATGATAATATCTATTATAAGTATTATAACCTAGCCCTGAGATTCAATTGGCTAGTGTCGATTGGCGATACCACAAAGAACCTAACTGCCATTGTGCGAAATAATGTATCCAGTTGGAGGTCACAATACGGTCTTATGTCACAACTGAATGTCACTGGTGTGAAGAAGGAGATATAAGTCAAGGTGGGTCATACTGAGTTACTATTTGATCCTAGCCCTAAAAATTTTATAAATACATACATACATACATATAATCACGCCTATTTCCCGGAAGGGTAGGCAGAGACCACGGATTTCCACTTGCTACAATTCTGACATACCTCTTTCGCTTCCTTCACTTTCATAACATTCCTCATACATGCACGCTCGCCAGTTTAGGGTGCTCTTGACCTGGCCTTTCTTCCGATCCCGCCGATCTGATCAGAGAAAGTCCGCCGAGGTCTGCCCCTTCCAACTCCCGTTTCTACCTCTCCCTTATACACTCTCTTTGTTAGCCTTCTTTCACTCATTCTTTCCAATTTTGATTAAAAATATTAAGGGCCACTTGCACCATTCACTAACCCAGAGTTAACCGTTTAAACCTGGAGTTACCATGGTTACCAGTACAATTTGACACTGGGTTAACGGTTTAACCGGTTAACCCCGAGCTAGTGAAATGGCGCAAGTGGCGCTAAGTGTTATAAACTTAATTAGCTTTTCACCCGTTTTCAAACAGTTTTTAAATTATAGTTTTTTTGGGTGAAACTGAACATAATGAAGACAGCCATATTTAAGTAGAGCCTTTTTCTGATATTCTGACTTACGCCGTAGATGACATTACTATTTAACATTTTAAGTAAGGATCACTTAAAAAAACGTCGGATAAAAGGGATAAGAAATAAGATAATTCCGTGTGCGTAGTGCGTACCAAACATGTCGACCCTACAAAGCTTTTAAAAGTTTAAATAAAACACCCATGAAAACCCTTTCATTCAATATGTCATCAACTTTAATTTAAATGTATCATTCGAACGAATGAGTGCTTAATTCGTAAGATTGGACAAGATTTTATTTTAACGGGCTGTCATTGTTATATTAAGAATGATGGCACCTCATCATAACTTAAGATAGGGGACGTTAAGTCACGGCACGCAAGTATGGGGAATTTTACGGTTTTGGACCCGTTTTAAATATGATAGCTTATAACTTGTGGAATGAGAGTAGACAGAGCGCTGTCTACACAACTTTGACACCCACCCGCTACCTTCAGTCACCCGTAAACATGATGCATGTAACTGCGTCGAAATATTGGGAGCTCACAAATAATACAAAAGGTAATCACGGTCTATATCCCGGTCAATATAAGTCTAGTGTAACTTGTAAACTGTCATTTAATTTCCGATTACAAGCACGTGCTGCAAGGTGCTTTTCAGTTAATGAAAACATTGAAGGAAACCGATGGAATTCAAAGAGTGTAAAGTTTTAATACGTTCTTGGATAACGTGGCGACTGTAACAACTTAAATTCTCGTGGTAGAAAAGGCTAGAGCCCGGAAATGTGATGTATATGTACATAATTTTAGTTATGATGATGACATAAACATATAAAACCAAGCAAGTGTGAGTCAGACATTGAGTGTGGCATACGGCCCGCCTGATGTTAAGCAGTCTCCATAGCCTATGTACGCCTGCAACTCCAGAGGAGTTACATGCGCGTTGCCGACCCTAACACTCCTCTCCCTCGAGCTCTGGCAACCTTACTCACCGGCAGGAACACAACACTATTAGTAGGGTCTAGTGTTATTTAGCTGCGGTTTTCGGTAAGGTGGAGGTACCTCCCCAGTTGGGCTCTGCTCTAGATCTAGAATGACATCCGCTGTCCTGTGCCCTACCTCACAAAGCGAGATGTCATTCACAGTGCCCATACCTCTCTTTTGGACGTAGTTTAAGGACATGCCCGGGTCCTTTTGGACGTAGTTTAAGGACATACCCGGGTCCGAACTATTTACCACCACACAAGCGTTTTTTTCTCCACATAGTTTTATTTACGTCCACTTATACGTATATCATATTTTGCAGTTCCAAACATGCCAAAGCAGCAATATAGCAAATGTAGCCAATAAAAAAGGAACCTCTTATATATTCTTCCTACTTCCTTGCTTAAGAAAACCCGGGTGGTCTAAAGATCACGAGTACTCGAAGAACAATACGCTATGAAAATCACGTGGCCGCATAATAAATAGCTCGGCAGATGGTTTGGTAAGTGTTTTCGATATTAAATATCTTGTTCAATGACATACGGGTGTACATGTCGGCGGCCGATCGTAAAACTAGGCCGATCGTAAAGTTTCTTTGTCATATTAAGCGGTCGTGAAAAACAGTTGACTTTAGAATGAAGCAGTTTTAATTTGGAATAACACAAAGCATGGTACCTTTACTACTTTTAATACAGGAATTAATACTGAGGTTAAACTGAGATTTGCAGTTAATATCGAAGAGCGATCAACGATTTTTAAAGTGAACGATATCACGGGCAAAAGTTAGTAGTTATCACTTTCAATATAATAAGAATGGATACTCAACCCGCAATGTCAACCGACGGGTCCTCATTCCAAACACTCCGAACTAAATCTACATAAATCAACACAGTCGCAATCTCAAAGTTAAATGAAATCTCAACAAGCTCGATTTCATTTGCTCCGGCCATTGAGAGTTCCATTTAAAGTTTGCCCCAGTTTGGTTGGCTGCGTCCATATTGGTGGTCAAGAACTAAACACATTCGAACTTTATTATAATCTAATCTTGATCTGATAAATACCGATCTTAATATCCTGGCACAGAAGCGCTCAAACTGTAATATATGTCCATCTCATATTACTTACGCGAGTAAGTTACTGCGAAGTAAAGTAACGAATTCTAGATTAACTTGTACACAGTACACAGTTGTACAACTTGTACATTTACTATAGGTAGTGAATTTTTCGTGCACCAATAAGTATTATCTACATAGATGCACTTCAAACATCAAACATTTATTCAGCAAGTAGGCCACAGGGGCACTTTTACATTAGTTAAAATTAACCAAAAATTACAAAAAACAATTACAAATATGGATGAAAATGAAATATTAGATAAGTACTTTGTTAGAGATGTATCTAGTCTCTAAATGTCGAACTACACAAAAAAAAACTAATAAAAAATATACAAACAACAGAATGTTTAAAGATGTAAAAGTCTCTAGGTCTGGTGTCAGAGATAAAATATATATATAATAAAAAAAACGATCATCAAATTATCCTTAGAGGTGTAAAGGGTCTCCAAGACTTGTTATATAAGTAATTAAAAACACTGCGACTTATTTTAAATATAAATAAATATAAATATTGATTTAAACTTTCACGATTTTTACTCATTATTATTTACAACGCCGGGACTTAATCGCGTAAAATAAGTTTTAAGTTTACCTCCGACGTTTCGAGGACGGCTTTGTCCCCGTGGTCTCGGATTTCACAGATCCGAACAATTGAAAGGCCGATATCGTCCGGCGGACTGATAATCAGTGGATCCCTTAAGTCCCGCCGTTGTAGATAATAATATAAATATTTTATGAGAGATCTCTAATCGACCCAGTAAGCTCAATAAGGTAACAATATTTATCTTTATATTTTATATCGTCATAGATTTTTTATGACGATATAAAATATAAAGATAAATATTTAAATATATAGAAAATATCTATGACTCAGGAAGAAATATATGTGAGACACACAAATAGGTAAATGCCTGGTAAGGGTACCAGGATTCGAACCCGGAACCTCCTCCTTCGTAGGCAGGTATAACCCACTATGCTAAAAGGCGGTTAAATCAAGTTGAGAACTTTAAAGTTGAAAAGGCTTCCTGCCACTGAATAGGCAAGCTCAACTCGACCCTGCAAACGTACAAGGTTTCTGCGGAATTCCGGAAAACAAATTATGAACGGTCGTGTTTTTTTTGCACATTATTTTAGAGAGAAAGAATAGAGAGGGTGGCAAAATAAAAGAAGAAAACAACACGTAACGCAACTTTTTTTATACCACGTCGGTGGTAAACAAGCATAACGCCCGCCTGATAACATCTACTTTGTCTATCATGGTTATTACGAAACTGTTTTACATAGGAGGTAATACAGGCTATCCTCACATCACACCGTTTTATTTTTATCCCGTGCTGCTACTAACCAAAATTACGTAACCATAACACCATTGATATATTAATTGCTTTACCAGCAACAACATAGCTATGAGTCCCCCATTGTCCTAAATGTGGTACACACATTAAATACTACTGAACTTACTACGACCACATATAAGTAGGTAAATATGAACCTTACGGCAATGGCATAAGGTGTACAAATGGTTAAGTTTTAGTACGAATTAGGTCGACATATGATACGTTGGATGTTCTGTTGAAATCTTTGATGAACAATATCCATTACTTTAAATATATATTTGATTAAAGACACCGATAGGTGTGAAGTTTATATCGAAGACATATTAAATATATTAATAACGGGTCACGTGTTTTAAGTCGAAAACGCAGACTACGCCGGTCCGTTACCGTCGACGCAAGCTCCTGATGACGCTCCTCGGTACGGAGTGAAACATGTCAAGCGTTTTCGACTTAAAACACGTGAGTGACCCGTTATTAATATATTTAATATGTCTGTGTCTCACGGAAGTTTTGTTTATATCGAAGAGTTGCTGTTTTTATTTTATTCTCTTTATTTATTTTCCTTCTTAGGCTAGTAACAAATCAGCTGTTTAAGAGTTTTGAATGATTCACGGTTAGTTTCACTAGACTTATATTGACCGAGATTTAGACCGGGATCGGTCTATATCTCGGTCCTACCTACCAAGATTGGTAAGAGAAGCCGTTGAAATACACAAATACAAAAAATTTTGTCGTGAAAATGGGTTTAAACTGTCAAATGTGTGGAATCCTGTGATTTGTTTGTGTAAAAAAACAGTGATATCCGAATCAAACACGCGTAGTGACACAGTGAGTGTAGTATTCTTGGACAGACCAACTAGTGTGACACTGTGAACGCGACCAGACCAACGAGTGTGAATGCGACCAGACCAACGAGTGTGAATGCGACCAGACCAACGAGTGTGAATGCGACCAGACCAACGAGTGTGAATGCGACCAGACCAACGAGTGTGAATGCGACCAGACCAACGAGTGTGAATGCGACCAGACCAACGAGTGTGAATGCGACCAGACCAACGAGTGTGAATGCGACCGACGGTAACGTTGAAAGCGAAAGCAGCCGACGCGCAAGAATGAGGGTAGATCACCATTCAATTATGATTTATGAAATCTATATGTATATACTCAAAACAATTGAAACGACACGCTAATTGAAAAATTATCCCCTGCTCATTCACAATACCTTTTATATTATGTCTATACTCTAGCCACAGATCTATAACTAGATGAAGCATGTGGGATTTTTTATGTTGTTTTGTACTTAAAATCTAGAGCTCTCTATCCTGATAGGAGAAAAGTGTCCTTTTTATTTACACATTTTCATATATTTTGTATGACATTCCTGAAAGTGGAAGGGGCAGAGGCCGCCCTCCTACGACATGGATGAGTACAGTGCCGAAAGATTTGAGGACGATAGGCGCAAGCCCTGACATGACGCAAAACAGAGAAGAATGGCGCAAAATGATACGGAGAGCCGACCCCAAACCCTAGGATATGGGATAAAGGCTAAGATGATGATGATGATATATTTTGTATGACAGTAGCGGTACAAATAACATAAAAATTGCAAAATCAAAAAAAAGTGTAGAGTATAACTTAAATAAAAATAACTCGGCTCGAGTATTACAAATCTTCGCTCATATACTAATCAATTATGAGAGCGCAAGAGCTCATTATTGCGCCCACGATTAAGACCTTTACTCATATAAATTACAAATATCAAAAGAGGTAGAACGTTTTAACATGCCGCTAAGATAAAATTAGGTTTATAATCTGGTTGCGTATGATGTCCACAGGAAATTCTTAAAAAAATAGTTTTTGACCCTAAGGGGCGGTATAGACGGACTGCAACCCGACTGCAACGTGTATGGGAACAGCACGCCGACGTTGCAGTTGTCGTGCAGTTGCAGTCGGGCTGAAGTCCGTCCGAATCGTCCCTAATGCGGTGTCTATTAGACGTAATCCAAAGCTTGGGTGTTTTCCTCTGTCCAGATGATGTGTGGGTGTTTATGTAAAAATGCTTTCAGTGTTATTGTAGCTATAATCATAGTGGAATCGTTCAGTCTAAATTTAGTTTTACGTTCAACGTATTTGATCTACCTATCTTGAGCTATAAAATTACGTTTATAAAGTGTTTACATTAGTTCTAAAAGAAGATGAAGTGTAAAGTATGAATAGTGAGAGAAAGGTCAAGTGCGAAGTCTCCATATTGTGGTGTTCGCTCTGAATTATAATATCAAAAGTGTTTTTGCTAAAACTAGTGCCTATGCTAATTCGAAGGAACTCTAGCATATACAAACTTTGATATCGCTTAGGATTGAAACGGAAAAGGAATATACATATTTAAAAGAAAATTTAAAGAATGCGGTTCTTACGCAGTAAGTCTTAGTCAAAAATTCTAGTTAGATAATCATAAGCTCAATGTAGTGAAGACTGCCTATTAAGCTGGTCTGTGCTATTAGGTAAGACCGTCTACAAGCTTTAGCCCGCAGTACACGGCGCGCCCTCGACCAGTGAAGACGTGTCGTTGCTCCGTGAAGAGGATTCTCGTAAAATTGGATCGAAACATGTCGAGCTATTCGACTTAATAATACGTGACCCCTTTTAAAATAATTAAATATGTCTACAAGCTCTTTCGTCGCATCTAAGTCTTGCGTTTGTGCACATACTCCACCCACAGAAGGCCGGTAGAGCAGGAGCGAAGCTTTTTCTTTCTAACTGTGTCTGAGCAAGCAAAGTACATATTCAAATACATATGACGTTTTTCTAAACTAAACATTTTACGCCGCTCTTCTCCGCATCTTATCTTATAATTTCGGGGGCCCTTACGGATACACTTCGACCCATAGGGATCTTTTGTGCAGATACCCCCTAGGAAAGATCCGTCCGCTACTCAAGAGCTTCCCCCACCATCAGATCTCCATATGGACCTTATGGGTAGCGTTTTGAATTCCTTTGGTTCCAGATAGCTTGTTCCAAAGTCCTTCATTCTTTGTCTGGCGAGGGCGTGGCATTCACACATAAGGTCTTCTCCGCATCAATCTTACTAAAGTCTATAATAATAAATCATCTTCTCTCATTTATTTCCAATTCAGGAAAAACAAATCAAGAGGTCCCTTACAAAAATAATAAAAAATAAATTAATTTTGTAAAAAGCGGAAACGTCTAATAAATTAAAAGTGGAAAAGTTCACTGTCTTGGGTGGGACTTGAACCCACGACCACTGTATAATTAGTACTGTGCTCTACCATCTGAGCCACCAAGACCTAAGAGAGATATTTTTATTTTGAGAGATTTATTTCAAAAATTCACAATGCAACTAATACTTAATTCATTGAGTAATTAAGATAAAAGGTAAACCCACATGATGGACATTTCTTCCGTCGGAAGTTTCACGCGTCGCGACATATTATTCGATGTCGCATTTATTCATGGACATTATATTATTTAATATTCAAATTGTTACCAACTTATTATTAGTTTTTTTTAACAGGAAAAATTACCCACTGTTTTCATTTCTATCGTAATATTTTCTATATTGTACTTTTATTTTGTGTTAAAATTATTAAATTGTTAATTATTTGCATGTCGTGTCCTTGACTGAATACTGATACATGTAAACCTTTTCTGTTGTCATCTTATACACGTATTCTGGCCAATAAAGAAATTCTATTCTATTCTAGATCTTTTAACCCCTAATTTTCCGACATTACCAATGCATTTTTCCTCATAATGGCGAAGTAAACATCCGTATTTTTTTTCTTCGATCAAAGACCTTTCGCACAGCACTTTCGCCTCCGCTCGACTACAGCCTATAATTATGTATGTTTGTCACGGTTCAAAGATCGGCTCGAACAATTGACGTTCTCACCTATACGATGGTTCATATCTCAAGATAAAATATTGAGGAAGTTAATAACAACCAATACGTAGTATTGAAAATACTAATTGGAGGTAAATGCAAAGTGGATATGAATCGAGAGGATACATATTTGTTTGCATAAATGAGAGAACAAACGCAGAAACACTCGAAGACAACATATTGGTATAGAAACTAAATGACGTATTGATCTTGTGGACCATTTAACTATTTATTTATTTTCTTTAGTGCACAATACATGGTGGTACAAATGGCGGAATTTATGGCTTAATTCATTCTCTACCAGTCAACCAATGGGTTAAAAAAGAACGATTAAGTAAGGTGCAGTGTCTTTTAAAGTAAATAATTTTATAACCAAGACTATAATATATGAATATAAACTATATTGGTGGTTTTCGGTAAACATTTACATGATTTTAAGGGACCCCTGTCAGTTGTTCGGAACTGTTAAATTTTTGTTCTAACTAACAGGCCGATATCGTCCGGAGGACTGATAGTCCGCGGGCCCCTTTAAACACGAAGAGATTTTAACAACACATTGTTAAAGTACTATAGCCTCATGATACTTATAAATTATAGTTATCAGAGTACATGCAGCATGTACAGTTGTAAAAGTATGTAACATGCTGCATGCTGTTAACTAAAAATAAATTTATTCACTAACCAAGCTTATACCTAATTCATTGAGAGACCTCAGCGAACTCGGCGCTGTCGACTGGACAGAAACGGCTTTGGACAGAGTAGCATCGCGGTCTTTGGTGTCGGAGGCGTGGATCCACTTCGGGTCGTCGCGCCACAGCAGTAAGTAAGTAACCAAGCTTATAACATAGGTACATACATAACCGATATACTTGCCAATGCCGTGTTTTTACCTAATAATATCATATAAATGGCAATGTAGGCGTTGCCTTCATTGCTACATTGGTCTAGTTACAAAAAAACACGATATTTCGCCATTAAAAATAAAATATAGTCAACATAAATGAAATATAATTAGCTTAAAAATGTAGGTCAGTCATAATAATGTCTAACCTAAATATCTACGTAACGCATTTACTGTCCGCGCGCAAATTCCGTGCACGGCTGAGGTATGTTAGGAATGTTGGGCGTCATGACAGAGTGGTGTCATTTTGTACGTACGGGCGCGGCGCACACCCCCCCTACTTCCTCGACCTCCGAATGCACGGATTTCGCGCGCGGACAGTAGAAGACCACCATGATAAACAACCATTAACTTACGGAAATATCACGAGAGACATGATAAGGAATGTCTCTGTATTAAACAGGTATAACATAATATAAAGACATATTTGTATTGTAGTCTGTTGCTCCATCCATTCTCCTATTTATTATATCTTCACTGCTCAATTTCGCTCATCAATCGCTTATTATTGAAATGAGCCGTCAACTCAATATAATAACAAAGCTTTTATTAGGCCAAGAAGGCTTTTCCAAGAATTTCCACATGATCGAACGTAAACATGGTAGAAGGGCGAGTCCTTTTGACCCTTCTGAAATATTTCAAACGTCAAGGTTTCAAGTGTATTGGTTTGGTTTATTGTTACGGGGTAGGTTATACAAGTGGCTTTAAGACTGACCATATTTTGGGGCCTACCGCGAAAGACAAAATTTAGTATCGCTCGAAAAAAACGTTTAAATGGCGTACATACACTTTTGTATTTTTTTAAGTATTCTTAACTTACTGTATTTGTTATGCATTGTGGAAAGTTGTTTTTTTTTAGGTAATAATTAGTTACGACCTTTTTCATGTTAAGAGCCACACGAACCTGTCATAAAATCAAAGTTACGCTCTCTTAATTGGACATAAAAAATTACACAATTCGAATACTTAACACAAAAGTACCTAAGTAGGACTTTTACATACAAAACTTCAACTCGTTCTATTTTCTCCTATTTCCTCGCTCATAGTATAATCATTTTTATCAACAAAAATTTGTAGGTACCAGACATAGGTATGTATACAAGGTGTAAAAAATAGTGTTGATTATGTATGGAGAGTTGGCCGACTTGGACGTCCTGCCCCATATTTTTTTTTTCGTAAAAAAATATATGGGACAGGTCGTCCAAGTCGGCCAATCGAGGAAGATGATGATGGCAATAATTTTTTTTAATTTTTTATTCAAATTTCGGGATCAATAATACAAACAAATACTCACGCGATTACAATAAATAATATTGACCAGGTTCGATTCCCGGTTATGTATACGAGTTTAAAAAAAAGTTTGAATGTCATTATTATTAAATCTAAAATCGACGCCATGGTTCCTAAGAAGAGATTTTTTTATCTCTTAGTTTCTGACTTCACCCTACTGACCCATTTGGATTGATCACCCTAATATTTATCAGTACGGTTTTTACTCACTATTATTTTTAGTCGTGCCTGAGCATGGATTCCCAAAGAATCCGAAACATGTCGCCAAAAGCGACTAAAAATAATAGTGAGTAAAAACCGTACTGATAAAAATTTTGAAATATGTCTCACGATAGTTTAAGTGCGATTATTGATCACCCTGTATAATGAAAAACTACTCAAAACTAGTCCGTCCGGCCATCCAGCGTCCTCGTCCGACTGACGTTGCCTCGCTAAATTGCTCGCTCCAGACTCCAGACACTCATTGACTTACAAATTTCTTGCCCTCTATGGACTTACCTGCTTTGGAACTCAATTAAGGCTCAAAGGTATACTCGAGAGAAGAGAAAATGGGTCAGTTCTTTATATATGTGTGTCGTTGGCGTACGTGTCGCCATTATTTTTAGATTAATAAATAAGACCAAGCCAGTTCCCCACAGATAACCAGCGCCACGGTTTGCCGCGGCACTATGCTGAGTGGGGATCCTTTTTGGCGTCCAAATGTTTTTTTTGTCTGCATGCTTTTCTTTTTTATGTACTATGTTGTGGCGTCAAATAAATGTATTTTCTTTCTTTCTTCTTTCTTTCTTTCTATAGAAATTTACACACAAAGTGACCTTTATCTTTGTTAATGAAATGGACTTGCTAAATAGTAAGACTGAGCCTACATTTTTTTTTTCAGAAGATTTATTATTATTACTTAAATCCTTTTTAGGGTTCCGTGCCCAAAGGGTAAAAACGGGACCCTATTACTAAGACTCCGCTGTCTGTCTGTCACCAGGTTGTATCTCATGAACCGTGATAGCTAGACAGTTGAAATTTTCACAGATGATGTATTTCTGTTGCCGCTTTAACAACAAATACTAAAAACATAATAAAATATATTCGAGAGCACGGAGACAAAACCGTCCTCGAAATGTCGGAGGTAAATTTAAAACTATTTCAATATAAAATTATAATTGTTGATGTAGTACCTATTATTATAATTTTTTTGCTTGTATGTAAATTCAATGTTGACGTGGAAAAGTGCCCTTGTGGCCTTTTTGCTAAATAAATACAGTAGAAGTTTTGAGGTTTTTTTTTTTGAAGTTTCAGTAGTACAAAAAATTGGCGCTTATTTGTGCAAAAAAATGGCCTATAAAGGGAATTCCGGGTGAAAAGTTTTTTGGATGTATTATGTAAAAATATCGAATTAAAAAGAAAAAAAATGTATGTAATAATTTAACGTTTTGCGTAATCGTATTTACTATTACTGGGCTACAAAGAAACAGACACACCCACAAACGTAACTTGAAAAACATCACCCTCACTACTCAGTCTGGTAAAAAACTGTTATCATTTATGTTTCTGTTCAGCAAACTCGTCACAGAAGTAAAACAAAGGCGCTTGGAACGATTATCCAATTATGATAATTTGAATGTTGGTTCGACAAATTGTCCCGCCATTGTTACATAATTTTCTTGAGGCTGATGTTTCTGTTTTTTTTCGTTTTTAATTTAAAATGAAATGAAAAAAGTAATGTCCAAAAAAGTGGAGCGGAATTTACGTACGTACTTTCGCCATCAGATAGGTATATTGGATCGGCCAATGTGCTTAAAAATATCTAAATATACGTCTTTGTTTTGTTGAGGTATTTATGGTCACTTTGGTCACACCGATCTATATATTATATTCAATACACTTAACTCACGTAACGTGAGCTATCACTAATTCTGTCGAAGTCTAGTCATAGGTACCACTTTGTCGCTTACCATAAGGACGAGATTTGCTTGTATCTTTAAACCTATCAAAGCTTCATTGATTCTGTTTTTTTATTCCGTAGATTAGATGGACATTTCATGTGGTACTAAGAAATGTCATGTCTTACACATGAAACGTCATTTTAGTCTACGGAATAAAGAAACGGACCTTAATTGTTTTTTGTAATTTTTGGTTAATTTTATTGCTTGTAAAAATTTACATGTAAAAGTGCCCCTGTGGCCTATTTGCTGAATAAATGTTTGATGTTTGATGTTGATATTTGCTTCCTTATGGCAAGCGACAAAGTGGGACTTTTTGGAAACGACACAATTATAGCACAACAACAATTTTCGTTGTATCAAGTTACAAATTTTTGTTGTGTCAAAATATTATCTTTCATGATAGTATTTTATTACGCTTCAGAGTTTTATAAATGAGTAGAGGTCTCTGTAAGTAAGAATATGTGACGTTTTCAACCAAAAGGTACCACATTGTCGCTTGTTGATAAGGTTGATTTCTAATTGAAGCTATATGGAAATAGCGCCTAACTGACAAGCGACAATAAGTACCGTTTTGGTTGAAAATGACACATATTCTTAGCAATAATTTAACTTTACAAACGATTCCCTAAGTAAATGTAAATCATCATTCGCTTGCCCTTGTCCCATTCACTTGGGGTCGGCGCAGCATGTCTTTTTCTTCCATACATCTCTGTCACCCGTCATCTCATCATTCACTTGCGTTAGTTTCATATCATCTTTCACACAGTCCATCCACCTTTTCCTCGGTTTTCCTCTCCTCGTACTTCCCTCCACATTCATTCTTAATACCTTTCTCGTCACATGACTTTCATCCCTCCGCATCACATGCCCGTACCATGCTAGGCGATTTGCCCTTACTTTTTATAAATGTTCCTTCTATTACCATACCAGTCCAACTGACCCCGTTATATAAATGCCTTTGCTACCAACCTACTTAACTAGAACTAGGTATTTGCATAGAGTAACTTATACTAGAGCGGTACTGTCATAGTAAATTTTGTAACCCCAGTAAATTCATTGCCATCTGTCGACACACTTTAAAACTAAAAATAAATATTTATAAAAATACGATAAAATGTATTTAAATATGGATAAATGATTTTTTTTATTTGCATTAATAATTTTTATGATTTTGACCCATGTTCTTTCACTGATATGCGTTAAAATTGTTAAATAACAAACGAAACCGTCAACGCCATCTATACGACAGTAAGCCAAAGCTAGTAGCGGCCTCTGAACGAGAATCAAATTTTCTTGATTTTCGAGGCACGGTTTTTCCTTAGACTGTATCCATCTATTACGGAGTTATATCTATCTTTGGTATTTGTAAATGTCGTTAAATCTCTACTATTACCATCCGTCCTAATTATCACACCATATTGTCACCCCAAAAATACGTTATACTTTCTGATCTAGTCACTCCACGTTTCCATAATGAAGTAACCGCCTTGATAAAGCTATTAAACTTAATCCATCTGTTTACAGAAATACGTTACTTCTGATTTTGTTATTACGTATTGCCATAATGACGTAAACGCCTTGATAAAGCTATTAAAATAAGTCCATTTGGTTATGTTTTACGTTGTCTACGGGTACCCCTTTGTCATAGTCACGATTCCAAAGGGAAGGACCCTTGATAACAATAGAATAGAATAGAGCCAACTAAGGGGGCAACTACGAGGGGCACAGATAACACAGTGTAAGTATTAGCTAATGCAGTATACTATTAGCAAAGAGTAACTTATACTAGAGCGGTACTGTCATAGTAAATTTTGTAACCCCAGTAAATTCACTGCCATCTGTCGACACACTTTAAAACTAAAAATGAAGATTTATAAAAATACGATAGAATGTATTTAAATATAGATAAATGATTTTTTTTTATTTGCATTAATTATTTTTATGATTTTGACCCATGTTCTTTCACTGATATGCGTTAAAATTGTTAAATAACAAACGAAACCGTCAACGCCATCTATACGACTGTAGGCCTAAACTAGTAGCGCTCTCTGAACGAGAATCAAATTTTCTTGATTTTCGAGGCACGTTTTTTCCTTAGACTGTATCCATCTATTACGGAGTTATATCTATCTTTGGTATTAGTATTAGTTTATACATACTTATATGACGATCCTTATTGGGAGAGAAAATTATTTTAATTTATTTTGTATTTTTTAATATGTAATGTTTGACGATCATGATAAGAAGATAAGCATAATTTTGACATTGATGCAAATTTATAGTGTAATTTTTATCCTGAAATAAATAAATCTAAATCTAAATCTATCTCCACGTGCAAGGTAAGGCCTATTTTGCAAATGCAACTACAAAAATTAATTAGGCCTTTTTATGGCTCCGTACCCAAAGGGTAAAAACGGGACCCTATTACTAAGACTCCGCTGTCCGTCGGTCCGTCTGTACGTCTGTCCGCCTGTCCGTCTGTCTGTCTGTCTGTCACCAGGCTGTATCTCATGAACTGTGATAGCTAGACAGTTGAAATTTTCACAGATGATGTATTTCTGTTACCGCTATAACAACAAATACTAAAAAGTACGGAACCCTCGGTGCGCGAGTCCGACTCGCACTTGGCTAGTTTTTTTTAAACAGGTCTTTTACAATTTGAGTCATGGGTCATTCTGAGAATATGCCTGCGGTCGCGTCTAATTGCTCTTTTCATACATTGTGTATGGGTTGCGGCGGTTAGACCGCATACATATTTTTTTGAGAATGACCCTCTTATAAGAGCAAAGAATATATCGGCATATCTACCGAATACATACAAATGGACGCAAACTTATGTGATTCACAATCATATAAATGCTTTTTCTTTCTTTCTTTTCTTTCATATCAGCTTATTTTTCAAATCCCTAAAAACAAAACCAAGAAGACTGGTAGATAGATGAATCTTATTGTTATGTCTATTTCATACAAACGAAATACTGAATCAACAATTCTAATCTTACTGCATACGTATTTTTTCAGTAAAAATCGTCGTTCTTACTCTAACTTTTAAATCGTAGTTAAAATACTGTTTTAGTTATAAACTGTTGCTATTATATAGCATCTAAAGTATTGTGCTTTATAGTTTGCCTTAGGGAGACTGATAGAGGTTTTATTAGTTTGCTATCTTATCGTTTGAACCTGATTTGGTCCTGTGGGAGTAATGAGATTTTCGTGAGTCACTGGATAGTGATGGTTAATTAACTTAATAAAATGCCTAGTTAAGATACTGTTTTGAGCGAATTTATAAACTGTTGCCATTATAAAGCATCTAAAGTATTGTGCTTTATAGTTTGCCTTAGGGAGACTGATATTTATTAGTTGACTATCTTATCGTTTGAACCTGATTTGGTCCTGTGGGAGTAATGAGATTTTCGTGAGTCACTGGATAGTGATGGTTAATTAACTTAATAAAATGCCTAGTTAAGATACTGTTTTGAGCGAATTTATAAACTGTTGCCATTATAAAGCATCTAAAGTATTGTGCTTTATAGTTTGCCTTAGGGAGACTGATATTTATTAGTTGACTATCTTATCGTTTGAACCTGATTTGGTCCTGTGGGAGTAATGAGATTTTCGTGAGTCACTGGATAGTGATGGTCAATTAACTTAATAAAATGCCTAGTTAAGATACTGTTTTGAGCGAATTTATAAACTGTTGCCATTATAAAGCATCTAAAGTATTGTGCTTTATAGTTTGCCTTAGGGAGACTGATATTTATTAGTTGGCTATCTTATCGTTTGAACCTGATTTGGGCCTGTGGGAGTAATGAGATTTTCGTGAGTCACTGGATAGTGATGGTTAATCAACTTAATAAAATGCCTAGTAAAGATACTGTTTGAAGCGAATTTATAAACTGTTGCCATTATAAAGCATCTAAAGTATTGTGCTTTATAGTTTGCCTTAGGGAGACTGATAGAGGTTTTATTAGTTGGCTATCTTATCGTTTGAACCTGATTTTGTCCTGTGGGAGTAATGAGATTTTCGTGAGTCACGGATAGTGCTGGTTAATTAACTTAATTAAATGCCTAGTTAAGATACTGTTTGAATTTATAAACTGTTGCTATTTAAAAGTATCTAATGACTTGTGCTTTGTAGTTTGCCTTAGGGAGACTTAATAGAGGTTTTATTAGTGCGTTGTCTTATCGTTTAAGCCTGATTTGCTCCCGTGGGACTAATGGGATTGCTTTGGTGACTCATGGAGTAGCTAGCTAGCTGGCTAGCCAATTAGCTTAGATTAGAGGCTTTAGATAAACAGTCTGTAACGAAAACAAATTATATAATAAACATCGTGTAATTAGTCTTATATAATTATTATTAATTGGTAATTTTAAGCCCCGACGTAAAAAAGGGGTTGTTATAAATTTGACCGTTAAGTAAGTGTGTCTGTCTTTGACACCGCAGCTCTTAAACGGGTAAACCGTTTGGACGCGGTTTTTTGGTTTTTTTTTCAGTGTTTCTAGCGCTGGTTTTATACAAATCGGTTAATTTCATTGGGATGTTTTTAGGGTTCCGTACCCAAAGAGTAAAAACGGGACCCTATTACTAAGACTCCGCTGTCCGTCTGTCTGTTTGTCCGTCTGTCACCAGGCTGTATCTCAGGAACCGTGATAGCTAGATAGTTGAAATTTTCACAGATGATGTATTTCTGTTGCCGCTATAATAACAAATATATAAAAACAGAATTAAAATTAATATTTAATTTGGGCTCCCACACAACAAACGTGATTTTTTTTTGCCGTTTTTTGCGTAAGGTACGGAACGCTTTGTGCGAGAGTCCGACTCGCACTTGGCCGGTTTTTATTTAATAAAAGTGTCGTTTTCACATGCCCCTTTATTGTAAATTTCATCGAAATCGCTAGAGCCGTTTCTGACAAATAACCAAAAATATTATGCTAATGTACCTGAAAAAAATATGATAGAATAGATTATTTTCCGCTACTGTATTTGCTGTCTATCAATGTCAAAAGATATCTTCCGCAGTACAATATTATTTTATGAAATGTTTAGATGCACTTACCAGCCGGCGTTTGATCGAATGGGGTGCAGTTTAATGGATCTATTGTGCGATATTCTATTTCATAAATACGTCGGGTTACCTACTTTATTTTTTATAAGACTTTTGTGCCTGTGGTTGGTTGTGTGTGTTCCTGTTATTACGATGTTGGTAATAGATAATGAAGCTGTTATCTATTCTTAACAAAACTGTACATAAAATTCATAATAAGGTTTTAATAATAAATAAATCAAATGAAATACAGCGAATAATATATCTATTCAACCTAGGCGTAATAAAGTATCTGCCACCCTGGAATACTTTTAGATATTGATTTTTTCGACTTTCAAAAAGTGTTCTGTATGAATCTATTTTGAATAAAAATATTTTTTTTTAATGTGATATTCAGCAAACGAGCAGACGAGCCGCCTGATGGGAAGCAGTCATCGTCGCCCATGGACGTAAGCAATTATGATTATGACTATGATTATGTCTAAATTGCCCGTGTTTAAAAGTATTTGTAACAGTCTAATAAGATGTAACGACATATCTATTATGTTTAAGACGAAAGTGGAGGACCCGCCCGAAATCGCCTTTTCATACAAACGTAATCCTCATTTTCCTCTCTGGATATTAACATTATTGATAATATTTTGACGCAGTTTGTTGTATGTCAAACACAGCTATGCCCCTACGTTTGATTTTATTCGATTTATAAATTACTAGCTTTTGCCCGCGACTTCGTCTGCGTGGACTTAGTAACCGCAGCTAAAGTAAGAATAGCGCCTGGAAAAAATTTCATAGCAATCTAAATTTAAACATATTATGCACACAAATTAGCAGGCACTTCGTTAATTATCTCAATTCCACCCCGGTTTTTACTTTCTTAAGCAATGATTTTCGGGATAAAAACTATCCTATGTCCTTCTCAGGGACTCAACCTATCTCTATGCCAAATTTCATCTAAATCGATTCAGCGGTTTAAGCGTGAAGAGGGAACACACAGACAGACAGACAGACAGACTTTCGCATTTATAATATTAAGTATGGATTATAAGGGTTAGGAGCATTTATAAATTTGTATGAAATCTGTATTTCGCATAATTTTTACAATAATAAAATTTTCCATAATGTCAACTCAATATCCAGAGAGGAAAATGGGGACTACGTTTGTATGGAGAAACGGCCGTCCCTTTCCTCTTAAGCTAGTAGATCTGGTGATCCGCTACTTATGATGCCAATGGTACCCTACATACCTACCCTTACCTACCTACACTAATCTAATGTGTATCAAAGACCGTTAAAACAGGCATATGAAACGTACAAAATGCGAGATAGTGTGTGAAATAAACACTGGTTTAAAAAAAGCCACATATATACGACGATAAACAGTAAAACAGTACGCAAAACACATAAACATTTGAAACCGCGAATGTGGCCGTTCTACCTCTTATATGCGGTTAGTACACAGGTTGTTGCTTCGAATGGGCCAGTAAAAAAAAGTACATTATTAAGCGTTGGTAAAAGTATATACCAGTGGGAATCCTAACTTTGCCCAAGTAAAATGTTAATAATAATTTACAGACAGATAGACGCTCGAGTGAACCTATAAAGATCCCGTTTTTTTCCTATTTTTAAAACAATGTATTAAAGTTAAAGGCAAAGAAATGACGATATTATAGTTATTCTATCCGTTTCCTGTGTAAGGTTTTCAGAAAAAATGGTACTATTAACTTATTTTCGAAAAACGATCAACTTTTGTGTTATTTAAACTCAGAATCACGAGTACTATGAATGAGACAAAGAAAAAAGTGTCCCTAGTTTTTCATACAAATTTTGGATGTCAGATTTGTAACGGTCCATACAAAATGTATGTGAAAATGCGTTACAAAACTGTCATTTTTGGGGACATATTTTTTTGCTTTTTAAATCGATAGTACTCGTGATTCTGAGTAGAAATAACTCAAAAGTTAATGGATTTTCGAAAAAAAGTGAATGGTACACATGGTACACTTTTAAATGAAAATGCCCGTAAAACGACTTCCGGTTTTCCACAGGTTTTAATTTCCGGTAGGATATGAAAGTCTTAAGAAAACCTTTGTTTAGTTTAAGTATTTAATTTTAAAACAGCTAGCCATATCTTATAATCTCTGATTGCCCACTCTGTCCATTTTTATACTACATATGATGGTGGCAAACAACCATACAGGCCGCCTGACGTAGCCTATGGACGCGTGAAATAGCAGAGGTGTCACATGCGCGTTGCCGATCTTTTTTTTTTTTTTTTAAATCTGTAGCTCGTTTTAAAATAGGCATTTGAAATAAACATCCTGTATATTCTATAGGCCTACCTCACGTCACGTACAGTTTATATGATAAACATTTATACACTTTAGAAACTCATCGGCAAAAACTGCGAGTATAAATATACTAGTGTACGAAGCGCGCAATAATAGATGTATCAGTTTCATGGCTCTACAAATATAAAACACATGTTTTTTGCGAAACGCGTCTTTCGAAAACGCATGTTGTTAATTAACCAAAAGGGTACTTATTGTCGGTTGTCAATAAGGCGCTATTTCCTTAAAGCTTCAATTTGAAATCAACCTTATCGACAACCGACAATGTGGCTTTTAGTTGAAAACGTCGCATATAATATAGACAGCCCCATGTGCAGAGCGTGCATGGAAGAAGAGGAAACAGCAAAACATATTCTCTTCGTAAACAGGTGGAAGTATACATGAGCCAATACCACAGAATAAGTAATAGTATTATCATACATCATACACAACGGCCACGCACCGCCCCGCCCCGACTCGAATGCCCTCGCCCCGCGACACCAGATTGACGGCCGTTTGACGGCCGCTCAGACCGCTCAGTACTGTATTTAAGCAACTTACTCACACTATGACGCATGACACGTGTACAGACATGCCATTCACACATAGAAACGCAAGTGATTTTTGATGTATAGCGTGTCCGCCCTGTGCCAATACCTAGGGACTCCGTGCACACTGAAGTTAGCAACCTGAAGACACTGCTAGGTTTCGTGGAGGAGCTGGGGTGGCTAGAGTAGTGCTACCTCGTTTTCACGCAAAACAGGCACAATGGTTGTCGATTTGCGGAAAATGTCAGTATTACTAACTAACTATCATCATCATTTTCCTCGCGATGTCACGGCTCATGGGAGCCTGGGGTCCACTTGGCAACTAATCCCAAGAATTGCGAAAACCGACTGGTAAATATCAAATGACATTATTGTTCATTATTTCCGAAAAACTCATTGATATGAACCGGGATTTACACCCGAAACCTCCGGATTGAAATTCCCACGCTTTTACATATATTTTTTATAAAAAACCATCTAAAAAAGGTGCTCCGTACTAAATATCAAGTGTATTTTCTAATCATATTCTTTAATTTGTTTTTTTAGTATTAGAAAAAGGGTAAACAATCTTGACATGTTGTTTTATTGAAAAACACTTTTGAAAAATAAGTCACAACAAATTTTTTTACCATTCATATAGTACCTACCTAAACAAATACATGATAAACAAATATAATTTTGCCAAACACTATTTTGCCATTTCAGAACTACTTTCACGAAAACCCGCAAGCTTATTACTCGCTTCTAAAAATCTGTAGCAAAAAACTAACACTATTTTTCAATTTCAGAAAACGCGCTAATTTCGCGAAAATCCGCGGTAAAAAGTGCTAAAAACGCTTCACGTTCAACCGCCACTGACATTGAAAATCGTACTCACCTCAAGACCAATCCGTGTGTCGTGTCGTGCAAAAACTACTGACGTGTAACCATTGTTTGCAGTAATTAAGGCGGGAATACACGAAGGGTCGGGACGGGCGTCGCGCGCGGCGGATGCGGCCACACTGACGCCCAGCCTCTAGGCATGGGGGTTCGCGCGGGGAGAATTGGCCGAAAATTTTCTGGAGGAAAATGTGTCTAAAAATTTACATAAAATTTACATTTCCTGTAACATATGGGCAGCAACAGCACAGTTTTGAATGATTCACGGTTAGTTTCACTAGACATATTAACTGGGATATAGACCGTGATTACCTTTTGTATTGTTTTCCCGGTCAATATAAGTCTTCGTCAAATTCTGCAGCAGTAACGATGGTGCGGTCTAACTAAAATCTGAGTGTGCCAAAGCCGCTGTACTCGACGACACCATTAGATTCCAATAACCTAACCACACTCGGATCCTTTTTCTTTCGTAATTATGGAAAATATGTAAAGAAGTAAACTCAAATTTCACTTTTGCATACTCTAGCATTTAAAATAAATATAGATGTATCCTTTTAGCTTTGTTTAGTTTCTTAAAACTTACGGAAAAGAGAAAAAGTGAGGTTAGATTATTGGAATCTGATGGTGGCGTCGAGATGAAGGTTAGCAAGCGGGGAGATTTGTGCGAAAATTTTCTAAAGGAAAATAAGAAGGAAGTGTGAGATATCTAGTTATTGTGAAGCTTTATTTTGACCAATCAAAATTGCATTTGATACATGCGGGATAAACGCTAAGACGAGAGAAGGGTTAAATAAACGGGTGGAAGTACCCTTTTGGTCAGACATGCGATTTGTTGGAATTTATGTAAAACACGAAGATTTTATAAAATAAAAACCGGCCAAGTGCGAGTTTGACTCGTGCACGAAGGGTTCCGTACCATTATCTATAAAAACGGCAAAAAAATCACGCTTGTTGTATGGGAGCCCCCTTATATTTATTTTATTTTGTTTACCCCTCTATTATTAAGACTCCGCTGTCCGTCTGCCTGTCACCAGGCTGTATCTCATGAACCGTGATAGCTATAGGTAGACACTTGAAGTTTTCACAGATGATGTATTTCTGTTGCCGCTATAACAACAAATACTAAAAACAGAATAAAATAAATATTTAAGTCCCATACAACAAACTTGATTTTTTTGCCGTTTTTTGCGTAATGGTACGGTTTTCGTTCAACACGACACGACAGACGGACAGACAGACAGACAGCGGAGTCTTAGTACCGGTCCCGTTTTTACTAGCGTGATGCTGAGCAGCTGTGCACCTGTTTGCTTTCTTGCAATGCACACAGCAATAACAATAACAAAATGTGTTTTTATATTTATAACTAGCTTTTAATAATAATAATAATACATGACATTAAAGCTCTCCAAGGGGCCTCTACGTGTTGGATCTATATCCCCACGCAAGCCTATCAAAAGACCGGGATTTATAGGCCCGTGATATCGAAGGAGATACAAATAATAATAATAAAATTCTTTATTTAAGACCATCGGGGATCATTGGGTTAGTAATTACCTTAAAATTTAAATAATCTTTATCTAAGTGTTAGAACTTTAAATAATCTTATTTAAGTGTTTTGCCCGCGACTTCGTCTGCGTGGAATTACTAATTTGGGTACCTTAATTCTTAAACAAATCTGCTTTTTAATCCATCCTTTTTCCACCCCCAAATTGGTCCACACTATTCATTTCCACCCCATTTTTTACACCCTTAAGGGATGATTTCGGGGATAAAAGTTATTCTATATCCTTTTCCACAGCTCAAACTATCCCCATACCAAGTTTCATCTAAATCGGTTCAGCGGTTATTGATTCCCCATACAAATTTCCACCCCCCTTTTCACCCCCTTGAGGGGTGAGTTCTGGGATAAAAAGTATCCTATGTCCTTCCCCGGGACTTAAACTATCTGTATACCAAATTTCAACTAAATCGGTTCAGCGGTTTAAGCGTGAAGAGGTAACACAGACACAGAGACACACACAGACAGACAGACAGACTTTCGCATTTATAATATTAGTATGGATAGTATGGATAAGATGTTACGTTTACGTCATTCTATCCCTCTTGTTATTATATGTAATTTAGTTATAATGTGTGTTATTGCAGCAATCAATAAGCGTATTATCTATCCGTCTATGTTTTGTCCGAAGATGGATGCACGTCCTACAGTTTAAAATACGCTAACTATTAATTTTTAGATGTTTTTAGGGTTCCGTACCCAAAGGGTACAACGGGACCCTATTACTAAGACTCCGCTGTCCTTCTGTCCGTCTGTCCGTCTGTCTGTCTATCACCAGGCTGTATCTCATGAACCGTGATAGCTAGACAGTTGAAATTTTCACAGATGATGTATTTCTGTTGCCGCTATAACAACAAATACTAAAAAGTACGGAACCCTCGGTGGGCGAGTCCGACTCGCACTTGTCCGGTTTTATTAGGGTTTTGTACCCAAAGTGTAAAAACGGGACCCTATTACTAAGACTCCGCTGTCCGTCTGTCCGTCTGTCTGTTTGTCACCAGGCTGTATCTCATGAACTTTGATAGCTAGACAGTTGAAATTTTCACAGATGATGTATTTCTGTTGCCGCTATAACAACAAATACTAAAAAGTACGGAACCCTCGGTGGGCGAGTCCGACTCGCACTTGGCCGGTTTTTTTTATTTAATTTATTTATCACAAAGCACACAACAATTTTGTTACAATTATATTCCTCGCCAAACTGCTGCTGTTGTTAATATTGTAACTTGTGATTAATTGTATATCTATTGTTTTCTTTTTTTTATAATTTTCTGTGTAAGTTAGCAGTGGTTTGGTATTTTTACTGTTATGCTGTTTAACTTGTTTAATAAAAGAAATGTCATCATCATCTCATCCTAGCCGATTTCGGCCATAGCGGCTGCGTTCTACCGTTGAGTGCGTCGCTGATGCCCTCTCAGGTGACTAACATAGCCAATTTTTACTAAGACTCCACTGTCCGTCTGTCTGTCTGTCACCAGGCTGTATCTCTTGTACCGTGATAGCTAGACAGTTGAAATTTTCACAGATGATGTATTTCTGTTGCCGCTATAACAACAAATACTAAAAACAGAATATGCGTAATGGTACCTTTCGTGCGCGAGTCCGACTCGCACTTGGCCGGTTTTTCTATTAGTTTTGTGTCTGTCGATGTACGATTGATTAGGCTTATTTTTAAATGCAATAGGAATGAAATATATAAGTTTTTGAATGTTAATTACTTTATTTTATTTTTACCCTTGTCTCATATTTACCCCATCTGACCCTAGTACACTTACAGCGACATTTCTCATTGACTACGAGTATAAATTTTCAGAAAGCAATTATTGCTTTCTGAAAAATTCATTGCCATTTGGTTGGATGCACGAAAATCATTCGCCATACCTATTTTATAATTTTATATTTATTTTAGTAAACATACCTACGATTAAACGTATCAAGGCTTAAATAACATACACATAAAGCCTAAAACTGTATAACACGTAAGTCGAGTTACGTGATTTTGGCTTTCAAATAAAAAGTACAATAGGGTTGTATAAAGTTGTTCAACTCACATTGTCACGGGTTTAAAAAAACGTTTTGTCAAATTTATTGAGGGATTATGTTGATAGAAGTGCTTACGACCTTATTAAAGGGTACGAAGTACTATTTTTCGTTGGCCAATTGTATAGTTTGAAAGGGTTTTTTGGTAGTTTTGAAGAATGTCAGCTGCGTACACGCATCGTACGATGACCCCTTGCGTTTATTGCTGGTAAATAATATTTCTTACACTTTTTTAATACGATGACTAGCTGTTGACGTAAAATATACCCTTTTTGGGGTTCCGTACCTGGTTTTATGAAACGAGCGCAGCGTTAGCGAGTTTCATAATAGAATCACACGGGATTACTAAGACTCCACTGTCCGTCTGTCCGTCTGTCTGTCTGTCACCAGACTGAAATTTTCACAGTTGAAATTTTCACAGATGATGTATTTCTGTTGCCACTACAACAACAAATACTAAAAAGTACGGAACCCTCAGTGGGCGAGTCCGACTCGCACTTGGCCGGTTTTTTTATTTTTATCCCGACGCAAAAAGAGGTAAGTTAGACGTCAATGTCTGTCCGTGGGATCGTAGCTCGCTAACGGATGGACCGATTTCGATGCGGTTTTTTTACGTGAAAGCGAGTTTCCTTGCGGTTCTTCTATAATTGATAAAAACCGGCCAAGTGCGAGTCGGACTCGCGCACGAAGGGTTCCGTACCATAACGCAAAAAAGGACAAAAAGAATCACTATTGTTGTATGGGAGCCCCACTTAAATATTTATTTTATTTTGTTTTTAGTATTTGTTGTTATAGCGGCAATAGAAATACATCATCTGTGAAAATTTTAACTGTCTAGCTATCACGGTTCATGAGATACAGCCTGGTGACAGACGTACAGACAGACAGACAGCGGAGTCTTAGTAATAGGGTCCCGTTTTTAGCCTTTGGGTACGGAACCCTAAAAATCGATCCAGCACCGAAGCTAACTTTGCACCGACTTGAATAGAACAAACTGAGGGAGTGTCATTATAAACGACATATTTACATATAAATTTGACATTAACACACTTTTGCCACACTGTCATTGCAAATGATATGCAGAGTTATCTTGGTCCAACTCTAACGTAAATTTTATTTAGTTATGTCATTCTTCGTAATTATTGGCACTTTTCTTATTTCGAGTAGTAAAATAAAAGGGATGAAAGAAATTTTCGCCGAACACGTCCACGGACAACCCTAGCAGCAGATGAAGTTATCGAAACCACAGACTTAGATGTTAGATGGCGTAGATACCGCACGTATTCTCAAAAGATTTCGCGGCTGCAATGCGATAAATATCTTTAGAGACAAGTGTTTATAGAATTGTTTAAAAGGATAAGTTTGTTTTTGCTCTTGCCTGCTATCCATGAGTATCTATACTTAATATTATAAATGCGAAAGTGTGTGTCTGTCTGTCTGTTACCTCTTTACGCTTAAACCGCTGAACGGATTTAGTTTAAATTTGGCAAAGAGATAGTTTGAGTCCCGGGGAAGGACATAGGATAGCTTTTATGTCGGAAGTTATCTCTAAAGAGGGTGAAAAGGAAATAAGGAAATTAATGAATTGCCTGTTAATTGGTGTAAACAATTAGGCATATCATGCTCAAAATTATTGCTATTAGATTTTATCCAGGCGCCATACTTACTCTAACTGCTGGAACTAATTCGACGCAGACGAAGTCGCGGGCAAAAGCTAGTTATAAATAAAATTGTATGTAAGTAAGTACCTGACAATTTTGTTATTTAATACGAGCAAGAATTACGCAATTAAGTAAGTACGCAAAAAAAAGAACCACTATTAAGAATCTTGTATTAGGTAAAGCATTTACAGAGACAAGGATGAGGTTAGGCATGTAGAAAGGATCCATTTACCAGTTAATTTTGAATTTTCTTTATGATGTCTTACCTTGTATGCCGATGAATAAAAATTAGTACTTAAATTTGAATTTGTTTGGTAAAGTTTCATGACATAAACATAATTTATTTAAAAAAAAGTTTTATATAGAATTGTTTTTATTATACAGATACAAAGATTTCATATTTTGACATGTGCCTGAACTAGGATTATTAAAACAAAAATAGAATACGCATTATAAATCATACCCATAAACATTAACTAAGATTGTTTTTGGCATTAATAAATTAACATTTTCTATGAAATAAAATAAAAATGTCAAAAAATATTTAATAACATGTTATTTTTACATGTTTCACATCACATTCAAGGGATTACTACCACTATTCTTTCTCCACACTTTGTTCTACCTTGTTAAGCAGAAAAATAACTTATACACTTTTCTGTTCTAAGAAAGAATAAGTACAGTCAGCTGCAGAGAAAAGTGACCCCCTGCATAGAAGTTTGTATGCAAAAGGTGCTTAGCGAATAGTATTGCTGACTGTACCTAATACATGTAATAACAAATAACATCTCTGAGTGAACATTATTCATATTAATTAGTGATAAGCAGTGTTGGCCACACATATTGTAGACGGTCTAGACACTATAGTAATTCGTTCAGTAAGTATTATTTGTAGTGGCTGTTTGTTCACCTAAATAAATAAAAAAATACCCCTCCATAATGCCAACTCACGTTGTCTATTGCTCCTAAGTCTGTGAAACGAAACCATCCGTCAATTGCGCGTCGCCTTCAATTAGCCTTCTTGTGGGTTTCCCGCCACCCCTAGAGCCTTGACGGAAATTTACGAGTCTGTATCGTCACGTTACCGTCACGTTGTCGTTACGTTGTCATTACGTCACACACAATTAGCCTTCTTGTGGCTTTCCCGCCACCCCTAGAGCCATGACGGAAATGTACGAGTCTGTATCGTCACGTTACCGTCACGTTGTCGTTATGTCACACACAATTAGCCTTCTTGTGCCTTCCCGCCACTCCTAGAGCCTTGACGGAAATGTACGAGCCTGTGTCGTCACGTTGTCGTTACGTCACACACAATTAGCCTTCTTGTGGCTTTCCCGCCACCCCTATAGAGCCTTGACGGAAATGTACGCGTCTGTATCGTCAGATCGTCACGTTACCGTCACGTTGCCGTTACGTCACACACAATTAGCCTTCTTGTGGGTTTCCCGCCATCCCTAGAGCCTTGACGGAAATCTACAGTCTGTATCGTCACGTTACCGTCACGTTGTCGTTACGATCACACACAATTAGCCTTCTTGTGGGTTTCTCGCCACCCCTAGAGCCTTGACGTAAATGTGATGGTTATTTTAGGCTAAGTAATTTTATTAGGTTTCATTTGTGTATTTTTTATTTTTTTATTATCATGAATATTTTAGTATTTTGTAAGACTTTTTTTAACATTATGTAGATAGTAGGTACCTTATATTATTACATATTTATTTTTTATATTAAGTATGCAAGTAAGGAAGTTATAAAATTACTGAATTTTTGAAACTTTCAAGTCCTGTATTGTATTATTTCCATATATTATATTAATATCTACATTATTGTGATAAATTGCTCATTTGCTATTCATGTTACTAGATTTTGTTATTAAATTATATGTGATGTTTTGTATAATAATGTGAATAAATGAGTGTATTTATTTAGAAATGTAACATCTAAGTAATAAAAATATTGTGGAAATAAGTAGAAACATATTGAAACTCAAAAGTAAGTCGTTTTTGAGAAAATTGAATATAATACGTCATTATGACGTCAGCGACGTCATTATGATGTAATAATGCCGTCATTATGACGTCGCTGACGTCATTTTGCTACCTGGGAAATAAAGTGACACCCCTAAACAGTGTTATTGCTGGAGGTTGCAATACAGTTGTTACTATCACGTTATCGACACGTTGTGGTTACACCACACCCCGCCGCCCCATGAATCTAGTATAACTGGATCGGTCATGAGGGGTGGGGGGAAATGACCGAACGGGATAGTCTTATGTATCTTTCAGTAGGAGTATCAGAGAAAGCGCTGTTTTGGTTGTCCTTGTCAGTATCACATATTTTTTTATTCCCCACCGTAAATTTTGGGCTACAAATCTTGACCAATAATATTGTCGCATTGCATATGTTTTGTCCCTCACGGGCGCACGCGTATAGCTGATCTATGTAATGCTAGGTCTATGCGCTACCCCCAACATTCATAAGAGATAATATACCGTGATCAGATCACGTTGTCGTTACGTTATTGTCACGTTGTCGGGCCGTTACGTGTGCTAAATTAAACCTGGGACCCTAATCAGATTTGACAACTTGTTACGGTTTGAACTGGTTTCGATACGAGCTTGACAAGACAATTGTCTTGATGATTCGCAAAGTGTTCACTTCATTGCGCATGCACCAACCGTAAGAACATAGTAATTACTGGATTTTTGGTGGACACAGTTAGACAAACAACATGCTTGCTATAAAATATGACATTTTTTGAATGCCCTAATTTTTCTAAAAACTATACTCCCAATACTCTCCTATTCAAATTAAAAAAAGTGCCAAAATCAAACCTGTAATTTTGCAGATAGCGCCATCTATTACAAAGTATACAAACCACTGAAGCGTTCCGCGCGCTTAGCGTAGATTGTAACCTCCGTGGAGTTTATGTTGCTGTTCTAGTTTCTGCCGTAAAGTGCAGATGGCGCTGTTTTCAAAACTAGTTTTAACGAAATTCGTTCACATCTTTGCTGTAAATAACAACTCATTATAGGTATTTCATGCCTTCGTCTTGAGTATTATAAAACGTCAATAACTAGAATATAATGAACAAAATTTAAATAGTACACCATTAATTCCTGATATTTTTAAATTAGATACAACAAAAGAACAAGACATACAAGTGTACAAGTAAGCATCATTGCGAAATGGATCAGCAATAACCATCAGTGCTGGTCCACCGGAAGGCCAATCCGGTGCCATAAATGGCGACTATCCATACTAATCCATACTAATCCATATCCATATCCATATATTCCATATATCCATATATATCCATATATCCAAATATATCCATATTCCATATATAATATTATAAATGCGAAAGTCTGTCTGTCTGTCTTTCTGTCTGTATGTTCCCTCTTCACGCTTAAACCGCTGAATCGATTTAGATGAAATTTGGCATAGAGATAGGTTCAGTCCCTGAGAAGGACGTAGGATAGTTTTTATCCCGAAAATCATCCCTTAAGAAAGTAAAAAGCGGGGTGGAATAGAGATAATTAGCGAAGTGCCTGCTAATTTGTGTGCATAATATGCTCAAATTTAGATTGCTATGAGATTTTTTCCAGGCGCTATTCTTACTCTAGCTGCGGTTACTAAGTCCACGCAGACGAAGTCGCGGGCAAAAGCTAGTCTGAAATAAATGCAGGTTGTTCAGATATGACGTGTAATATTCTATCTAATAAAGAGTATTTGTGTAGAGTATTGTATCATTTATTTCAGACAAACAAGTATTCTATCTATCTATTCTTCTCAAGATTCTTAGTCTAGACTTGACTAGATCCTCATTCTAAGTCGCTAGGGCCAAAGATAGATATAACTCCGTAATAGATGGATACCTACAGTCTAAGGAAAAAACGTGCCTCGAAAATCAAAAAAATTTGATTCTCGTTCAGAGGGCGCTACTAGTTTTGGCCTACAGTCGTATAGATGGCGTTGGCGGTTTCGTTTGTTATTTAACAATTTTAACGCATATCAGTGAAAGAACATGGGTCAAAATCATAAAAATAATTAATGCAAATAAAAAAAATCATTTATCTATATTTAAATACATTCTATCGTATTTTTATAAATCTTCATTTTTAGTTTTAAAGTGTGTCGACAGATGACAGTGAATTTACTGCGGTTACAAAATTTACTATGACAGTACCGCTCTAGTATAAGTAAACTCTAGGCTAGGGCAATGGTTTCATTTGCTAAATCCAGTTAGACACGACCTATAATCAGTACGACTTAGGTACGTGTCTTAATTAAGACTTACGAGTAAGTTTGCACACCATTCTGGGGAAACTAGGCCGCTGGGATTAGGCTGGTTTCCTAGCAATGTTTTTCAAAAATTGGTGGTACCTAAGTAAGATTTGGGGCAGGTTGGATGTTTGAATTGATTTGACCTTTAGGTGAGAAATTGCATACATGTCCCTACTATAACCTAAATCGGTTCAGCAGTTTAAACGTTAAGGGGCATTAGGGGCGTTAACAGACAGAACGACAGACAGACAGACTTACTTTCGCATCTATTATACTAGGGATTAGTGAGGATGGTAGCTAAACTACAACATAGACACCTACACTTCAGCTGTTCAACCGTTTAGACTAATGTCCAAGGGCCTGACACTCTTTGATAGAGAAAGATAGTCTTATTGCGATTCCTATAAGAGTAAAGAGAAAATATTGCCATGCTTTGTCCTTATCAGCGACCGGGTGGCATCATTGGTAGGAGGCGATGGCGAAATACCGAAATTTATAAGAGATATTGATAAGAGAGAAAAAATCCTATGCTGCCAAAATGTTATATGAATACTAGGTTTTGCCCGCGACTTCGTCTACGTGGACTTAGTAACCCCAGCTAGAGTAAGAATAGCGCCTGGAGAAAGTCTTATAGCAATTATTCAATTTGAGCATGTTATGCACACAAATTAGCAGACACTTCATTAATTATCTCAATTCCACCCCGCTTTTAACTTTCTTAAGGGATGATTTTCGGGATAAAAACTATCATATGTCCTTCTCAGGGACTCAACCTATCTCTATGCCAAATTTCATCTAAATCGATTCAGAGGTTTAAGCGTGAAGAGGGAACACACAGACAGACAGACAGACAGACAGACAGACTTTCGCATTTATAATATTAGTATGAATTCTTTCTCATACCCCCGGTCGCTCGGCGGTGCGTCTATAACTACTTGTATATACTATGTCTATGCTAATGTCCCATTTAGGGGCTAATAGGTGTTAATAGACAAGATCACGCGAAAAGAGACGGCAGCAGCATATGTCTGTCGCGCTTAGCTTATGCAGCAAATGAGAGAAGTGGATCTATAGTAGATTAGTAGATTCGTGCAAAGGCGTGGTAGAATGGAAAAAACTGACCAAGTGCGAGTCGGACTCGCGCACGAAGGGTGCCGTACTTTTTAGTATATTTTGTTGTTATAGCGGCAACAGAAATACATCATCTGTGAAAATTTCAACTGTCTAGCTATCACGGTTCATGAGATACAGCCTGATGACAAGCAGACAGACGGACAGACGTACAGCGGAGTCTTAGTAATAGGGTCCCGTTTTTACACTTTGGGTACGAAACCCTAATAAAACCGGACAAGTTCCGTACTTTTAAGTATTTGTTGTTATAGCGGCAACAGAAATACATCATCTGTGAAAATTTCAACTCTCTAGCTATTACGGTTCACGAGATACAGCCTGGTGACAAACAGACAGACAGACGGACAGAGGCGTCTTAGTAATAGGGTCCCGTTTTTACCCTTTAGGTACGAAACACTAAAAGAGCAACTTTTTTGTGTATGTAGTTAGAACAAAAATTTGACAGTTCCGATCAACTCTGACAGGCCGATATCATCCGGCGGACTGATAGTCAGTGGGCCCCTTTAGGATTAGGATACAAATTCATGACAGTACCCAGCATACATATCCCAGGATCAAAAATTTGACAGTTCCGATCAACTCTGACAGGCCGATATCATCCGGCGGACTGATAGTCAGTGGGCCCCTTTAGGATTAGGATACAAATTCATGACAGTACCCAGCATACATATCCCAGGATCAAAAATTTGACAGTTCCGATCAACTCTGACAGGCCGATATCATCCGGCGGACTGATAGTCAGTGGGCCCCTTTAGGATTAGGATACAAATTCATGACAGTACCCAGCATACATATCCCAGAATCAAAAATTTGACAGTTCCGATCAACTCTGACAGGCCGATATCATCCGGCGGACTGATAGTCAGTGGGCCCCTTTAGGATTAGGATACAAATTCATGACAGTACCCAGCATACATATCCCAGGATCAAAAATTTGACAGTTCCGATCAACTCTGACAGGCCGATATCATCCGGCGGACTGATAGTCAGTGGGCCCCTTTAGGATTAGGATACAAATTCATGACAGTACCCAGCATACATATCCCAGGATCAAAAATTTGACAGTTCCGATCAACTCTGACAGGCCGATATCATCCGGCGGACTGATAGTCAGTGGGCCCCTTTAGGATTAGGATACAAATTCATGACAGTACCCAGCATACATATCCCAGGATCAAAAATTTGACAGTTCCGATCAACTCTGACAGGCCGATATCATCCGGCGGACTGATAGTCAGTGGGCCCCTTTAGGATTAGAATACAAATTCATGACAGTACCCAGCATACATATCCCAGGATCAAGGATCGTAATAATCCAGCGACGCATATGGGCGTTCTGCGGCATAGTGCATTGACCCCCGGTCAAAGGGTAGCACGCGAGCCTGGCGTGCCTAGCTCAAGTCTTATAAGAACTGCTTGAAAAACTGCATAATCTAGATTCTGGACTTTATATAACAACTGTGTATGTTTCAAGTTTCTTTCGAAAAAAAACAATGCCAATTTCAGCTACAATACTTCCGAAAAAATAATAAAGCTGAAAAAAAAAGAAGTTTTTTTTTTTCAAAACCTGTATTTTTAATATACTTTATTCTTTATTGTATTGCAGCCATGTTCATAATACATTAGGTGTTACAGTTTGAGGATGGTAGGTACATGACACTCAAGGCACAGGCACAGGGCACTCAATTTTCTTAAGTCTAGGTAAAATTACACGCATCTCATACAAATAGCAATAAAATCTATATTTATAACTTTATATTTTATCGACGTTTATGCAACGTTAAATGTCACGTTCGTTTAGAAAATTAGTAAAATAATAAAATAATGATGCTAAATATTAAATGTCCAGGTTAATTTATAAATAGATTTAAATAGATTTACTTAATTAGGAATTATAGGTAGGTTAAGGTTGCATGTCTAATGTGTTTGTTTATGACATTGACACTGTCATCACTCATCAGTGGCATTGTGTGTGACGTATTTAATTTTTCTGAATAAAACTGGAAAAAACCCGAAAAGAACGAAATTTTGTAAAATTCCCGAAAAAAACATTTGATTTTTTCCGGAATTGTCATCCCTAGTGTGTAGTCTTTCTTAATCACAAAAGTTGTCTAGAGAAGAACACTTTTCGGAAATAATTGACAATACCTGACTAGTCATTTTATCAAAAACCCAATGAACCTATTATTTATAGGAATAGATAATGCAACAAATAGGATCGTTCCATATTTTTAATACTGTAAGCAAAGTGTAAGCACGACCCGACTACCGTACAAACCGTTTCATACATTAGTGTGACTGTTTTAACAATCACTAATTTACAACGTGTTGGGTCGTGTTGAGTCATGGGTGTTTTCTATGTATTTAAGTATTTATATATTATATATATCGTTGTCTGAGTACCCATAACACAAGCCTCATTGGGCTTACCGTGGGACTTAGTCAATCTGTGTAAGAATGTCCTATAATATTTATTTATTTAAGACAAGTACTGATTATGATTCATGAGATTATTGGGAGAAGAACAGTTTTGTTTCAAACAACTTACCTAAAAAGTATTTATAGTTTTCTTTTTCTCTTCCTTTTGGAGTCCATACATAACCACAGGGCGGACACGCTATACATCGAAAATCACTTGCGTTTCTATGTGTGAACGGCACGTCTGTACACGCGTCATGCGTCATAGTGTGGGTAAGTTGGTTGGACTAAAGCAAAGGGGGTGCCGACACTTAGAAAACTTTTCATCGGAGTGATGTTATTATGACACCTTTTTTTTATTGTGTTATCGTAGAGAATACGCTTAAATAAGCATGTTTTGTAGGAAAAACTTCTCTAAAAGCGACGACGAGCGAAGCGAGGAGGAGTGTGTTAGGTTGACCGCGATGATCGGGATCAAACCAGAACAGACATGTTATTGTACCTACTAAAAAAAATCTAAGTCTTTTTTTTCCACCCCCTTTGCTTTAGGCCAACCGGTAAGTTGCTTTTAAAATAGTACTGAGCGGTCGGCAAACGGCCGTCAATCTGCTGTCGCGGGGCGAGGTAATTCGAGTCGGGGCGGGGCGGTGCGTGGCCGTTCTGTATGATAATACTATTACTTCATCTGACATAACACGACTACCACTACTTTAAAATTGGTCGCGATTTACTTACGGTGCCAGTAGGTGTCGGATTGGCGGATGCCGATATTATTTATAAGTATTAAAATATAGCAGCGCCTTAAACCACCTAATCTCGGAGACGAAAGTTTAGCTTTACATACATATTTTAAGTTCAAGCCTGCTTATTCATAATTATTTGTTTCGAATCTCGAGAATTGTTTTGCCTCAACCATACCCAGGTAGCAAAATGACGTAAAATGACGTCAGCGACGTCATAATGACGGCATTATTACGTCATTATGACGTCGCTGACGTCATTTGACGTCATTTTGCTACCTGGGTAGTCATATGCCTAAATGAAACGTTTTTTGAGCCACAATAAGTATTTGTTCATGAAATATTAAAATCTGTGAAAGTAAAATATTTATATATTTTTAGGGTTCTGTACCCAAAGGGTAAAAACGGGACCCTATTACTAAGACTCCGCTGTTCGTCTGTCCGTCCGTCTGTCTGTCTGTCTTATCTGTCTGTCACCAGGCTGTATCTCATGAACCGTGATAGTTGAAATTTTCACAGATAAATATATTTCATGCAATAAATTTTCCTATTGTAAGGAATAAAATTGCATGTTTATGACATCAGATCAGCATTCCGCTTGTTTAACAATATATAATTTAAATTAACAATATACACGGTAGCTAGAAATAAGTGCATTCCCGTTTCCAGGGAGGTTTTGGGATTATACTGAGCAAGTTTTACTATGGAACCAACCCCGAAGTCGCGAAAAAAAATTTGGCTGTTTCATACATTTTGGGTGGTCCATTTTCTATGGGAGGGTAATTTTTTTCGCGATTTCGTGGTTGGTCCCATAATAAAAGTTACTCAGTATAGTCCCAAAACCTCCCTGGCAACGGGAATGCACTTATTTCACCTACATTTAGATTTAGATTCATTTATTTCTCAATAAGTATTACATGTTATGTAATTGTTAAAAAAGCGCTGATAGACATAAATATATAAAGACTCACTATAGCATGTAAAATATTTAATTAAAATTTAATAATGTAAGCAGGGGTTGCATCCCCATATCCCTTAGCCCATATAATCTTAAAAATATAAGATTGGAGCTAAGAATATTGTAATTCTTGTTCCTTATAAAAAATAAACAGTTCAAAATTTAAATTTAAATTTTATTTATGTTTCTATTACAATCGAATATAAAAATAAAAATAAATCATTTAAATTTAAATTAATTTAAAATAGATACAAATCGTTGCACTATAATCTCGCGTGCGTACCAACCCCGGTTCAAAGCGCGGCACTCCACAGTTCGCCGCGCCGCCGCGACCGCGACGCCCGTGCGACGTGCGTGCCAGTTACTCGCACCGCTACTCGACTCGCGACACTTATGCCATAAGTGAGTATAGTGACAAGTTGACAACCCTAGTGCGAGAAAAGTTGAAAATCGAAAACGGCCGCGAATTCGAAACAAATGCGCGTTCCAAATTTAAACCGTTGGATTTGAAATGATCTCGTGTAATAGAATTAGTCCGATTCCAGATAATCGAAATGGAATGCATTAGCGCAAAATACTAATAGGTTCCTCTAGTGTTTTCGTCAATCAAGCTTTTCGATAATTGTGTATTTAAATATTATCAAACAGTATTTGGATGACGTCCAGGTACGAAAATACAATACCTAACTGTCTCGGCGCTCGTCTGGGTTAAATAGTTCATCCGGGAGACCTAAGATTAGGATCTGAACAAGCTGGATGTCCTGTTGTCGTAAATATCACTTAAACCTAGGTCATTTTATCGTCCTAGATCTGTCTCGTTCTAGTCAGGTGAGTGTGAGAGGAATAAATTGGGGATAAGTGGGCTGCCAAGTGCTCTGCGAGAAATGTGTGGTATGTGTTCGCATTCTATCGCATAGTTGCATCCCTCTCGCTTGTCAAATTCGTGGTCGCATAATATTAGTATATCTGTCTATATGTAGGCAGGTACCAATGATTGATTGATTTAAGTAAATACATAAATGGAGAAAAAAGTATTTAGAACTTATACCGAGTGTAGCATGAAACAGGAACAAAAATTTTACTTCCTGCCTCACACTCGCACAGCTAAACTGTTGATGTTGCTGCGTCCCTGGGGGACGATAATCGCTTACCATGAGGCGGTTCGTCTAGGTACCAATGATTGACTGATTTAAGTAGGTAAGTATGTAAATACATAAACAGTGTAAAGCTTTGAACTATACAATAATCAACAAACTTCAATCATACTAGTACTTATATATCCCGCGCAGCGCACGCCTGCAGTATCCTGACATTTCGCTACAAAAGGGATAAGCCACAGCCTAGACCGTAAGAGAAGAGTTCTGGTTTTTTTTTTCAAAATGTAGCCTAAATACCCCGAGGACATTATTTTATTTTTTCCATATCGCTTTTCTTTTTCGAGAAATTGTCGATTTAGTGCGAAAGAACACCGAAAAAATGCGACATTTTTCAACATTCGTTTTTCGAAAAAAGTTTTAGACTTTCAAAAATGGACCATTCACGTAGCCCCATAACTCTCGAGACCAGGGCGATGTCTCACTGGCTGAAATTGGGGGGCTATACTGAAGCGATCAAAAAAAAATTTTCAATGTTAAAAAGCATTAAATTTAGAATAGAACTTATACCGAGTTACCCGAAACAGGAACAAAAATTTAACTTTCTGCCTCGCACAGGTAAACTGTGGATGGTGTTGCGAGTGTCCATAGGGAACGATAGACGGTTACGAGCGTTTCCTTTTTTTAGCCATTTTTTTTATGAAATAAAAAGAAATGTATTTATTTGTCAGAATATGGTACATTGATGTGATCTTAAGTTAGAGTTAATGCAAGTTCCATCATATTCTACCGTGAAGTCGGTGTACAAATATTTGTACTTATATCTATTTCTTACATCTATATCTTTGGTCTTTTGGTTTGGTCTTTGGTTTGGTTTGGTTTGGTGGTTATGTGACCTTTTTTGCCACTTTTGTATTATTTCTACTCAGAATCACGAGCTCTTTCGGTCCTAATGGGATAAAAATATGTCCCAAGGTTTTTTCCTATTGTGTTACCATTTCACCATATACTTTGTAAAATGTATAGAAATTTCGGGACACTTTTTTTCTCCTATAAGAATGAAAAGGGCTAGTGATTCTGACTAGAAATAACACAAAAGTGGCAAAAAAGGTAAAAAATGGCAAAAAAACTCTTAACCATCAGGCGATTTCCTCCTACATCATGAAAAAAAGTGTAACTCCTAGGATCATATGACCATCTTGTAATATTCTTAAAGTAAAATAAAATTCTTCAATACCCAAAACGGAGAATTAACATACACTTTTATCTACAAAGTTGAACCTTGACATTTTAATATCGTAGGTAACTTGTTTAAGATATGAAGTTCATTGAAAGAAGAAAGAAGAAAGAAAATACATTTATTTGACGCCACAACATAGTACATAAAAAAGAAGAGCATGCAGACAAAAAAAACATTTGGACGCCAAAAAGGATCCCCACTCAGCATAGTGCCGCGGTAAACCGTGGCGCTGGTTTTCTGTGGGGACCTGTCTTAATCTAAAACATTGGGCAGTGATAATTCGATTTTGTGTATTCACGTTTTAAGACGGTATTAACAAACAAGTATGGCAGAATAACTATAAAAATGTGATAATGATAATACGCAAATCAGTGCACTGAGCCAATGTCAGGAGGGGACGGGACTAATTTACAATATATGCCTACAAATTTTGTTCAATTAGGGGCTAGGAACCTAGGTGGATCGGATTATCCTTTAATAACAAAATTTTTTACAAGTTTTTTTTTTATAAGTTAGTAAGTATTATTAGTTGTAATTTCGCGCATCATGCACTTTACGCAGTTTCTATCTGTGGAAACTTGTAATTGGCTCACTGCTTCTATGTTATTACCTAACGTGTTACTTCAGCTGTAAGTTTTCCTAATAAATAAAATAAAATAAAATAAATAAATAAAATAACGGTTTATGTAGCTACCTTATATATCATAATCCGCTTACGTTATTTGCCGTCTTAAAAAAAAACTTTTAGCATGTGGCTTGTAATATTACGCAGCGTACTACGTAAGTGAACAACGCGCGAACGATGCGGTGCGGGGTGAAAATCCTTTGATACATAGAAATGTATCAAAGGATACATCAATACAAGGCGATCTCGTTGCGAACGCCGTGGGCCCGCCGCGCCGCGCCGCTTCGCTTCGCGTCCGCGAGTTGTTCGCATACGTAAGACGCAGCGTAAGGCCACACTGTATACCTGAGGATAGTATATTCAAGACTTGGCCCAGTTATTAGCGTTCAATGTTTGATCAAAACACTTCAATCGTACAGTGAAGCATGTAACTGCGGCATGGTATTAGTAGCAATATTATGATGTATTGCAACATTGATTAATATTGTTTACTTTGAGTTTGTACTCGTATATAACTGAAAGTTGGTGACTTGACTACTAGGGTTGCCACCCATAGTATCGTACTTTATATTAGTCACTTGTACTATATATTATACAAAAACAATATAGTACGAAAAATACTATATTTTCATCACTCAAGAATGGGGTATACAAATGTCACCGATATCGCCTCGTATGCGACTTGGATTTTTAATTCGCCTCAAATCGGCGTCCTATTTTTTTCAAATTTCCCACTAAATACTATATTTTTTCAATATTTTGACAAAAATACTATATGTGTATAGAAAAAAGGTGGCAACACTATTGACTACTCGCAATAGTTATGTATAAAAATACGCAACGTGGGAGGACTATAATCACGCATTAGGGGGTTTTAAGAGAAAATGGTAACATTTTCTTTTTTTTTTGAAAAACCATAAACTTTTGGGTTATTTAGACTCAGAATCACGAGTACTATTGAATGTGACAAAGAAAAAAAGTGTCCCCAGTTTTTCATACAAATTTTGGGTCAGTTTTGTACTGGTCTATAGCATAGTATAGTATAGTATAGAAAAAAAATTACAGTTTTGTAACGCATTTCCACTTACATTTTGTATAGACTCTATACAAAATGTAAGTGGAAATGCGTTACAAAACTGTAATTTTTTTTGGGACACATTTTATAATATTAACCCACGTATCTATTCGGAAAACGATCGATGCAATGTGTATTTTTCTTTCATAATTAAAATCTCAGGTAATTAAAAAACAATCTATAATTAAACTTTGACTTTGATAGAAATCTAACCGAAGTTCTCCAGAAGCCATTACAAACAGGCCAATTCCTGCTTTAGTTATTCAATCTGTTTCCGATATGATACTGATATGTCTGTGTCAAAACTGACGTTTTTGGTTGAAGAAATGTCGCTTTTGACACTGACGGATCAGTAATATCAGTATCATATCGGAAGTAGACCGAATAACTAATACTCGAATACGCCTGTTTAACTCGGAGGTTATTCACCTATATCCGTATAATTTGGGCCGTTAAGAGGCCGGTAACGATTTGAAAACGCGCGAGGGAACGACTTTTACACAATAACCGAACTCCGGCCCCTGCGTGAAACAACGTGACCTCCATAATAGTCATGCGTATTATGAAGCGCTTTTTACAAGCGCTCCCGCACTACTGAGGTCGCGAGCGTGCGCTGCCGGTAATATATGACGAGAAGGACAGTTTTTCAAAATTCATCAAAAAATTATAGTGGTAAAAAATGATGTACTTATAAGAACAGTTGCAGCAAATGTTGTAGATTATTTAAGTATCAAAATTACGTTGAAATTAAGTCGATTTTCAGAGAAATTGTCACTTGTTTTGAAGTAATTTTTGGAGAAAATTGATTTCGTCTAACTTTAATTTACACTACTTCAAAGTCGTAATAACTTAAATGTAGTATATTAAAGGTGGAGTAATACGTATTTACCAATTTCAGCAGTCCAAACTTTACGAAATTTACAAATAAGAGCTACAAAATCAGTGCTTTGCGCGAGTTTACCTAAACGTCCGTCAGAAAAAAAAACTACTAATTTAGCGAGTCTGTTTTCAAAAAATTGAGCTATTAAAAGGTAAGACAAGAAGACGTGCTAATAGAAACCAGTACTTGTAATTTTTATTAGGTAACAAAAGGTGTAAAATTTCACCGACTAAATCTATCTATTTTACATTTTTTGCGACTAAAATCGTTACCGGCCTCTTAATATTTTCTGGCAGCCAAGGCCTTTGGGTGACCTTGACTGAGACATTGAATTATTTAGGAAGAGTAATGTGAATAATGTGATTCTAGTGACATTTTGATTTCGCTGCCCCAATATTACAGGGTTCTATGTTACATTTTCAAGATAGTTGGAATTCGACAATGTCACAATGATAAAGTTCAAATTTCAGTTCGATAAAAGTGAAACATATAACCCTGTAATATTCAATTGGGCTAGCGATTAGTAAGAGGCCGACACACGTTTGGCCGGATTTTAGAGCGTTGTGATTGTGACCCGAAAGTTTTCCAAACAGTTTTATCCCAGGTTCGAATCCCGGTAAGGCCATTTATTTGTGAGTTTATCACGAATGTTCCTGAGTTATGGATATTATATGTGCCATTCTCAACCAAAAGGGTACTTATTGTCGCTTGTCAATAAGGTGCTATATCCATAAAGATTGAATTTGAAATCAACCTAACCGACAACCGGTCTGACCTAGTGGGTAGTGACCCTGCCTATGAAGCCGATGGTCCTGCCTTCCTGGGTTCGAATCCCGGTAAGGGCATTTATTCGTGTGATGAGTTAAAAAGCATATAACGATTCATATATACTTACATAACTATATATAGTTAGAATTTTTCAAGATGTCCTATTGTAGGAAGCTTAAAAATCTGTTGCATCTCTAGTTAATATACATCAAAATATGTTAAAACATTTTCCATAATATCAATGAGAGGAAAATGGGGACTACGATTGTATAAAAAGACGATTTCGTGCGGGTCCTCCACTTTCGTCTAGAAAGTAACATACGGTCACTTAAAAATATCCAAATACCTAAAAGCACTCTTTATTTTACTACCCATCATTCAACACATTAACGGACGGTATCGTCTTGGCGCTGGTAACTAATTAAAATAGACCGAATTACTTCGGCACAAGGTCGAAATTACAATAACCGCGATTGATGGCTCTCTTAAGCCATGTTTAATTGTTACGAGCTGACGAACTTTAACAGACGGCGATATAAAACGTTCTGAGAAGTTAGTTCGTGCGAGTTGAGAAACTTGATCTTGGTATTTAAACTGTTTACAATATGAACTTTGATGTCATGATATGACAATGCATTTAGGTACCTAATATAAGTCATGTACAGTGGAATCCGTTTATTATGACTCCGCTTATGCTCACCAACCGCTTATTATGACGTAATTACTGTGCGAAGTTTGGTTTTTATATATAATTCTTTGTGACAAAGTCGGATAACATGACTTCGCTTATAGTGACAAATCGCTTACTATGACCTATAAATACTATTTTCATGAAATTATATCCAGTTATGCTGACACATTGGCTGATTTTCGTGGCCGTCCCCACGTCTTTCCCTGCGGGGACGTTTGATGCGTGCGTGGCGTGTAGTTTTGTTTTAGTTTTGATTCTCAGTGACAAGTTGATAATTGCTACAAGGTTAATAAAAGTCATTTCTCACAAAGGAATTTGAGATTAATTTGGAAAAATTTACAAAAATAAGAAGTTAACCCACTATGCTTTTTATGACATCCGCTTAGTATGACGTGTTTGTCACTTCCCTTAGATGTCATTATATGCGGATTCTACTGTATCAATAAAATTTTCTAGATATCTGTAGTAAGACAAGATTGTACGATTCCATACACGATATATACGCCATCTACGATTGGCCTTTAACGGCAGTCAAATTCTATACAAGTTATATAACATCGTTGAGAGTGCCACCTACGTTTAGTTTTTACCAGCCTTCTTCATTATATTATTGACAATAACCATTTTAAAATAATAATTTATTGTTTTAAAATGGTTATCCGTAGTATAGTGGCTATACTTACTTCGAAAGTTAATCCAAATATGGTGACTTTTTTAGGATTCCGACTTCCGTACCCAAAGAATAAAAACGGGACCCTATCACTGACTCAGCTGTCGGTCCGTCTAGTCAAAAACAGAATAAAATAAATATTTAAGTGGGGGCTCCCATACAACAAACGTGATTTTTTGCCGTTTTTTGTGTAATGGTACGGAGTACGGAACCCTTCGTGCGCGAGTCCGACTCGCACTTGGCCGGTTTTTTGTCTGACTATCCCTGGGGATTAATACGTGGATCATATTATTATTATTTTAAACTTTATTGCACAATTAAAACATGTACAAATGGCGGACTTAATGCCTCAAGGCATTCTCTACCAGTCAATAGGGCAGAACATAAATTCTCGAATGAATAATTCATACTGAATAATTTTTACTATGGGGGACAAACCCCGAAAAATCTCAAACATTTCGGTGAATCATATATCAATGTTTCTATGGAATAGCAGTTCCTGTTTTCGCTATTTTGGGGTAGACTTCATAGTAAAAGGTGTTCTGTAGGACCTACACCTACACACTCAACCTAACACGAGCTAATTTATTATATTTAGTAACTTTATTGTTAAAAATAAAGTCTCACTGTAATTATACTCAAGTATAATTACAGTGAGACGCGTCATTCGGTTCCCGTATGTTTCTTTTCTCTTAATTATGTTAATTATACTTAAAATAAGGAAGATACATAAAATTAACAGCAAAAAAATTAGGCAAAATACCAGAGTAGTCGATGCTCTCACACAAGCTTTATCCCTAAAATGGCGCTGGGCTGGCCACATATCACGCTATACTGACAAGAGGTGGACCATAGAAACAACAAAATGGAGAGGACCACCAGGAGGGCGGCGCGCTGGCCGGCCGCAGCAGCGTTGGGCTGATGACCTATCCCAGGCTGTGGGAAAGCAATGGATGGCATTAGCTTCAAACAGAAGCAAATGGATTGAGTTGGAGGAGGCCTTCACCCAAAGAGGGGTTCACCACTAAGCAAATTAAGATAGATTCAACCTACAAATGTAACCTAAACTTAGTGTGAATAAACGGCTTTTTTATTTTTTATTTTATACAGAATTATTAATTATGACTCTTGGAGACCCTATACATCTCTGAGGATAATTTGATAACTAATCTTAGGTATACCTAGTTCTGACACTTACGAGAGTTACGAGACATTTACACCTCTAAAATAATTTGAATTTTTTTATGTATCTGTGTTTTTAAAATTATTATTATAGTTTTTTATGTAATTCGACATTAGGAGACCTACATCTATAAGTAATTGTAATGCGTTAGTTTATAATTGTTGATGTATTATTAATTATTATTTTGCTTATATGCGAAATTCAATGTTAACGTGTAAAAGTGCCCTTGTGGCCTATTTGCTCAATAAATGTTGATGTTTGATATGTTTGATGTTTGACACCTAAGAGTATGGTCAGACATAACAAAATAACCCAGTATTATCAATCTGTAAAACATTTATCATAGCTGGTTGTTACCTATATTTTCTCAATAGGTAGCAAAATATGAATTGTCTAAGCTTCCTACGCCACTTTCGAAACGAATCTGTTTCGGACATTGTTTCGTATGCCTACGCATTATTTTCGGATCTATAATCGCAATATTTCATAGCGTGTTTATTTTTCTTGCTGGTAACACATACGGCCGTAATTTCCCAAGAATTCGTGCTACTTACAACTCTTTCGCAAAAGAAATGGGGTATGGCTAGTCGATATATTTTACAAATAGTGTTAGCATAGATTTTACCTTACTACCCTATGAATAGTGTTTCAAATTCGTGTTTATTTTATTTTATGTTCTGGGTGGGCCAAATCTCATAGAACTATTATACAAGGGACATGAGCATGACGTAGTCAGAATTAATCTTACTGTTCTTAGTTCAGTTAGGCATTCGGATGACGACTGCAACGTGATTGCTGCAACGTTAACTGCAATAGCGTTAGAAGTTATAGTGTTATAATGATTTACTATCGTAGAGCGATACGATGATTCGAATTTGATTGACGTAGCCAAGATAGCTCAACCAGCCAAGTATGTTGCGTGCGTTGAATGAAAATACTTCAACCGCATTTGTTTTTCAGGTCAATAAACTTCAGCCATGGGGGACATGTTCAGGAGCGAAGAGATGGTGCTGTGCCAGCTTTTCGTACAACCGGAGTCCGCATACGTCTCCATGTACGAGCTAGGGGAGGCCGGCATCGCGCAGTTTAGAGACGTGAGTAATACTAATTCATCAGCTATGAATGCTCATGACTAAAGATGGTGCTATGCCAGCTCTTCGTACAACCCGAGGCCGCATACGTTTCCATGTACGAGCTAGGGGAGGCCGGCATCGCGCAGTTTAGAGACGTGAGTAATACTAATTCATCAGCTATGAATGTTCATGACTGAAGATGGTGCTATGCCAGCTCTTCGTACTACCCGAGGCCGCATACGTCTCCATGTACGAGCTAGGGGAGGCCGGCATCGCGCAGTTTAGAGACGTGAGTAATACTAATACATCAGCTACGAATGTTCATGACTGAAGATGGTGCTATGCCAGCTCTTCGTACAACCCGAGGCCGCATACGTCTCCATGTACGAGCTAGGGGAGGCCGGCATCGCGCAGTTTAGAGACGTGAGTAATACTAATACATCAGCTATGAATGTTCATGACTGAAGATGGTACTATGTCAGCTCTTCGTACAACCCGAGGCCGCATACGTCCCCATGTACGAGCTAGGTGAGGCCAACATCGCGCAGTTAAGAGACGTAAGTATTACTAATACAAAAGCTGTTGATGTTCAAAAGCGAAAAGATGGTGCTATGTCAGCTCTTCGTACAACCCGAGGCCGCATACGTTTCCATGTACGAGCTAGGGGAGGCCGGCATCGCACAGCTTCTCGCGTCGGCCACCGGTGGACTTGGTCACTTTTTCTTTAGTGTATGTATGTGTATTTCAGTTTATAATTTATATATAGTAGTGTGAGTGTGACTACCTAAAAAAACACTAATCTTATGATTATTTATAAAATGATTTAATTTGTTCCCTAGTTGAACAGCTGTTGATGTTCAGCGAAGAGATAGTGCTATGGCAAATGAGCCTCGTAATCAAAATCATCCTTTTTCAGCGTTTCTGCTACTTGGGTTCCCCAGCAAAGCTGCTCTGTGCCCTACATCTGACAATAATACTCATGACGTAAGCAACCTAATTGCCAGTTGCTCGAGAATATTTAATTTAAACTAAACGTCTTCAATAGCTTTCTTCGTCATATTTTATCTATTTAAAAATACGGACAGTTGAAAAGTCCACTCATTCGAATATCGGCTTTGAATTAAAAGATTGAAGGTTTATTTTTAGTTGTGTGGAAAGCGATAGACCGGTCGAATGGTATCAGTAGTGATGACCTTTACTCCCGATAGCAGTTAGTGTTTATCTGGATAAATATTAGGTTAAATAGTTATGTAAATGAATACTGATAGGCATTAAGTATATGCGTGGACTTTAGAAATGGGGTTTAAATACATTTGCATTTCACCTTTTTTTATGAAACTAAGAATTAGTATTAGAAATTAGAATTATCGAATGTCACTTACGATTGTTAAGCCTCATTAAGACGGTTCAAGAAGTTGCATGCAATAAGTATTCGATACATTGCTGACTACAGAGTTCAACTCAGTCGATTGATCGTCTAACTGGAACAATAATTCCATTTCATAATTAGAACAGATAGCTCAACATGAAACCTAAATGACCTTAAAAGCCCTAGTTTAGTGTTAGACCGCTGAAAGTGCCACAAAGGTCAAAGTACCATCGTTAGTGTTGTGAGGAGTTATCAATCAATCAATCAATCGTTTTTGTATTTTGTGCATGTCTCTAATAATGTAAGTAATATCTGGGAGACCGAGCTTTGCTCGGAAAACATATTAAAACTCAAAAATGCGCGTTTTCCCAGACATAAGACCTAGCTAGATCGATTTTTCGTCCCCGAAAACCCCCATATAGCAAATTTCGTCAAAATAGTTACAGCCGTTTCCGAGATCCCCGAAATATATACAATTACTCGTTTAAAGGTATAAGATAAACAGGTAACGCTTTCTGAATAAAAGTCAGTATTTACGCAATAACTCGTGTTGTTTACTTACTGCCCTACTTCCCGCTCCACATGTAACTCCTCACAGTGTCTAAACTCGGGTACAAACTGTGATTTGGACGTCTCGTCTGCAGTTGTGTTGTAGATAGTATTTATAAAATAGTTATTAGAAATCTTAGTAGTTGATTGAGCTTTTACCGGCTTTTTCCATTATATTGTTTTTTTAACTACCGGCAATATTTTGCGAGATGTACCTATATAGGTCATACTGAGCAACTTTTACTAGGACCAACCCCGAACCCCTTTTTTCGCGATTTCTGGGTGGTCCCATAGTAAGTTGCTTAGTATGACCTATACTTAAATTTACATCGCAAAATATTGCCGGTTATTAAAAAAACCGGACAAGTGCGAGTTGCACTCGCCCACCGAGGGTTCCGTTATTTTAAGTATTTGTTGTTATATCGGCAACAGATATACATCATCTGTGAAAATTTCAACTAGCTATCACGGTTCATGAGATACAGCCTGGTGACGGACAGACAGACAGACAGCGGAGTCTTAGTAATAGGGTCCCGTTTTTACCCTTCGGGTACGGAACCCTAAAAATTACAACATTAGTGCTTCGTGCTTGGGTGTGTTTGTGTGACCAACTGACCACCGACTAAACCTCAGCTTCGCTTTGCTACTTCGCAAAATGTGACGTTTTCAAGCAAAAGTTACCACATTGTCGCTTACCATAAGGACGAAATTGGATTGTATCTTTATACGAATAACATGTCAGAGCGTCCTTATGGCAAGCGACAATGTGGTACCTTTTGATTAAAATCGACACAAATGTTTTCCTTCTTAATTTAAGTTACAAGCAATGCATAAACCACAGACTAACCACAATAAACCACCGTCTCAAATTAGAGCTGCGGCCCCAAAATACGAAATATGCGTCAATCGATATGACAGGTCACGGCATGGACGCTCCCTGATGCACGCAACCGCGTAATGAGGTCTTGGCACTTTTGCAGATTGAGATATGACCTGGCTGAAATGTCGTGTGACAATGGCTAGCAAACTGTGCCGATAAAATTATGGTCGCACTTGCAGACAAGCGTAATGATGACAATGTTACGCCATGAACCCCTAGGCCTTCGAGGTCGTGGCGAGGTGGCCTACGGGTTCATGGCGTTAGCCGCGATAGCTAAAGACGCCAGTTTGAATCCGGCCTTCACCACTGGAGGGCTTCGTCACTTTTTCTTTAATATATGACATCTATTATAGTTTATAATCTAAATTATTGTCAAAAATTGCTAATTTGCTATATATGTTACTAGATTTTGTTATAAAATTCAACATGTGTTATCATCCTATAAAAGCCCTGTCAAAGTAAAATTAGCATTTGCATTCCCCCAGACACGCACTTGGCCCATTTTTCGTGGGACACGTGCGTGGATAAAAATAGATGAGGAAATGTCACGTTTTCGTGATTCGAAGGGTCAAAGGTTTGATTAAGAAAATACTGTTACAAAGTTACCGAACTTCTTTTTTTAATGAGTAAGATTTATTAAAATAGTTGTTATGTTATTTTATTAAAATAATATAAGTGGACAAAAAAAAATGTGATAAAATGAGGGACAGGGGATTTCGTCTTCGTGGAATCCAGTAATTAGCAAATGTAAGGGGGACAAAACATCCCACCACATACCATCGGATGTCGTGAGTGTTGTGTGTAGGCAAAGTGACAACCCTAGCAAGTGCGGGTAGTTCGCAAAACCCGCGCGGCAAGAAGATGTTGATACAATTCCTCGCCAGTCTGCCTGTGACCACGAACGTAACGTCACGCTCGTAACGTCAGGCCATAAATAAACGTAAGTTTGTACGCTATTAAGTCCCGTATTAGTTTTAAAATTAGCTTATTATAAAGTGCTTATTGCTACGAGTAGGACTAAGTACTTGAATAATAGTACATTTATACAACTAGGGCAGCATTTCACTACCCATTTCATCCGAGCTAATATTTTAGGTCATTTTACCGTATTTATTCAAGACTACGATTTAGTAAATAGTACTCGGGCCCGCGCGGCTGCCGAGTGCGTACCTAATGGCGTCATGGACTGATGCTTTGTGAAGTCGTTTCGTTTTTGTAAAAGATCAGTTTGATTTGATTACTGTACTCATAACTTCCGTGTAATATCGTAAAATTACAGTAGTTTTATAAACACACACAGTACAAAATACATTCTTACCTACACTACATCCACATATCAGCCCCACATATCCATATACGCACACTAATAACACAAATACACATAAAGTTATAAATATAGAGCTGTACCTAAGAAGGGTACATTATGATAGTAGCGACCGACCCCAACCGTCCCGGGACCAGTCTGAAAATCAGCGCGGAGCCCTCTGGCACCGCACATGCTGAGATTGGGACCCTTTGCCTCACCATAGATTTAAGTTAATAGTTATTATGTTATGTTAAGTTGATATTTAAGTTTAAGTTTAGTTTATATTGTATTTTTAAGCTATCCTTTCATAAATTTTAGATATTTTTTTCCTAAGGTGTGGCAATAAAGATTTTTTAATTTAATTTAATTTAAACAGTTTGAAGCAACCTGTGTCATGTGATGCGTGACGAGCGAAGATTACTGAGCTTTTTCATAATTAACGATACGACGGTGGCAATGCTTCAAGTGTCCTCGTTGAGACTTAGTTAACACGCTATCTGAACAAGTTTTAAAAATATTTGCTCGATTAGGTATTGTTTATATTTTTAATAAAATGGGTCATGTCTCCCATCCAGGTAAAACTCCTGCGGGCTTAGCACGGCAGCATTTTTGTCACCTGTCACCATGCCTGTCACGTTCTAACAAGTTTGTAAGTGCGAAAGTGAAGGACATAGTGACAGGCGATCAAAATGCGACCGTGCTACCACTGCTGGACACCCCTGTGCCTTTTTATAGTTACTCCAATTAAAAACTGTAATACATACAGTTTTTAATTTATATATAGTAGTGTGACTACCTAAAAAACACAAATCAAAATATTTAATAAAATAATTTGATTTGTTTTCAAACTTGTTGTTACTCCAATGTTATCATTAAAAATATAAAACCCTGAGTCTCAATCAAAAGTTCAGAACAAGCCCTTGGAGTCATCGATTGGCATTAAACGCCCACGTGCCCTTTCAGGGCCCATTCTGACCGAAACGCTGAATAAAAGATCACCTTGAATTACCTAGGCAGCCTTTAGTTGGTACTTGATTAAAATGGAATTAGTGAAATAGGTTTGTTGACAACTTTTGTAACAAGCTTGTAGTTCAGTTTTTTACCTGAGGGGAATTGCTAGCCACTTTAGGATTCATTAAATTGCCCCTTAGTACTTAATCCTAAACTTATTTTTTACCCTATTTCACCCCGTAAGGGGCCCACTGACTATCAGTCCGCCGGACGATATCTAGCTTACGATCTAGCTCTGATCTCACGCTTGCTATTCCTCATAATTAGACGCGAACGTATGCAAATTCTTACACTTGTGATATTTAGATATATTATAATACATACTTCTTCTTCAACTTCAAAAATCGTTGATTCAAGTAGGCTTAATAATAAATTAATAAGCACTTTTGACTGTTATACAAAATATAAGTAAATATTACAATCATTAATAATAATAAAAAAGAATAATAATAAAAAACAATACAATTGGTAACAATTAACAATAAATTAAAAAATAATGTCAAACATACATAAAAGGAATAGGAGTCAGCAGAGTATAATAAAATATAAATAAATATTAAAAGTGCAAAGTCAGGCATAAGTCAACTCGGTCAGTATATTTAGTATTGTATTGTATGCTAGTATGTATTTTAATCCATAATGTTATTTCTGTATTTTATGAGTAGACAAAATGTTAAATAGTTTACTTTTTTAAATATAAACTTGTACACCCCGTAAGTTTGTCTATCTGACCTGGCAAAAGCTTCCACTCATCTACTCGAAGGTTAGCTGGAAGAGATCCCTTATAGGGATAAGTTCGCCTTTGTACTTCCATTCCTGTAATTTATTTTTGTAAACCTGTGTTGTGTACAATAAAGTGATTACTACTACTACTAATAGTAATGTAGTATAAACTCATTTAAACCAATTTCACTCTACATCTACAACACGAATGTGGGGACGCACCTGCCCACTGCCCAGCCTTCCTCAAATATATTCGTACAAATATTATGCTACATTCACTGAACCCTTTTAGCCTAGTTGAGGAAATTTCCCGCCTTTCGGGCAATCTGGCCAAGTGACATGTTAATGTTTTTGTGTAACGTAACACATTTTGAGAACATTTTTAGGCCAGCAACCCATTTAAATAACGGGTGTTTTTCTAGTATCCCATTGTTAGAGACTACATCCATCGTTGACTGATTTCGTTTGGCTTAATATAATTATTTTAAGCTTGGGCAAAGTTGCTTTCGTATATCTGTACGGATGTTGCATTTTATCATCAATCAAGTCGCATTTCTCAATCTGTTCTCGTCAAAATTTGTATGCAGGATGGATATTAAAATTTTATCGTTTCAGTTTTTGGCGTTTTTTTTTTCAAATTTTACTTATAATATAAAGAAAGTTACTCACTTTCTCCGCTAATATTAAACGTAGACCGACGTCAGTCAAAATATTTCGTTATTTGGATTTAAAAAAAGTTTGTGGTGTAGTTACAGTTCGGTGGCTATAGCCTGGCCCCTCCATAAGGACAAACGCTCACACGACCCGACGCCGTATTTTAATCAATTTAAAACGTCAAGATAATTTATGAAGTGAGCACACGTTTGCACGTTAGGCAGCAGTTACACTTACATTATACATTCGGTATTGATTGTAATTTTCAATAACATCAAATAAAATGTATAACCTCGCGTTTATCTTTATAACGACTAACCGGGTATAACGACAAAATTTTGAGGTTCCTTATTGGTACAATATGAATTTTTAATCTTGATTAAAGCAAAACTATCGGTTATAATTATAACGATCATAATTCCTCGGTCTCTTCGAAGTCGTTAAAAACGGTTTTGACTATAGGTACTGGTCTTGTGACAATGGCAGTTAAACCAGGAAATGCCTAATTAAATTAAAATACTTGATTTATTAAAAATACTTGAAATATTAAAAAACTTGCCTAATGAAATTAAAATACTTGAACAATCTAACTTTGGACGTAAACTTTATAAATGGTGCTTAGACAAAGCTTAGTATAAGATAAGCGACCACCTTATGTCGTCGAGCAATAATTAGTACCTATGACACATTAATTATTAATTCATTTATTGTATTGACATAGCTAACCATTTTATTCGCATGACATCACATGTAATGGCATGATATTTGTATAACTATTTAGCTGTAAGATTAGATTTAGTATTTTTATTAATATTGTACGCCGTATCACGGTTGATTGTGATGATTCTACCCTGACATAATTTTAAGATCACTGTACTCAAAATATGACAATAAAGATTTCAATTTCAAAAAAAGGAACCAAGAGTAAGCGCAGCGGTGTAAATGGTCTGTATATTCCACGGCTGACAATTTTGATGATGATGCTATCAGATAGCTTAGATAGCTATTAGGTAGCCACGAAACAAGAAGATTCTTATCTTCTTGTTTCGTGGGCCCTTTATACTTACACTTAGATCCATCGGTATCTTTTGTGAAATTGCCCCCTCAAGAGCTATCTTATGCCTACTCAAGAGCTTTTTCAACCATCTTTGTGTGTCTGATGATAGAGCTAAAGCAGCGCTTTGAATTCCTTCGGTTCCAGATTGCCTGCTCCAAAGTCCTCCCTCTGGCGAGGGCGTGAAATTCACACACGCTAGATCAGCATTAGTACTTCATTACTTATATATTCGATTCGATATTATCATAATCATATCCCTCGACATGCCCGGCCCGTTAAGCATTTCCCAACTCCTCCGCAGAACTGCTCTCGCTGTATAGCAACTGTAGATTATTGGGGGCATTTTCTTCTGCGTTCTCCGGTGTGTGGTAATCGTCCATAAACTTTTCAGTCCCAGTGCCCGTCTTGGAACAGTATAAAACGCTTATACAAACATCGCCTTACCGCCTGTTCTCGCCTATGAAAATATTGTTTTAATTGAAATGACAATGGACCACGTCATCCAGTCACGAGGGCACTCATACACGGCCCATAATAACCTTACTGCCCATTCAAACAGTCACCAAATCTGCCTGAGCATACGTCGGTAAACCTTCCGAAATTAAACTTTAAACTGTTGAAAATAAGGACTTGGTCATCCGCATTTATAATTTTATGCTATGTTAAGTGGTATACTGAGTCACTGGATTTTGATCCTTAATAATTGTGGGATAAAGTCGTTCTCAAGCGTATTTAATAATGTCAATCTAATTTGATGTCACGTATGGTCAAGCTGTTGTAATTTGATCCTTAATCCATGACTGATAAGGTATTTGTTAACGTTGAAATTGTATGATGGTTCAGGTCAAGTGATCATGTTGGCGTAACTGATAGTCTGGAGTTAATGAATGGCGAATTCTTCATGTCAAAGGTTAAAATGTTATTGTTGAGGGGAATGTAATGAGTAAGTCCATTTTCAATATAAAACTGAAGGTATCCAGGGTAGCGGCGTACAATTTAATCTTGCTAGAGAAGTACCTTATAATGTGCCGTACGTAAGTTTACAAAAATGTGAAATTTTCTACATGGAAAAATTTCGGAGACTTCTCATATTTTGTAGGGGAATCGAAATTATCCATATTATGCACACTCTTCTAGAGATCCCGGTATATAACCAAAATGAATTATTCCTTTTCTTCTGTGTAATTTTCCTAAAATTTCTAAGAAGTTTTACAACTTTTTGGAAACTCCGTTGTGTTGTATTCCTTCCTTTTACTTTCTATCTGTCAATACGGGGAATATAACAGAGCCAACCGGACCCCTCTTCCTTAGCAAGCCGTGGCAAAAAGCTGAGTCAGCACTGAAACTGATATGACCAAAACATAGCAAGCAGATTCGGCATCAAAAGAGCATTAAATATCCTTAAATTTCGACCTCGTCCATGTCTCGCACCTTATTGGAGCCCGTCAAGGGGCCTAGCCAAGATACCAATCGTACATTGAAAATCGCTAGTAGTAGAAAAAATGTATCGCGATGACAGATGCTACGGAAAGTCACATGCGTCTTAATCATGATTAGAATTTCTTAAAACTATCTAGTGACTACCTGGAAGTCTGATCCTGGTTTTCGAAAAAACAAGCACTGGAATTCCACTAAGTACGTCATGTGTAGCATCAATATTTTTTATACCTATCGGTCTCCTAGCCCAGTCGGTAGTGGCCTTGCCTACGAAGTAGGAGGCCCCAGGTTTCAATCCTGGTTAGGACATATTTATCACATATATTTGTGCCTATAGTCTCAGGCTATCTGTTATCGTCTTCTAGTAACCACAACACAAGCACAGATTAATAAATAGTTACATTGAGTACTATGGAATAGTTTGATTTGTGTAAATGTGTACGATTATTCCATTTTTATAAGCCTCCTAGGGCTTACCGTGGGACTTAGTCAAGCTGTGTAGTGTCTTTTAATATGTATTAATTATTATTTATTTATATCCCTGATTATGACCGGATTACGATCGAGAGAAGAGCAATAAAACCGGAGGAGACTCAATAACAGCGTGACCAATTGATGAGAGCTAATTTTAGACGAGGTGCGGCTTGCAATAAAACATTCCATATTTATCGCTTTCCGCGCCTATCGATGAAATAACTTATGAGTGTTATGACAGGAGAAACCCATTTGTTCAAGGACGCCCCAACTAGCAAAATCAGTACTTATAGTATTGTCTACATTTGATGTACTTATAAGATACCTGTACTTTTCTGCAAAGCTGGATTTGGGCGCAGACCTATCGTCCCCTGCGGCCAGGGACCGGCCCGCTATCCCTTATCGGGGTTTTATAAGGGTATTGCATAAGGCTTAACTCACCATACCCTTTGCCAGACGAAACCCTTTGTTTTGCTTTTAAAAACCCTTATATAAAGCTACCACATTTGAGTAGTAATCTAATCTAGTACCTAATCGGTAGCCCAAATACCCTTACAAAACCCTTATCATCCGCTCACCAACACCTTGCATATTGCTTATAAGGGTTAGCCTTATAAAGGGCTTCCCTTTTAGCATATAAGCGTGCTAATTTAAGTCGTCTACCTCGTTCATAAAGCACACATTACTTCGAATCCGCGCGATCGTCGCTTCGGCGGCGACGGCGGTGTTCTTTGACTAGGCACGTATTTTCTTTCCTTTTCATACACTACCGTGGATATATACTAATCCTGTCTCTTTCACGCAAAGGGAAACCTTTATAAAAAGCGCTTAAAGATAAGGGTAACCCTTATTAAGAGCTAGCCTAATTTTTGGTTAGCTTTTCGGTAAGGGTTAGTCAAAGGTAAGGGTATGAATGGGCTTGCAGTTCAAAAGGAAAAGTCTTTCAATGTGTTAGCCGTGTTTAAATGTCGCCCATTGAAAGGGTTTTATCGCGGAAAGGGTTGTCCGGTCCCTCTGCCTACGGCCACATCTCAAAATTTTTAATTATTGGAAACTTAACTTTATTCCTTTTAGTTAAGATTAAATCTCCAATGATCATAAATTTTGAGATGTGGCTGTATAGCAGGCAGGGGACACTATATTATGTTATATGTTAATGATTACTGCATGTCGAACCAAAGTCAAAAAAACAGGTTTCGAATCGATGAAGTCACTTGAGGAAAACCTCAAGAATGCTAATTTTTTTGTCAACCGTATTGTGATCTAAAGGGGCCCACTGACTATCAGTCAACCGGACGATGTCGGCCTGTCAGTTGTTCAGAACTGTCAAATTTTTCTTCTAACTGACAGGACGATATCGTCTGGCGGACTGATAGTCAGTGGGCCCCTTATAACAATGACAGCGACCATTTATTAAAAGTCATTGTCGCATATACACCCTAATTTTAAGTTATACACTACCTTATTTCCAGAATCACGAGCTCTTTCAATTTACTTTCAAACATTTTTTAATTCTTCCATTCAATTTTCGTCATATAACTTAAGGGGCCCACTGACTATCAGTCTGCCGGACGATATCGGCCTGTCAGTTAAAACAAAAATTTGACAGATCCGAACAACTGATAGGCCGATATCGTCCGGCGGACTGATAGTCAGTGGGCCCCTTTAAAAAAGTGGTACGATTTTTCAAAAACTGCGCTCTCTGAACCTACTGATAATATTCGACTAGACTTCATTTCTTTTATTTCACTGTCCTGTGTTAACGTCGGCATAAATGCGTCTGGTGCTGCAAAACGGCGTTGCCCTGATGGCCGGCTCCGTTACAGATGTCAAATTAGCCGCATCCTGGATATGCTGACACGAATACACAATGACTTCAATAAACTACTGCTACACTAATAAACTACACATGTACTTTTAGATGCCTGTGATTTTAGACAGATAGAATACTTAATACTAATACTATCATCAGTTGGCGTGAATATACATTCATTTGAACTTATTGTACCTAATTAGGTTAATTGGCTGCTTAGTTTGTTCTCAAAATTAGATGCAGGTTGAAATTAGAAAGATCACAGATGACGAATTTCCACTTGCTATAATCGCGATACAACTCTTGACCTGTCTTTTCTTTAGTTTCTTAGATTTAATCTAAGTTGTCGGAGAAAAGAACCTTTTGTCTTTTCATGTTGCGTGTTAAATGTTTACTTCAGTAAACATTTCCAGAACTATTAATAGAAATAGAAACCACAAACTAGGACCAACATCATACAAGTATAGGTATGAAAATAAACATTCTTAAAGTAAAATACTTAACGCTGATAGTATTAAATTATGTCTACACAAGACGTGTTATTTTGCGTGTGTCCTTTCCACACAACTACCTAATACGCCAATTAACAGTATTTTTTTGTCCGCAGCTGAACCCCCACGTAAATGACTTCCAACGTCGCTACGTCACAGAAGTACGGCGTTGCAGTGAAATGGAACGGAAGCTGCGATGGGTCGGCTCCCAGCTACCAGAACCCCCTCCACCTCCTCAACCGGGGCCTACGAACTTGACTCCGAGGGAGATCAACATACTTGAGGTAACTGCATGGACTGTTCATTTTCAATTTCAACTAGCCTTAGGTGAAAGACTTCTGGCTACGGAACAGAAGAAAGGTGCTGCTGTGATATGGAACGCAGCTGCGATGGGTCGGCTCCCAGCTACCAGAACCGCCTCCACCTCCTAAACCGGGGCCTAGGAACTTGACTCCGAGGGAGATCAACATACTTGAGGTAACCGCATGGACTGTTCAGTTTCAACTAGCCTTAGGTGAAAGACTTCTGGCTACGGAACAGAAGTAAGGTGTTGCAGTGATATGGAACGTAAGCTGCGATGGGTCGGCTCCTAGCTACCAAAACCGCCTCCAACACCAAAACCGGGGTCTAGGAACTTGACTTCGAGGGACATTAACATACTTGAAATATCCATCTCTAATGCTGGATTATTTGTCACGTGAATGACTTTTGATATGTCACGTCGTTTGCAATGGTGATTCCTATTGCCAATATTTAAATGTGCAAAGTAGTCTTGGAAACGGTCACTATTACTATAGAATATGTCTCCTATCAGTGTTTTGAGCTCCTGATACGTCACTACGTTGATTTTCTCTTTGGCTTGGTCCAAAAACGAACGTCTCGGTCTTCCTCTGCCTCTTTTTCTTCTATTCTTCCTTCTATTATACTCAGTATCAGAAGCTCAAAACAGTGGCAGAAAGAAGAACGTGGCGGTTACTCCACCAACAAGAGCCAGGCTCTTAAGAGTTATGATGACTCCTATGGCGGTCAGCAAAATATTATCGGCGCGTGTCGATAACTTAGTATAGGTTAGAGCACGCGCTGATTGGATTAAGATAATGTCTGTACCGCCGTAGATTAGAGATGTATAAAACACTTGATTATGATTTAATAAATCAGTCTAAGTCTACCAGTCAACGGTACCTTTTACTCACCCAACTATGTTCCTCTAAAGTGGTGACCCCGAGTGGGGTCCCTACGGGGACCGACGTGCACGGGTGCCACTTCCCTACAGTGGTAACCCGCCGAAGGAACACGCACCTACTGAGATGTCTACACGAAGAGCTCCAGTGAAGAAGCCTCGGAAGTAAGTGACTGCGACATTCAATTGCTGGTCGAGAAGGACTGACAAAGTGATCTCGTCTCAATTTGATTTCGCCACCTTCCATCAAATGACATCACCGACACTACCAAATAACATCGCAGGAAAAAAGCGGCTACTCCCATTATATTCCGATTTCCGGATTCTTGGACCACAGAATATCTTCAGAAAGAAGAAGAGATAATTACAACGAGCCTGACATGACCTCACCATGACATCAGATATCCACCAACGCTTTGTGGCAAGAGGATCCTGATTAATCCTGATGTGGCACGCAGCAAACCTAGCGACCCGACTACTCTACTCAACGCTCCACTACTAGTCGTCGCCCTCAACGCTCGCCTTGTCGGCTCCGAGCACCCCGCTCGCCACAATGGCTCGAGATTCTCCGCTCGCCACCCTGGCTCGAGCATTTCCGCTCGCCACGCTGGCTCTGAGCACCCTGGCTGCACTCTTCATACGTCCGCCCAGACGTATTAGAAGACATAGGCACGTCTCCGTTTCTTCCAAGAACGACAAGTTTAAGGAAATGATGCAACGGGGAGGACTGTCACAACGCATCAGGAATATATTCAAGGGAATTCACGCCGAATTGCAAATTAATTAAATGAAGTCATGCCAGCTACATATTATAATTGTTTTGAAGCCGCACTCAAGAATGCAAGCAAGCACAATACGCGACACGCGCGAGGAAATTATTGTCAACGCAGCACGCGTCGAGACATGCCGCAGCAAATCATTTTCAAGTTCACGGTCGCGGAGCCGTGATTGAAGCTATAACGTCGTGGAAGTGAAATAATCGTATCGTAATTGTAGGCAATAATCGTATCCTGTTCAGGACAGCTCCTGCGAAGGACCTGGTCGTCAACCCTACCGGTTGACTAAGGGGGGAGTACTATGGCGGTCAGCAAAATATTATCGGCGCGTGTCGATAACTTAGTATAGGTTAGAGCACGCGCTGATTGGATTAAGATAATGTCTGTACCGCCGTAGATTAGAGATGTATAAAACACTTGATTATGATTTAATAAATCAGTCTAAGTCTACCAGTCAACGGTACCTTTTACTCACCCAACTATGTTCCTCTAAAACTCCTATATTCTATAGAAATAGTACCTAACCGTCTCCGTACACCCTTTGCTGGACTATGCGGAGGAATGAAATGGGTAAATTAACGACTAGTACAACCCCCATTAAAGCCTCCCCCGTTTTGTACACATATTTAGTGATTACAACGTCTAACGCGATATAATTTCATTATTTGTAATTTATCTGACGTTCCAGCTGGGTTGCACCAGCTATGGTCACAGGTGACGATAACGACGACGACGAAAGACGGATAACCACAACTGGTGCAATGCAACCCAGCTGAAACATCGGATAAGGTAAAAATAATGAAATTATATCGCATTAAACCCGTTAGTTATAATCACTAAATATGTATGATGCATGTTGACTATAAACATGTTTCTCTTCCAGGAAAGAATCGACTACATCGAATCAGAAATCCAAGAGATCACCCGCAACGCCCAAAACCTAAAAACCGACTACCTATCCCTCATCGAGCTGAAGATTCTCATCGAGAAAATGCAGACGTTCTTCCAAGACCACAGCGCCCAGAGGAAGATATCAGCATCAGTCCACATATATAATGGAGATGGGGTGTTGGCACATCTTGGGTTTATAGCGGGGGTGGTCGCGACGCACAGAGTGCACTCGTTTGAGAGGATGTTATGGAGGATCTCGCACGGAAATATTTTCTTTAAACAAGCACATATTGAGCAGCCGCTCAGGGACCAAGTGACGGTGAGTTGACTTTAGTGTTTGTAGTTTGTTTAGTTCACTTGACTGTAATGGTTAGAGTTAGACCAAGAAAAGTCTGCAACGATTTCTTGATAGTACACGCAGCGCAAGTGTTATTTTAAACGTCAAACTCTTATGAAATTATAACACTTTCACCGCGTGTGCTATCAAAATCGTTGCAGACTCTTCTCGGTCTAACTGTAACCTATTGCAATCTACCACACATGACAGCTGAAACAGGAAAGAGAATTTAACAGTTTTCTCGCATGGCTGTTATATGACTTCTTAATAGCAGTAACAACTGCTTACAGTATGCTGTTTATGCTTTGAAGGGTAGCAATCCGTAACCACAGGGGACCAACGCAATGCGACTAATTTAAAAAACCGGCCAAGTGCGAGTCGGACTCCCGTACCGAGGGTTCTGTACCTTTTAGTATTTGTTGTTATAGCGGCAACAGAAATACATCATCTGTGAAAATTTCAACTGTCTAGCTATCACGGTTCATGAGATACAACCTGGTGACAGACAGACGGACAGCGGAGTCTTAGTAATAGGGTCCCGTTTTTACCCTTAGGGTACGGAACCCTAAAAATACAAATATGCGTCGACGCCTTATGAAGCTTGTTTTTCTTATTCAATAACCACAACACTGTTTGAAAACTGTTTTGACTTGCTTGCCAACATACAAGTGACACTGGGGTCCCTTTGTTTGACATAATTATTGAAAGTCATAATATAATGATTGCCATAATTATCATTAGTCATAATTCTGAAACTGTTCTTTTCAGGATTTTCCTAAGCTTATCCTATAGATAGGTTAGGTTAGGTTCTCAGAAAAACTAAATTATGACTAACGAAAATGTGGATAAACAATACATTAAGACTTACAACTATTTATATGGGAAACAATAGACCCGTGACACATCACATGACCAAAACAAAAGACAATAACTCACTTTCTGTCATTCATATTAAAATTCCAACACGGCTATCTCGTCCGGTCTCGGTTGTCAAATTTTAAATGACATTAGTATGGGTTGTAAAGTTTTTTGAATAATGATCTCGTAAAAACTGTAATATATGACATCTATTACAGTTTTTAATTAATATATAGTAGTGTGACTACTTAAAAAAACACAAATCAAAATATTTAATAAAATAATTTGATTTGTTCCCAAACTTGTTAATGATCTCGTAGTTTTTTTGACCTTTACTGCCCTAAAATAAAAAATCGACCTCCTCGCAAAAACAATTGGGTCCTTCAAAGTATAACTCATTTCAAAATATTTAGATCATCGTACTGATCAAAATATTTTGAAATATGTCTCACGATAGTTTAAGTTCGATTACGACTCATTTATGAAGTTACTATGAAGGGGTATCTTCTAAAAATCAATACTTTTGTTTGACATGTAATTAACACACCTCTGCATTTTGGGCCGCGTGGCAATAATGGTAAAAGCAATATGAAATTTCGTGTTTTTTCGACATCAATGTCCGAGATTCGTATCTGATTCGAAACTACTGCCATTAAAACGTAATCAAAGTTCGTTAGAAAATGTGAACATGTCAAATGTGTTCCAGCTATACTAATAAGTAACTATACGTTTCGTTTTAATGTTTTACTGAAAAAGTACCTACATCAGAAAATCATCCCGATTCTAATAGGTATAAAATTATATAGAATGATAGCGGACGGGTTAACTGTCCCTACTTGTCGCACTGCGAGGGATTGGATTCTCCTGTCAGTGTTGTTTTGTTTATACTTAAGGTTGGTTATACCTACTAACCCCTTTGTAAGTTCTACTAATAAAATGTGTCCATGGTTACATGAAACAAGAATTATTCATTCGTTCATCTATACTCTGGCAAGCCAACATTTTCAGAAGGATTTGTGACGTATGTAAGAAACGGACGGGACGTAATCGAAGATATTTAGTTTTTGCCATTTTGGCTATTGAATTGATAACAACCTACATACCTAATCTATGGCCATTCACCGACGCGTAATTAAATTATGACGTACTGTAAAACCACCCAACTATACATACATACATGCATACAAATAATCACGCCTATTTCCCGGAGGGCATATGAATTTGACATACCTCGTTCGCTTCCTTCACTTTTATAACATTCCTCGTACACGCTCGCCGGTTTAGGGTGCTCTCGACCCAACAATACGTAGTCCAAAAGCCAACTATGGTCCTAAATTAACGAATATCTTCGTTCAAGTTTGACTATTATTTGAATATCGCAGTTTTAAGGTACAATATTTTCATAAATGGAAGAAAAAATTCAGAAAACACCAAAAAGAAGATGGGTATATTTTATTACAGCCTAAGCTTATAGACCATATATGTGTGGTTTTAATAACATATGTTGTGTTGTTATTATCACAAATTGCTGTGTATACACAACCAGAATAACCACCATCAGTTATAATGACGTAGAACTCAGGACGTTAACCTAAGCGTTTATTGATTTTTTGAGTTATATCGTTAGCTTTACAAGCATTAGAATCTTTTATGCCTTCAACTACTTGTAAAACGTTGCACTGTGCTATGAGTCACTGGGTTGTGCTCAAATGGGTTTAGGATGATAATTTGACGATAAAAATGAGACCATTGTTCGCTTTGATGTTCTACAGTATAGCTTGTTTCTTAAGTAGTCAGTTGTCTGTAAATATGTGGGTTATAAACAGACCATTTATTGTATTATGGCATTTTTGACAAAAAACCAGTGAAACGCTAGAATGATGATTGTATTATATTTCTTAAATAATTATGAAAGTAAGACCATACTATGGTCACAAGTCACAACACACAACAAATTAACCAATATGTAGGTACATAATAATATGGAAACAAAACTTCCTCCAATTGGAGAGAAAAATAAAGAAATACCATTAATAATATTATGTTTTGTGAACATAACTTCTTCTGAATTACTAAAAGAAATTCGACAAAAGTTGTAGATGCTCTTCGCGGCGTATTGTTGTTATAAAGCATAAACAAACTTAAATGCTTTAAGCAGAAAAAATATAGATACCTAGGGAAAAAAAAATTGAACAGAACTTGTCAAATAAATATCATTTTCAAATAAATATCATTTTTAATACATACAATTTGTTTGGAAATTATTTTAATTTCAATTCTTGTACTTTCTAACACTATATGGATCTATTATGATTTAAAAAAAAAAAATCAAATCATAATAGATCCATATACCTAGTATTAGTAAGTACAACAAATCTGTCTATTTAAAGTTGAATTTCAAATTATTTCAACCGTCCATTGATTTTAAATTCCCATCCCCAGGGTCACGACCTCCAAAAGACAGTGTTCGTGGTGTTCTTCCACGGCGAGCAGATCAAGCTGCGAGTGAAGAAAGTCTGCCACGGTTTCCAAGCGACGCTATACCCTTGCCCTGCCACGTACAAGGAGCAACTGGACATGTTAGCTGGAGTATCTACTAGGATACAGGACTTAGACTTGGTAAGATAATGATTACTCCAGTTGTGAGCCGAAACAGGTCAGCTCCGAGTGAGTCTGCCACGGCTTCCAAGCGACGCTCTACCCTTGCCCTGCCACTTACACTGGACATGTTAGCTGGAGTATCTACTAGGATACAGGACTTAGACTTGGTAAGATAATGATTACTCCAGTAGTGAGCCGAAACAGTTCAGCTCCGAGTAAAGGTCTGTTACGGCTTCCAAGCCACGCTCTAGCGTTGCCCTGCCACGTACAAGGAGCAACTGGACATGCTGGCTGGAGTATCCACTAGGATACAGGACTTAGACTTGGTAAGATAATGATTACTCCAGTAGTGAGCCAAAACGGTTCAGCTCCGAGTGAAGGTCTGTTACGGCTTCCAAGCCACGCTCTACCCTTGCCCTGCCACGTACAAGGAGCAACTGGATATGCTGGCTGGAGTAGCCACTAGGATACAGGACTTAGACTTGGTAAGAGAACATTTGTGCGTTTCTCTAGAGTCTAGTCTAGACAATTCCTGCTTCGCACAGCTAAACTGTGGAACTATCGCCCGCGGTATTTCCGGACCGATACGAGATACGACCTTTAAGAAAATAGCGTACTCCCATTTTAAAGACCGGCAACCTAACTACTCCTCCTTATATTATATAAGAGAATATTTGACTTAGATTTGGTAAGAGAACGTTTTAATTCGTTTTCATCTTAATTTGGGAAACATTAAGGTTACCTTAATCAATGCTTGTCTGATAAGATGTTCTATTTGCAGAACACAAGTTACCTACTGACTTACTTCAAACTTCAAACACAGCTTCAAAATGACGTTTCGCCACTGTGTAGTCTAACCAAACCATTACGAACAGCAACATAAAACATGTTGACTGGTACTACTGGTAGCACAGGGCGGACACGCTATACATACATCAAAAACCACTTGCGTTTCATGTGTGAACGGCACGTCTGTACACGCGGCATGCGTCATTGTGTAAGTTGCTAAAATAGTACTTAGCGGCCGGCAAACGGCCGTCAATCTGTTGTCGCGAGGCGAGGTAATTCGAATCGGGGCGGCGCGGTTCGTGTCCCTTCTGTATGATAACACTATTATTCTGTGCTTGTAGGCTAGAGAGTTTGGCAAGTGACCGAAGTGCGTCATACAAATATTATCAAAGTATGACTTTATATAATAGTTCGTTTGTCTCGGTCGACTTAGACAAAACAATTCATAATAGCAAATATAATATAACAATTCTGATAATCCGCACACTTATAATGTCGATAAAGAACAAACGTAAAACACGCGTACCTATTTATTATTGCTATAAAAAGTTGATTGGGTTAAAATAGTAAACTACCTACGTCAATATTATATACAATTTAGCAAGAGTAGCAAAACTCATGGATAAGAGTTATTATACTCTATATTATATGGCTATTATTTGTTATATCTGATTGTATAATAGATGCAAGATTCCAGTCTAGAAAGCAGTTGCATTTCGTCTAAAAATATAGATGCAATTCACACGTGATTCAAATAGCACCCCACTAGGCTAAGCACACATTCATTGAGTTGCTCTAGCGCAGAATTTAAGAGGATTTTTTATTATTATTATAAGAATAAAGAGCGAAAAATAAATTCCATACCTAATAAGTAATACTTAATTCGAAAATTCTAAAAAAAATCTAACGAAAGGGCATAGCAATGGTTGATATATGTACATCACCTGTCCAATATTTGATTAAATTTGTATATGCGTCTCACAATTTGCTTAATGAGAGAGTGAGACTCAATGCACATTTGTGTCGTTTTCAAGCAAAAGGTACCACATTGTCGCTTGCCATAAGGACGCTCTGACAGGATTTTTTTTTATACTACGTCGGTGGCAAACAAGCATACGGCCCGCCTGATGTTAAGCAGTCTCCATAGCCTATGTACGCCTGCAACTCCAGAGGAGTTACATGCGCGTTGCCGACCCTAACACTCCTCTCCCTCGAGCTCTGGCAACCTTAGAATTTTCGTATAAAGATACAAGCAATTTTCGTACTTATGTTAAGCGACAATGGAGGTACGTATAACAATTATTTCGGTTCGATTTTCATCGGAAAAAGGTAATCACATAACATTTAGTTTACCCGAGGCAGGCAACATACTAACTAACTTTACTGAAAATACCACGAATCACCCGAGGCATATGTTGTTCGCCTTAATAGGGAATATTACGTAAAACTGCGTAGAGGGCGTCACTAGCACAATCACAGAGCTTGCCGCGAAACACGAAAATCGAAAGTTCGATTTCTGCCTCTCTATCACTTGCATTTTCGATCGATAGAGAGGCAGATAACGAAATTTCGCGTTTCGCGATAGGACACCTGTAAACAAACCGTCTTTATGCATCAATGTCATAGCGAAAACTTGTCAAAAAACTGTTTACAATGCATGTGCTCGAAAAGTGCGTTTCCTACGGAGCCATATCATGCGGAAAGTACTACTTTTCCGCACTAGTGCTTTTTGTTTTCAATTTTTTTTTACAGTACACATGGTGCTACTTTCTCGCACTAGTGCGGAAAAGAGCACTTTTCGTGCATAAGTCGAAAGTTTAAAGGGCCATATGTACTGTAAAACGTTGTACGATACACGTGCGAATAGGTAATTCGCAACTCGTGTCGATTTAAAACACTCCTTTTAATAATTAAACTTATTTGCCATGATATGTTTTTTTATTTACTCGCACAATGCATAGTAAAACATTGTATGATACACGTGCGTAAAGATGATTTCCGCACTTGTTGCATAAATAGCTATTATTATATAGTATGTATAAGTTACTCTATGATTTAGGATGTGCAATTGTGCACTAGTGCTGCACTCTGGCGGCAGAACATTGCAGTAATATTCCCTGTTGGCAAAACATTAATCATTGACCAAACGAACACAAGGCATTGTACTCGTCTTTCTCTTATCTCAATGAAGAGTATCCAGTAAGTCTTATCGGCACTTTCGTAATAATCCTTCCATTGCTTCTGAGGAATTGCAATGTGGTTAGTCGATGTTATTTGAGGCATTGGCCGATTCTGTCATAACAATTTGATTTGGTTTTAATTTTTTCATAGCGATTTTGAGGCTGAACGTAGCAGTAAGCTGGACAGCGAGATGAAACTTAAGGCTCGGCCGCCAACCTCAATATCCAATATGACACCACTTACTCGAAGTACGACTCGGGTATCGTAGATTTGGAGATTACTGAGAACTCAAACTAGTATTTATATTTAACTAGTATTTATATTTATCCGCCATTTCAATATATACGGATATTGTCTATGTTGAAACGGTGTTGCCGTGATTATTTTATTGAAAATAACAATCAAATTAAGGCTTCTAAACGCGAACCCTAACACCTACAATGTTTAGGTGGTGTGATCACGTGCCCAAAATGCGCTCGAATATTTAGCAGGAAGATAGGGTACGCGAGCCACCTAAAGGGACAGTTAGACCAAAAATTTGACAGTTCCGAACAACTGACAGGCCGATATCGTCCGGCGGACTGGTAACCAGTGGGCCCCTTAAGAGTGGATCATCCTAATTAAAAATGCCATGCAGTTGCTGCGGCCAAAATCAGTCAAGAGTATCATCATAGTTTTCATGTCATTTTGAGTCATATCATCAAATGATACATTATTAGGAAAATAAACCTTGAAATCGAATAAAGACAAACTTGATTTTGAATACTTTCGTTAGTTTTTTTTTTCAGTATGTTGCACCAATCATAATCAATAGATTTTACGTATACTATTTTGTAATTTATATGATTTTTTTCGTAGGTGTACCTTCACTAATACTTGTTAGATTCATCAGAGACATATCACACGCACCAATAAGTGCGAACGAAATGCTTTATGGGACGATTCATAATGAATTTCGTTAGCAGGGGTATTCCATAAAAGTGTCGGGTGCTATTTTTTTAACACTGTTAAAGCTAAGAAGCCAATATTTGGCATGAAAACGTTTAATAACTAAGCTTTAAAAACTGTAATAGATGTCATATATTAAAGAAAAAGTGACGAAGCCCTCCAGTGGTGAAGGCCGGATTCGAACCGGCGTCTTTAGCTATCGCGGCTAACGCCATGAACCCCTAGGTTCGGTGGCGGGGTGGCCGTGTTCGAATCCGGCCTTCACCACTGGAGGGCTTCGTCACTTTTTCTTTAATATATGACATCTATTACAGTTTTTAATTTATATATAGTAGTGTGACTACTTAAAAAAAACACAAATCAAAATAATTAATAAAATAATTTGATTTCTACCCAAACTTGTTCAACTAAGCTTTAAATTCAAACGGTATGTAATAAAGATTTAGATACGCGTCACGTACCCGAATAAGTATAGACTAGTTTGTTGAATGCCTCAGCACTACTCAGCGAGTCGCTAACGTATCAAAATAAGAAACCCATATCTTATTAGTAAAACAGAATCAGCCTCTGTGTTGAGGGTTTATCACCGAGTTATCTTGAAATGCAACATGTCACGACATAGCATTTAAATGTCTTTATGATATTTACTTACCTGGAAATATAGTGTTGAAATGACGGTATTTAGATTTTATTTATGTTCATACAAAGTAAAAGTTAAAAATAAAAAACCATAGAAGTCTGACTAGAGCTCAAAAACCGGACAAGTGCGAGGCAGACTCGCCCACCGAGGGTTCCGTACTTTTTAGTATTTGTTGTTATAGCGGCAACAGAAATACATCATCTGTGAAAATTTCAAGTCTAGCTATCACGGTTCTGGCGACAAACAGACAGACGGACCGACAGATGACTCTTAGTAATAGGGTCCCGTTTTTAGGGTTCCATACCCAAAGGGTAAAAACGGGACCCTATTACTAAGACTCCGCTGTCTGTCTGTCTGTCTGTTTGTCTGTCTGTCTGTCTGTCCGTCTGTCTGTCTGCCACCAGGCTGCATCTCACGAACCGTGATAGCTAGTCGAAATTTTTATAGAATAAAATAAATTTTAAGTGGGGCTCCCATACAACAAACGTGATTTTTTTGGTAATGGTACGGAACACTTCGTGCGCGAGCCCGACTCGCACTTGGCCGGTTTTTACCCTTTGGGTACGGAACTCTAAAAATGACTCCACGGGAATTGTGCGCGAGCGACTTAACTGTACAGCCCGCATGCTGACAACTGCAAAATATTATAATGCCGCGCAAGAGGTTTGACATTTCATTTTATTTTAGCCAATCTGAACTGTTTATTGGCCAAGCACGTCATTTTTGTTTAGATCCATGTATTGGGCAATATTCTAAGCTGCGGCAGAGGTGCGAAACTCTTAGCTCCTTTCGGGTATTCTCGGCTTCGTTCGGCTCAGCATTGGTCCGAGCAATTATTAGGGTTGACACAACTTGACGTCCCTTTGCGTGCACGACCACAGAATAGATAAGATGATGACTTAAATTTTGACAACCCTAAATAGCCGAGAGGGATAGTGCCATACATCAGAAAGGGACAGCATAATTCGTCCCTGAACCGCTGTCAAGCTTCGGTTTTGTAGGAAGTTTCCTTTCTGTACGGTAATACCATTATTTATTCTGTGGCTGCGGGCGGGATACATTTATGGGGAAGGGATAACTTTTTTTAGTGATATATTTCAGATAAGCGTCATTCATATCGACCGTTTCTCGAAGTCAAAAATAGATTGAGAGCTATTCCGTAGCCAAAACCAAAATGACAATTGTTAATCGCCAAAATTCAAATATACTGAATTGGTTTCTGATTGGCGAATCGGAAAGCCAACTCAACCTATTTAAATTACAAATATGAACGAACAGTCACGTCATCATTTCCATATCGCCGCTATACTTACTCAACCTCGTATCTGCAACACTCATTTGATGACAAAAACACCCGTATTCCGAATGAAAGAAAAGCGACATTTCCATCAAATTGAGTAAGTATAGCGACGATATATTATTTAAGCTTCGATTAGCGTTTACCTAAACGATTTGTCATTTGGCTAGGTGCCCAGGCACTTGAAAAAGCACATTTGTGCTTGAACGCTCTTCATCTATGTACTAATGGACCGCGAGCCAGGCGCAAATTTCGTCAGTCATCGCCTCCCGGGCGAAAACTCGTATAGCGGTTAACGGCTATGTATGATGAACCCTCGTGAACGTCAGCTGCCGCTCCGTTGGTGGGTTGAGGAATGGCAGCTACCGAAACGCGTACCACGGTCTTTCCACCGCGATACGACCGGCTGACGATTTGTTTTATTAACAATAGCATCTAAACTATCATCTGACAATGTATCAAACTGGAGGCGATGACGCCGATGACTGAAAAGAATTTTCTTTTTTACATGTTCATGTGACCAGCTGACGGTCTTTCCACAGCGATACAATCGGCCGACTATTTTGTTTACTCACAATAGCATCTAAACTATCATCTGACAAAGTATCAAGCGGGAGGCGATGACAAAAAATTTTTTATAGACTTTATTTGCTGCCATTCCTCAACCCACCAACGGAGCGGCAGCTGACGTTCACGAGGGTTCATCATACATAGCCGCTAACCACTATACGAGTTTTCGCCCGGGAGGCGATTGGTCATGGAAATCTGTTCCTGGCCCGCGGTCTATAATATTATTAGGAATGCTTCTCAATTGAACAAACAAACAAAACAAACAAACAATAATTTATTTGCAAAAATGGGTAAATATTATTACGTTGAAGATTCAATGTCCTTAGTAATAAAGACGCGACGGATAACACCCAATAGCATTTAAATTTAGACTACTGTCTGCGCGCGAATTCCGTGCACGGCTGAGGTATGTTAGGAATGTTGGGCGTCATCAAGAGTTGTGTCATTTTGTACGTACGGGTGCGGCGCACACCCCCCCCCCCACTTCCTCGACCTCCGAATGCACGGAATTGGCGCGCAGTAGTGATGATCACGATCTACAGTAATGGATGAAAGACCTGCAGCGGTATCATAGTCGCGTTTTTATCAGTTGTCATGTCATGCGTCACTTTCGCACTTACATACTTGTTAGAACGTGACAGGCTCCCTCTGGACCGCATCCAGCGAAGAGCGACTCGAATTGTCGACTGCCAGCGTATTTCGGAAAGGCTTGACTCCTTGGCGCTGCGTAGATGTGGCCTCGCTCTGCATTTTCTATCGCGTGAATAAGGGGGAGTGCTCCGAGGAATTGTTCGGATTAATCCCTGCCGCTTCTTTTCGCCATCGCCCTACGCGACAACATTACCATCCTCACCACTTAGATGGTTGGCAGTCCTCAACTGTGCGTTTCTCTAGAAACTTCCTGCCTCGCACAGCTAAACTGTGGAATGAACTGTCGCCTGCGGTATTTCCGGACCGATATGACCTTCAAACCTTCAAGAAAAGAGCGTATTCCCATCTTAAAGGCCGGCAACGCACTTACAACCCCTCTGGTGTTGCGGGTGTCCATGGGCGGTGGTAATCGCTTACCATCAGGTGATCCGTCTGCTCGTTTGCCTCCTATTTCATAAAAAAAAAGGCATGGTGACAAATGATAAAGAGCCGGCCATCTTAGCCCTTCAGAAAGGGACAGGTATTTATTTAATGAAGTCGCTTAATATCTGTAAGGGGTAGAATTCCTTAAACACGTTGATGTTTTTCAGTTAATAGGAATGTCTGTACCTATATAAATGTACCATTCTCAACCAAAAGGGTACTTATTGTCAGTTGTCAATAAGGCGCTATTTCCATTTAGCTTTAATTTGAAATCAACCTTATCGACTAGCGACAATGTGGTACCTTTTGGTTGAAAACGTCACAAATAGCGGACTCGGTGTGGATTAGGGCCCGTGTATTTATATACGAGTAAAACAAAATTCCACGTGCCTAGTTCCATATTAACTCTGTTTAATTTTGTTCCGAAAAATTTTTACGTCTTATTATTAAATAATTTAATGTACATGCAAACAAAATGTACCTAAGTTAAAGAAATACTACTTACAAAATAAATCTAATATATAGCAAAACCTAACAAAAAATAAAGGTAACTAAAATCTACCCTCCAACCCTTGGCGTCTCGGCAAGGTGCCCATCACGCAGGCAGCATTCCCACGCTGTGTCGAGTGTAAATATCTTGATATTTACCGCTATTTTAGTTATTAAGACGGTGTAGTGATCCTTTAAAAACGGATAAATTGAGCATTTAAGCCATTTTCAATCAAAAGGGTACTTATTGTCGGTTGTCAATAAGGCGCTATTTCCATACAGCTTCAATTTGAAATCAACCTTATTGACAAGCGACAATGTGGTACCTTTTGGTTGAAAATGTCACATTGTAAAGACTAACAGTTGTAATAAAAGTTGCAAATTAGACAAACTTTATTAAACCCAACAAGAACAATTTCAAAAATTAAGTCAACATCGTATTTTTTCTAACATTTTTTTTAAATACTTCCAGGTGCTTCAGCAAACAGAAAACCACCGCCGCCTCGTCCTCCAGAATATCGCGCGTGACATCAGTACGTGGATGGTAGCAGTTCGCAGGGAGAAGGCCATATATCACACGCTGAACATGTTCAGTATGGATATCGTCAAGAAATGCCTCATAGCGGAGTGCTGGGTGCCAAGAACAGATCTTGGTATACTACAGAAAGCTCTGGATGATGGAGTGGTGAGTTTTTCACACACAACATAACAGTTTCACAATGCACTGGGTTTTAGTTTCTGGATGGTAGCAGTTCGCAAAGAGAAGGCCATGTATCACACGCTGAACATGTTCAGTATGGATATCGTCAAGAAATGCCTCATAGCGGAGTGCTGGGTGCCAAGAACAGATCTTGGTATACTACAGAAAGCTCTGGATGATGGAGTGGTGAGTTTTTCATAACATAACAGTTTCACAATGCACTGGGTTTTAGTTTCTGGATGGTAGCAGTTCGCAAAGAGAAGGCCATATATCACACGCTGAACATGTTCAGTATGAGTATCGTCAAGAAATGCCTTATAGCGTAGTGCTGGGTTCCAAGGAGAGATATTGGTATACTACAGAAAGCTTTACTATTAAAATTGTTGTATGGTTGTTTTGGGTTAAATAACTCTTAATTTCTTCTTCAGAGAGCCACGGGCAGCCTGATCCCCTCGATCATGCACCACGTGAACACACAAGAGATACCGCCTACTTACAACCGCACTAACAAGTTCACTGCCGGCTTCCAAGCCCTCATTGATTCCTATGGAATTGCGAGCTACAGAGAAGTCAACCCAGGTAATTTACCTATTTAAAACATATTCTTTTTCTATCTTTTTATTCGACAACGTCCAAAATACTTAAACTTTTACCCCATTTTTGCATTTTTTTCTAACCAAAATCAATTTAAAATTAGTACCAGGAGGTTTGAACTCACCACCCTATTTTTTTTTTGTCAAATTACTGGTTGAGGTTTTATGCATCATGTAGAAAGTAAATTAGATACCTAATCATATTTAAAAGCTTATTAATATATCGATCCCAATGTTGAAATAAGAACACTCCATAAATTTGTACTCTTTCGACGCCAACGAGGTATTTATACCAAGAGTTCCGAAAACTCATAAAAACGTAAAACCCCACGTAATTGTATCATTTTATCGAACGCTAACCCATTATCATTTATGCAAGTATAGGGTTTATGGCGTATACGTAACATTTTTGATATAATAAATGGCGTTGAAGATATAAAAGGTTTTTCTATTCTATGTCACCATCGTGTGCAATAAATTGTAGGTACAATAATTCCATTATGAATTTCTATTGAATAACAGAAGGTTTCAAATTCAGAATCTAAACAATTGCATCTGGAACTGGAGGTTAATCTTAAATAAGTTCATTTTCTTTCCAGCTCTATACACGATCATAACATTCCCTTTTCTCTTCGCCGTGATGTTCGGCGACTTCGGCCACGGAATTATCATGACCGCCTTCGCCGCCACCCTTGTCATCATGGAAAAGCGCTTCCTAAAAATGAAGAGTGACAACGAAATCTGGAACATCTTCTTCGCCGGCCGCTACATCATCCTCCTAATGGGGATATTCTCCATGTACACTGGCTTAATATACAACGATATGTTCTCTAAAAGTTTGAATATCTTTGGGAGTAGCTGGATAAATTTGTATGATCAACGGACGCTGAATACGTCTCATGCGTTTAATTTGGAGCCGGCGGAAGCGTATGTTCAAGTGCCGTATCCATTTGGGTTGGATCCAGTGTGGCAAGTAAGTTTGTAGATGTATTTGTTTCATTATTTAAGTTGTATTCTTAATTCGATGTGAATTTATCAGATTATTCTGAAATTCAAGTGTTCACTAGATAGTACGAGTAGTATTTGATTAAGATTGAATTGAAGGTTCAGGGTGTGGCAGATGGTGATATAAAAATTTAATATATTTTTATTGAGTAACATACTGTATTTGTCGAATTTAAACTGTTGTTAGATATACTAACAATAGATAATTTCACAGTTTAGACTCACTTGTTTTAGTCACTCGCGCGATATGTTTCGGAGAGCCTTGGTCTCCTTTCTCAAGCACTAATAGTGCGAGCAGCGTTCACGACGACCGTGTATTACGTACTGCCGCGCGCCGCGCTGCCAACATGTCGCGCAAGTGACTAAAACAAGTGAGTCTAAGCCGTGAAATTATCTATATTGTATTTGTGATGTTTTGAATAAAATTTAATCTGTTTTATTATTTTTCAGTTTGCAGAGAATAACATAATATTCCTAAACTCATTCAAGATGAAATTATCAATCATATTTGGAGTGATACATATGGCGTTCGGTGTAACAATGAGTGTGGTAAACTTCAAGTAATTACTGTATTCATAGAAAACTAGACCATGTATACTCGAAATTCTCTTAGAAGACCTATATATTGATATAATTCTTGAAGTCGGCATTGAAATAGCTGTTAAAATTCAACTTATTGAGTGCCAATGCAAACAAGTAAAAAATTAAACTATTTTTCTACTGATTGATTCGGATGTCATTAATAATCTTACTAATGTGATTACTGTAAATATGAAAATGGTATTCAAAGAGCATTTTGAGTGTAGTAAAAATGTAATTAATACTTTGAACATGACAGCAGTAGTAATAGATGTTTTCGTTCAACAGCTTCCTGAGGAAGAAGCAGATGATATACTTGCAGTACATACCGCAGATACTGTTCTTGTTGCTGCTGTTTTGGTATCTTTGTATACTGATGTTTATGAAGTGGACGATGTATTCGGCTATTTCACCAGGTATGTGAAAGCCTTTAAATAAATCATAATTATGATTATTTGTGAGAAACATAACAATGTGAATTCAAAAACGGAAATAAAATAAATTACTAGGTTTTAATTATATGTACTACCAAGAAAAAGGTAACCTTGAAAAAAAAAATATTATTTATATTATTCAAGCTCGCATAAAATCCTTATTTAACAGACCACCATTTCTGTACTTATTTAACTGATTTACATTTTGTACTGAGATGTTAAATTCGTTAATATTCTGAATTTCGACATTATTGTCATGGAACTACGAGTGACTTCCGAAATTATCCGACATTCTCAATTAACTAAAAGGTAACATTTGCATTCAGATGATACCACCATTACTGCTTTTTAGGATTGTTGCAATTCTGCCGTATGCATTGCTGCAGCAATGTTGATTCTTGGAATTTTGATATCGGAATCCTAATTAAATGTTACCTTAGTGCCTCAATGGCACTTTACCAATTTTTCAAATTTCTGTAACACTTATAACACTTTAAACTCTGCCGTTTTGTACACATAATTAATGTCATTAACGGCTCTAACGCGATTAAATTTAATATAGGTATATATATTTTTCTGTAACACTGCGATATTTTCAGACCCCGCCTACAACACGCACTGCGCGCCCTCCGTCCTCATCCTCTTCATCAACATGATGCTAATGACTGAGACAGTGGCAAAGCCGCCATGTAAAGCCTACATATTCCCAGGGCAGGGCGCGCTGCAGTCCACATGCATTGCGATTGCGTTGCTGTGTGTTCCCGTCATGTTGTTCGGGAAGCCGATATACCATATCATGGCGGAGAGGAAACGAAGGGTGAGTCACAGTACAGTAGATAAAAAGATAGATAAAAGATATTTATTCGTGACGATCACAACACAAGTACGAACATGTACAGACAACAACAGCAAGAAAAGAAGAAATCATCAACTCAGCATAATGCTAGCTATAAAGCCAGCGCTGGTCTTCCGTAGGGCCCATTCGGTGATGCCACGACAGATAACACACAAAGATACATATTAAAACATTACAAAAATACACACAAGGAATAATTACAAACATATTAACTACAGTAAGCTCTGCACTACAGAGATTACTGATCCCCCTGCAGCTTGCTATAAATGGTTAAATATTCCTCGTCATTAGACTTTCCCTAAATACTAATGATCGTGACATTCAAGTTCTTCTCTTATAGACTACGTTCCTTCTTCTTTGTCGTTATACTCTTTGCAGTGTCGTGGTCAACTGCTGACATCAGGCACAGATATTGATTGCTTGATTTCACGCCATTTTCCACCTTAGTCTCCTGTATCAACTGCAATTCTAATGGATGCACTTTCCTTAGCACTGCCTCTGACTTTAATTTAGGTATACATAATTCACATTATATTAATTAACAGGCTATACGGAGAACGTTATTAGACGAGAACAAGGAGGGGAAATGTTCAAAATTATGTAACAACGATGTGATTTGGTAATATGGTTAAGAAAACAAAATTTGTCAACCGGCCGCGACGTCGTGTCTTATCGCAAAAGTATCCATATTGTAGACATAATAGCCTTATAGATTACACTGTTAAATTAAAAACAACAACTTATACAACAATCGCTGAACTTTAAGTCTTTGCAATCAATTTTAAGAATTGTCATATCAGCTAAGTATTATTACTTACGTATAGAACCGGCAAAGAGAATCAGTATTTTGCGCCACGAGTTGATATTATTTTGACATAAAACCATAGAAGCGGAGCGTGAATCACGCGACCTAAATGCGTAAGCGCCATGATTTTGACAGCGCTTACGATTTTTTGATCGCGTGGTACACGTGTGATTAAGACAATTTCATTGTTCGAATTTAAACTGTTGTGAGACATACTAACAATAAATAATTTCACGGTTTAGACTCACTTGCTTTAGTCACTTGCGCGACGTGTTTCGGAGAGCCTAGGTCTCCTTTCTCAAGCACTAATAGTGTGACGCGGCGCGCGGCAATACGCAATACACAGTCGTCGTGAACGCTGCTCGCACTATTAGTGCTTGAGAAAGGAGACCTCGGCTCTCCGAAACATGTCGCGCGAGTGACTAAAACAAGTGAGTCTAAACCGTGAAATGATTTACAATTTCATTGTTTGGTATGGCTTCTCAATAGTAATAATAAGGCAATGGTTCAAGGTACCTACATGATTGTATTTCTGGCATTTGAAATCAACGTAAATGTTTTCAGAAATACCAGCAAGGTGTGGAAAGCGGTGAAGTTACAGAAAAGGACCCCCATGATGGAGGCATGGGCGAGATGTTGATCACGCAGGCCATACATACCATCGAGTACGTGCTGGGCACCGTCTCACACACGGCCTCGTATCTGCGGTTGTGGGCGCTCTCGCTCGCGCATGCACGTAAGTTTCCTGACGTTGAGATAGATTTGAAATTAGCTAGCTATATCTTGTTTATCAACTATCACTGGCAAAATAAAATTCTCTCTTTTGCAGAACTCTCAGCAGTTTTGTGGCAGCGAGTGCTAGTAAACGGGCTAGGAAATTTCCCCATGAAAGGGATCGTCATGTACTTCGTGTTCGCCATATGGGCGTTCTTCACGCTCGCCATCTTGGTGCTCATGGAGGGGCTTTCGGCGTTCCTACACACGCTACGGTTGCATTGGTAAAGGAGTATTTGTATTTTTATTTAGAGACTTGACATTTTCATCACACTTGCTCGTAAAAGGTGTTATAGTCCGATAAGAAATTGTAGAAAATTATTAAGGGCACCACTTCCTACGTAACTGTCACATTTTTGACGTGAAATACTTAAACATGGCAACAATTTAGTATGGAAATAACGTAAGCGTGAGCGAGATGTATGTGCGTGCTCGGGGCCGCGGATATCATCTTTGAAATTTAATTTGTTTTGTGTTTTAATAATAAAAAAAGTATTCGCCGAGTTCCCTCAAGCATAACATTGTTCGTATTTTTTTTTCTATCGAGAGAACTCAGGATTAGAAGCGCTGAAGTCCCTAGAGAAAGGCTTCAAGATTGCAAATAAAAATTTTGGCAACCGTATTGTGATCTAGAAAGCAACTTTTCAAAAACCGTTATCTGAACCTACTGTACCTTAATTATTTCCCTTTTTTCCTCACAAGTGTGATGAAAAACATTGTGTGTACCGCGGGCGGTATAGGAATTACGAACTCGTCTTAATTAAGCCCTCGACTTCAGCTTCGGGCTTTAATTCACACTCGGTCGTGAATTCTTATTTACCGCCTTTAATACACAATGCACAATACTCTTAATATATTGGATGCCTTAATATACTTGCAGCGATGTGGTCGTTAGAGTTAGACCAAGACAAAGTCTGCAACGACTTTGATGGCACACGCAGTGCAAGTGTTATTTTAAACGTCAAACTTCTATGACATCAGTTTCTTTTTTCGAACTGTCAAAACGATTTTGCTACTATGGAATTTTTATGAAACACTAGCATGTGACGTCACGATCAAATTACCTACTCTTTAAAGTTTTATAAGGGTTTTAAAATAGAAATTGTGTATAAATAACTGACGTCTACGTTTTTCTATGAATCTTCAGGTGCTTTATTTTATGCATGGTTTAAAATAATTTATTTTAAATACAGTCAAATACCCTATTATGACGTATAAATAACACTTGTACTGCGTGTGCTATCAAAGTCCTTGCAGACTTTTCATGGTCTAAGGGTCGGTTGCACCAAACTATTTGTCATCGTTAAAGAGTTCGCAAAATTTTATTGTATGGAAAGTTTCATAGTAAACCGCCGCGGTGCGCCGGGTGACGTTGATCAGTCTGTCAAGTGCGGATGGTGCCACTGGCACTAACTCTACAATGCTTTAAAGCAACGCTGCATCAGTAACGCAAGTGCACTGAATTTCGGATTTAGACTGGATCTGAATCATATCTGAATGTACTAGACTTATATTGACCGGGATATAGACCGTGATTACCTTTTGTATTATTTGTGAGCTCCCGATATTTCGACGCAGTTACATGCATCATGTTCACGGGTGACTGAAGATAGCGGGTGGGTGTCAAAGTTGTGTAGACAGCGCTCTGTCTACCCTCATTCTTGCGCGTCGGCTGCGTTCACTTTCAACGTTACCAACGGTCGCATTCACACTTGTTGGTCCGGTCGCGTTCACACTCGTTGGTCTGTCCAAACACACTACACTCACGGTGTCACTACGCGTGTTTGATTCGGATATCACTGGTTTTTGACACAAACAAATCACAGGATTCCACACATTTGACAGTTTAAACCCATCTTCACGATTGAAATTTATCTGAATGTAACTTTCAAAATGACGTTCCCTTTTTTGGGTCATACCCTTAATCTCTTTTTCTCTTTCCAGGGTCGAGTTCATGAGTAAATTCTACGAAGGGCAGGGCTACCCATTCATGCCTTTTTCCTTTTCCGCCATCTTGGAGAACGAAGATGACGAGATGGGGCAGGGGAACAGCGCGCCCCCGGAGACTCCCATCAGCTATTAGAGGCCCCAAGGGTGTGTAAGTCACCGGTCAGCTCAACTGGTTATGGACCACTGAATCAAATACTATGTAATTATCATGTTTGACAGGGAATTCACGTTATTCTTCTAACGTATGAGTCGCATGACGCGTTCTCCTTCACGATTGATTGATTGTTTCAGTGACAGCACTCGTCTGGACTTTCAAGTAAAATAAGGTGTATTGGAATAACTTCGAACGCGGGATATTTGGGATTTGAAAATCGCTAATTTTTACTAAACAAGAATCATTTTCTATTGTAGCAACAATTAGCAAGATGTTGATGTGAATGATGATGATAAGCGTTGCAGTAGTGTAATATATATACATTATATAGATAGAATATTCACGAAATAAAAATAATGAAAACGGATTATATCGCGTATATTGAATTTATAATACATCCCTACGTTTCGAACCCTTTACAGCGTTGGTGGTCAACGGGTGACTGTTAAATTTCTCGTATTTAGTTATATATTTCATAGGTTTAGCGTTGAGTGGTCCAACCAACATTTTCTTATATTAAAGACATGTGTTCACATATTTTGAGGTCTTTTTTGAGAAATTTGAAGCTGACCGGCTAGTATTAAGCATATCGCTTGTAAAAGACTTTCTTATATAATAAGTTCTTCAAAACACCGTCATCACACAACGAAATATCTGCATATTTTGGGTCACTATGCTCGATTTTGAAGTTTCACAAAATTAAATTTCAAAGAACAATCAGAACATACGATATTCTTACTAAAACTAAAAATACTTGAAATCATTGTTAATCATAATCATTATCAGGATAGGTTAGGATTCTAATGATATAAATGATGGTAAAAATTGAAAATTAAGTTACCTGCGCCAAATAAGGCCATCGTTATTTTTGTTTATTATTGTTCTTATTTTCAATATGAACTTGCAGTTTTTCTATGTTACCTACTAGCGGACATGGACGCAAAATTTGCACCCATTCACACTAATAAAAGTATGAAATTTTGGAAGTTAGCACGCTTAAGAACCGGGCCTTATTTGGTGAAGGTAAAATGCATTATGTGAATAATCATGGAGATTGAACAAAAATAAATGTTTGCGAGCATGTTAGTATGTATGACAATGTGTGACATGGTCAATAAACTCAAAAACATACAAAACAGATCCCAACATAATTTCACTCATATCCGAAGAACTTTTTATCATATCTCACTTCAGAAAAAGGAAAGTGTCATAGCCATAACCGAGAACCTCTTCGATTATTCGTCTATTAGCCTCTATGTTGCCTCGATTAAGTAAGAGTGATAGAGAGGCAAACAGACGAGCCACCGACTAGGTTAGCGTTAGACCCCAAACATGCAATTTAATGAGCTGTATAAAAATAAAAGCAGAGAGACGTGAGGTGTAGACAAGATTATATTTGGCCCTGAGATAGTGTTGCTACAAGCATGTGGCAATAGTATGTGTAATAATTATTGGAATGCATTCCTTTGTCCTTTAATTGATGTAAATGTTTTATTGTAACAAATATTTTTTCTTGCATCTTTGTGTTTATTGGCATTTTTGTGGTAAAATCGATTATAATTGCGAAATCTTGTCTTCTTACTTACATCACCGACATTGGACTTCCAACGTCTGCTGTCAAACAGTCTTCTTGCCAGTAAAATAAATAAGTGGGTGCCACCATGTGCCACTGAAAATCCGCAGCATGGCAAAGGCTCTAGGAGGATATAACCAAATGGAGTAGCCAATTAACAGGCGTTCCCCTCTGTCGAAAATAGTCGGCCAATGGTCATACACAATGTATGGACTGACGTTTATCTGACATGGCTATTTTTACGTTACGTATATATACATTTGACGTTCCCCTCCCCCGCAGAAATCGATAGACTTTTTGTCTCCGTCTCCGTTTGGTTATATCCTCCTAGCAAAGGCCAAATAAAATCTTGTCAGGGTTAGTACAATGATTTGAAAGATTTTTTGAACGGAAATCATGAAAGGACACCATTAATTTTAAACAAAGTTATTGTTGAAAAGACCTTTTTTACTTCTAGACTTAGTGTTTACACATTCGAACAAATATTGCGAGTTGATTATATCATTAATATATTTTAGTTGTAATATATTTTAATATATATCGACGATATAAGAAATATATGTTAAAATATCGTAAGTTAAGAAAGTTTGTTATTTTTGTTCAAATCTATTTATTGTTTGAAACCAAAGATTAATTGATTTTTTATTATTTTAAATTTTTCTATCTGTGCCTTTCGATAAAAACTATTTAAAATATAATATATGTTATGATGGTCGAGAATTCATTGGATAAGTATTCAGGGGCCTTATATTATATTACATTTGGATTGCTATGATCTATCATAAACTGTAATAATATATTTAAAAAATCCTAAAGTAGGTACTATAGAATCGTATCGTAAAATTTATTACTTGCCTTTTTTCCACTTTTTTTCGACTACGGCAAAAAAGTTTACCATTTTAGTTTGTGGTTGAGTTTGTGGCAAAAGTGACAAAGAATATTGAACCCTTTGACCGCCAAAGACGTCAACTGACGCGCGCAACTACCGCCCAATATCAACTAAAGATGCAACGGATAGTTATTTGGCCGGATACCGGATACACCATGGCTTGACCATCGGCCGCCGAATATTCGGCCGGCGGAACTACACCGACATTTTGGTTTTTCAGGTGCGCATTGTGCAGGTTTGATATGTTTTGTAGTGAACGTTCGCGCGGACTATTAATTTCTATGTTCGAAATGAGTGCGCGTGCAAGTGAGTGATATGTTTAAATTGTTTTAAAATAATAAATGAGTAGTATTATGACCGTGACTTTTTTAAATTCAATTTGTTTACTCCGACATTAACCAAAGTTAGTATCCGGTATCTGATGGCCGGATAGTATGTGACTATCCGGTATCCGACCGGATAGTAGGTGACTATCCGGTATCCGGTCGGATATTTAAAAAAGGGCCGGATAGGCCGGATACCGGATAGTAACCGAATATCCGATGCATCTCTAATATCGATCTTTGTGAATTCGGACAAGGTTCACGATGACGCGCCGGACACGACATGCGACGAGTTGGCGTTAAAAGGGTTACAGTTTGTAAACATTTTAACTTGTGATTATTGATTTGTAATAGCGTTATTTTTATTTTATTTTATTTGAAAAGTTTAAAGGAAGGTTATAAAGGAACGTTTAAGAGACGAGAACCCGCCGCCAAACAGCCATCCATACAATCGAAGTTATGCTCTCATTTTAAAACGAGATGCTGAAATAACATGAACTTGGCATAACATTAAAGTGCGCGGTTGTTTTGGTCGGGGAGCCCAAGAGGGGATTTTTGTAGTTACTCGAGCGCGTCAGATTAAGATATGAGTGATATCTTGCTACCCCGCGGAGTCTACCTTTACCACTTTTAGCCGTCTATGTTGAGCCGTTGGTTGGTGGGGGGTTTAACAAATCGTTAAGCAGATTGTGGATTTGGTCATTTTAGTCCAAATTAATGCTATAATTGTGCTATTACTAAATCTGACAATTATTTGTACGCATTTCCTTAATCTGACGATTACAATGTGAAAATCGGAAGTCGAACTGTGTGTGTATGTGTGGTCGTCAGATTAAGTAAATGCGTACAGATGTCATATTAAGTTATTGAAAATTTATAGCATTAACTTGCACCAAAACGACCAACTCTACAATCTACTTAACGATTTTTTAACCCTCCACCAACCCCCCGAAATTTAAAAAAATCTATAGACGCTTTCCTGCTCGCTGGGAAAAGAAAACTATGTAACCTTTTTTTCTTATCATCTAATCTTTCGATTCCAATAGGTCTCTACGACGCTCGAGTAACTACATATTTAGCATAGCCGGCTCCCCAGCTATTTTATGCGATAAACGCAGCGTTGAACGCATGCGATCAACGGAATGTAGTAGAAATAACAATGCGTTTACCGCTGCGTTCACCGCGTAAAATAGTGTCATTAGATTGTCTGATGTAAAATGGGTGTGCGGCAAACGCTATGCGTTTAACTCTGCGTTTATACACACATAATACACATTACATATGTAATACATTACGGTGTAGACACTTGTTTTGGCCCCAGCTGGCTTTCTCGGCGCGCGGCAGTACGCGATACACGGCCGTCGTGAACGCTGCTCGCACTATTAGTGCTTGAGAAAAGACCTAGGCTCTCCGAAACATGTCGCGCGAGTGACTAAAACAAGTGAGTCTAAACCGTAAAATGATTTAATGTGAATAGTACCTATATGTTGTCTCACAACAGTTTAAATTCGATGTAATACATTATAGCGATTTATCTATGAATTGGTATTCGTTTTTGTTGTAATGTAAAGAAAATAAAGTAGAATGTGTAACTTGTACTCGCTTGTATGGCGGCTAGTTTCTTATGACTCGTATCCTAAACTAGTATTTAAAATAAAAGCGATTTAAAGAAACAACAATTAGTACTCTTTGCGACTTTTATTTAAAGTTTCATCTACAGTTTAATAGCACATAACATGATACATCAAATTACGTTTACAGACGATATTCACTTATACATTTCACGAATCCATCAATAAACAAATTTATACATAAATTTTGTTTTATTTATTGACGTCACTTAGAAATAAGGCTTAACTTTTCAGTAACCAGGCATTTATATACATATACAATTATTTTTATACCGATATCATATGATGCCTATGTGCACCAAAGGGTTAAACCTTGTTTGGTTACATAAATAAATTTTCTAAATCCACTTCTTGAAACGAGTATACCAAAAAGACATGTGAATCATATACTAATAAATAAAGAATAATAATTATATCTACAGATAGTAGAAGTTGGCTTCTTCAAAAGTTAAAAAGGTTGGTCTTAGCTATTGTAGTCCCTCAACTACATACCGATACCTCAACTGACCATTGAATAAGTCAGAAAAAACAGCCTTAGGTAAAAACCGACTTTACACTGTATAATTAAAATATCAACTCTCATCTATAATTAAACTAGAGAAACGCTATCCAATACCGCGTTCATAGTACATTGGTTTTTTTAACATCCTATCCACAGTTATGGATGGTATATAGGTAGAAAGGATGCCAATCTCTTATGGCAGAATTGTTGCAAAAGTAACCGCTTTCAGCTTTAAATAATAGTTCCTAATCTCTCCGGTGGCGCTAGTTAGGCTCTGGGACCATATAATGATATAGGGCAACAAATAACCCGACCAAATTACGTAGGTTGTTTTTGGTAGTATTTCGGTGTATGGTGGCGCCGCCTAATTACTGTTTTTTGATGGACACTTTTCATACATAGAGAGATTTGGCTCCTTTATATAGTCTCCATGTCCACAGTTCTAATTTTAAAAGTCAAATTACCTATTTTAAATTAATGATCACACCCGATCGAATGATAGGGACATATTTTAAAAGACAAATGAATAATAAAAAGCATAGTGGTGTAAAATATCATAGGGTTAATTTTGTGAAGTTATACGGTAAATTATTTTCCAACCGACAATTTTCGGTATTCTGATATGTATCCGTATGGCCGTACGGTATGATGCCATTCAGCGTCCTCTCGTTTAAAAGTTATGACTCGTTTACAAAATTATGCATTATTTGCGTGTGCTTATTATTTCCTTGCGCATGCGATGGCTACTTAAATTCATATTTTTTCCGTAGTAGGTACGGCTATTGTAGAATGTGACAATATATTTGACGATTTCTATGCATTTGCTGCCTCCAAATCACGTTACTTTTGATCTTCCTCTAAATTTAGCCTTTAGCTCACTAACTTATAATATTGTTCATTTACATTCAGTCTAGCCTAGGCACCATCTGAGTATATTTACTACATATGTATTTAAATTAATTATTACCTAAATCAGATTCTGCCCGTAGCTAGTATATTTTAAATTACGATTTATCTATAAAATAAGACACCATATGTGTCAAGTATCAAACATGTTAATTCTAACGCTTACCGTTTAATTATCAACAAAACACATCAATTTTACAAACGTATTTATTTCAATAATGTAAAAAAACTACTAATATTTTCTTACAAGATCAACTGCTATTTAGTTAGGTATGAATATTTTATATAAATTTGACTTTTCTACAACGTTAGTTGCATCGTATTTCAATTTGTAAATTATTCTAAACATTGGAGTCTAAGGGCCACCCCACTACCAAAATGGCGTCGCTGCGCAAATGCGCCAATTTTGCATCGATCAGCTATCAAAGTTGACTAGACGCTGGCACACGACGCTAGTGTGGAGTGGCTCTAAAACCTGACAGGTAGACAGATGGTGCCTAAACCCTGAGTTTCATGAGCAGCGCGTGGAGCGCGCCAGCCCTATGCTAGGAGCATCCATGGCGTTGCATCCATCCAGTGTACCTAGCCACATCGGCCTGTGAGACCGTACGGCGGGTTTTCTCTGTGGCAGCTACTAGGTCTTCTTTGGAGACGGGGGCTTCGAGCTCGGAGCGTTTGAGGTGGCGGATCTGGTCGGGGGACTTTCCGGCGATCTTGCGGCGCATCGTCATCATGGCTGCGTCTCTGGAAATAGTATTGCTGCATAAGTGCCTGCGAGTCCCTAGATTGACGATTTAGAGGCGTTTACGGGTTATTTAAAAAGTTAAACTTATATTGGTAAATTAAATGGACCCGGTCGTTGTGGAGATCCCTGGGGGAGGTCTATGTTCAGCAGTGGACGTCTTTCGGCTGATATGATGATGATGATGACTGATTACCAGTCCGCCGGAAGACATCGGCCTGTCAGTTGTTCGGAACTGTAAATTTTTTGTTCTAACTGACAGGCTGATATCGTCCGGGGGACTGATAATCAGTGGGCCCCTTAAAACTTAACAAAAACATTGGCACAAGAATCAAGTATGAAAAAGGTCGAACGTAGCATCCCGTAAAAGACTAGTTTAAAAGTTCCGCGAGAAAATGATACGATTGAACGAAATTAATCGTGCATTCATCATCATTCACCCAAAATCAACTACATTTCACTCTGACTCCGATTCCATTCCACTTACAAGCTTATTAAGGAGCTCTCATCCTTTGGTGCTACGGTGCTAGTGAATACCCGGCTTAATTAGACAATACCTGCAGAGGTTGCAGATGTCCGATCCGCTGTAGCCCTCTAGCTTAGTAGCTAGCTCAGCGAGGTCTACGTTAGAATCTAGCGCCACTTCCCTTAAATTCAGCTTTAGTAGTTTCACGCGTGTGCTCTCTGAAAAAACAACGCATTTTATGAAAAAACTCTAATCTCTAGTCGAATCCACACAAAGTGGTCTGTTCCAATAACAGTTCGAATCCGAGGTCCAAGGAAGCGAAATGTTACCCCCACCTCACGCCACACACAGCAGCGCACACACTCCAGCTTCCTCAGGCTCCAAACCCACTGTTTTCTTATTCGAACTGTCTCGAGTACCTACTTCAAAATCATCACAATTATTTAAGTACTAATGCCCGCGTTTATCCCTTTGAACGCTTTACATTATAAAACTTATAAACAAAAACTTCACTGACACGCCAAGGTGCCGGTTGCGTGTTACATGAAAGTGTGAAGGAAGGTTACTTTGACAGCGTACGTCATAACACCTATAGTTGTCCATGGCTCGGTGGGCACGGCTAGTAACGACGACTTTAGGTGTTCTTGGCGTTCTGGCGTTCAAAAGGTTAAAATGATTTACGAGAATCTCCATTTTACAGAGGTGACAGACAGACAGATAGACAGAGTTACTTTCTTATTTATAAAATTTGTGGGGACTGAATTGTAAAAAAAAAGAAGACAAAGAAGGCAGCCATACCATCAGGCAGTCCAATGTAGATCCTCTTCTCGAACCTTCTGCGGAAAGCCTCGTCGATGTCCCATGGATGGTTCGTGGCTGCGAGAACCATGATTATCTTATCTCGGTGGCTGAAAAATACCAATACCTCGTAGCAAGCCACAGACAAAATGTACTGGTCTCAACTACATTTAATTAGTGTTGGTACAAAAGTTGAGAAAAGTATGGTATTTGTAGTAAAGTTGGTGTACTTCCTTTAATTTCACTTGGCAACCAACTTTTCGCCAAAGTTTCATTTGGCAAACCCCAACCCCATACTTGCGAAATGAAAATGACGTACTAGGTTGCGTTAGGTTACGTTGGATTATGTAAATTTGCGAAATGAAATTTCGCCCAACTAAAAATATGGGATAAATAGTTTGGGAACTGAAAGTTTGTCAAGTAATTTTCGCCGAAACATCAGTAAACCAGTAAAGTGAAGTAATTTAGCCTAGTAAGTAATCCTTATTTATAAAAGCAATGCCAAATTATTTTGATAATACTCGTTTAAATACTGTGTCCTTCAAGCTGGCTGAGAAAACGTGCCCCTTCCTTCTTATTCAACAGACGAAATTTCTCCTAAGTACAAAGCCGATTAGGTTAAAGTGATGGAAGACGTGGCCTGCTCATTGCCTTTGAATTCAGTATGCATGACTTTTATTTGATACCCAGTTTGATTGACTGACAGCTTTCTTTCTGTAAACAACACTTACAAGGCAGCAGCGAGTCCATCCATCTGTATCAGCAGTTCAGCTTTAAACCGACGTGAGGCCTCATGTTCTGAATCTGCACCCCGCACCGCGCATAGAGAGTCCACCTCGTCGAGGAATATTGTGCTTGGCGCGTGGAAAGCAGCCTGTATAGATTTTTGCAGCTTTAGAACGTATTTACAGCTTAAACATTTTTACCGCCTTTTGCAAATTCAACTCATTAGAAAATTATTCAATAAAACTATCTTTTTGGACACAAGTCGGACACAAGAAATTGCTTAGATCAACTGGAGTCGCGCAGGAGTCGGTCCAGCTTTTCACGAATCTCCACGATACTTGGACGTGAGAATGGCTAATGATGATCGTCTATTAGACCCACAACACTAGCCTTTTTGAGCTTACTTACATATTTATTTACTTTACTTATACTTCAAAGCATTTGACCCGGCATCGGTGGCCATCACCCGCGCTAGCAACTTTAATTTAGTACATTGCACAAGCTCTTAACAACATTCACGCTGATAAAACTAACCATGTCAAACAGTAGTCGAACCAGCTTTTCCGAATCTCCACGGTATTTTGAAGTAAGTGTAGCAGACGATACATTGAAGAAAGTAGTTCGGCATTCGGTGGCCACCGCCCTTGCGAGCAACGTTTTGCCGGTACCAGGTGGTCCAGTCAGCAGCACTCCTTTCCATGGTCGTCGAATACCCTGAAATAATTTCCAAGCTAATGTTGTCAATTGACATCATAATGATCATCCTAACCTACGGTGCACAAACTTGGTCATTAACTGAGGCTTTAAAATCGAAACTCAAGAGGTTTGCCAGCGAGTGATGGAGCGTAGTATATTAAGGTGTTCGTAGAACTGATCGAATCAGAAACACGGAACTACGCTCCAGAACTAGAGTTGTAGATGTAGGCGTCAAGACCGCTAAGCTGAAGTGGGACTGAGCTGGACATGTCTATCGCATGCACGTGGAAAGGTGGGCCAAAATGGTTACTAAGTGGGACCCACGGAACACCATAGACGGTGCAGGCCGGGGTCCAGGCAGACCAAAAAGGAGATGGCGGGACGACTTGGACGCATTCTACCCCAAATGGTGAGGAAATGCCGATGATAGGGTCGAATGGAGAAAACGAGGGGAGGCCTTTGCTTAGCAATGGGACACCAAAGTAGGCTAATAAAAAAAACAAATGAAACAACGATGTTGATCCATAAACAAACTGTTTAGTGGAGGTTGCAAAAGGTTATTAGAAAAAGGACTTAATTGTTTATTGCAGATTTATTGCAGGTGTTTTAAGTAGATTGATACATAATATTGTCTTCGGTTACCGCGATAGTTACTCATGAAATAAAACTATGAAAACGGATTATATCGCGTATATTGAATTTATAATACATCCCGACGTTTCGAACTCTTTAAAGCGTTCGTGGTCAACGGGTGACACACTTAAAACACATAAATTTCACGCCCTGCGCAACAGCGAGCTTATTTCCGCTCATCATAATATTGATGTTGAAATGTAGTTGTAGATATAGGTATATTTATTCTCAAGGCTATAAAACTGTTGCCTTTTTTTCCTGAACTAGCATTTTTTTATTAGAATAAGGCGCACAGTAATACATATTCACATGAATTAGAACCTTATAATCATAGAGCCAAGCTCTCAATAATAGCCAACAATTAAGTGACATTGAAAATATTATAGTCATGCAAACAACACCTACCGGGTTTAAAAAAACTGTATATTCTAAGTACATTCAAAGCCTGCAGCATCTAGTACTTATACAACTAAACCTATCCAGGTAGTATTCTTCCATCTAATAGCCAAAATAAATCAAGGTAGATAAAATAATGATTTACTTGAACATTTCCTACAATACGAAAATTTTGTATTAGCACTGTAAATCACTTGATTGTCATCCTATCAGCTCTAACCAACCATTTTTTAGTATTAGTAAATAAGAATATTGTGTAAGGGTGAATGGGTAAACTCGAGCCAACTCAGGCACGATACCATCTATCACGCAAATCTCCATTTACCGGAAAGTAGGCTAAGATTGCTGTTTCTTTGGGTCATTACATACAATTCGAGTGTGCCACTTTTTTACGACAAATTTAATGTATCAGATATTTTCTATTCGAACTACACTAAAATACAAAGTTATGGAGGGAACCAGTTGGGTTTAGTTTATTCAGCTGATAACTTGGAGAAACGGTTTAGACCTTGAACCGCATTCAATGCAAACAACTAAAATACAGCTTAGGTTAAAGTACAAGACAAGTAGCTTACCTTAAAGTAATCGGGCATCACAAGCGGCAGCACCATTGCCTCCTGCAGAACAGATTTCGCATCATCTAAGCCAATGACATCCCTCCAACGCACGTCAGGATTCTTCTGAAGTATATCCCTTTCCAATGTTTCTACAAGATGCAACTCATACCCCGTCGCATCGAAAACTTTCTCATCCTTCTCTAGAATCGTTACATCCCCCCCTTCATTTGGTACATCGTGTTTTCGGATCATAGGCTTGATGGGTACCAGCTGTCTTACTCTGGAGGTCTTCGGCATTCTTTCAACGGATCGTGTCTTCCGCCCGCTGCTTATAGATGACGCTGTGGATGTTTTTCTAGTAGTAATTATAGAGGGCAGTGTTGGTTGAAGGTCAGGGTCCCTTCGGCGTAATGTGCCAGCCCATCTCTCTGTGGTCGGGTCTACTGGTTTGGCCTGATCCATGGGCTGCTCTTGGAACGTGTTAACGTTCGTTGGTCTTACCACTGCAACAAAGTGCCAGATAAGTTGTCGTTAAAGCCAAAGCATGCATTCTTATGTTATAAATAGTCAAGGAATTTTTGCATCTTATCTATGTGAGAGTGGTAAGACCGTCAAAATTTTACGATTTGAAATCTAGGAGTCTAACATAATTAAATAAATAAAAAATGCTATAAATTTCTGCTGAGTCTAACGGGTCCACCGGGTCGCTTGAATTATTTAGGTCGAATTTCGCTCGATTTGTTTCAATCCATTTTGAGGATTCCTTACATCCAAAGCCAGGAGGTCACGTCAAGTGATTGTCGAGCGTTCTCGTAACAGATCTAAACATATCGAGCGAAATACGATATATTAATAAATAGTGTCATATAATTGTCCATCTATATTATACATTTTTAATAGAAAGTGGGTCAATTAGCTTAGAGAAACGTACCACTATCCTCGCTGACTAGAAGAATAGTTAGGTATTTGAATAAAGATAAATTGATTACTGTGAGGCGGGAAAGCGAGCGGATTGCAGCGATCGAAAAGGAAAATTCAGAAGAACAAACAGATAGAAGACAGTCCGTAAGAAGGCAAGCATTCTTGACCTATCGAACCCGAAGTGCAAGCATAACTTCTCCGTTTCAGCTTGGATGCTGCTGCAAATGCTTTCATTTTCGTATGTCTATCCAGCAGTCCGGCTGTTCTCCTCTACAGGTCGCATTTCTCAACTAGTTCTAATGAAATTTGTGAGCAGATTCCATAATTATATGGATTGCTTTCACCGATTTATGTTTTTGAAAGTTTTTAAAAATTGCAGAGCCATGGAGTTCACAATTTCTACAGCTCACAGAGCTAGTAAATACCTTGTGTCGGCGGATGCCTCGTCCCAGTAGCCGCGTGTGTATCAGACTGTCCAGCCCGCTGTCTACGCGTGTCACTCCTCTCAGTCCTAAGACCATCTCTAGGAGGTTCCTTGTCGCGTCTGGTGCTCATGCGGGCGAAGCCGAAGGGCTGGAGGCTCTCGTGCATCATGCGGTCCATCATGCGGGCCATGTGGTGGAAGCTTGAAGATGGGCTGGGAAGCAAATAAAATAATATTACTGGCTTGTAAAACTTGAATTTTTGAATTGGTATACTTCTACTTGACCGGCAGCAAATTATGCCTCAAAGGATAATTAAGGACAATCTTATGGCTAAACTAACAATTGAGGAGTGTCTTTTCAAAAGGGCTTATTTTGTATGGTGTTCATAGAGAAATAAGCCCTTTTGAAAAGACTCCTCAATTATTAACGGCGATATAACAGCAAAACGCGTCGCTAAATAAAAATGTAATACCATGGTTGCAACAAATAAATGAATATTCTAAGGTTACGGATGCTATACAATTTTCTCCATGCCAAATACCTACTGACCAATAGCAATATTAAAAATATGTGACGTTTTCAACCAAAAGGTACCACATTTTCGCTTGTCAATAAGGTTGATTTCAAATTGAAGCTGTATGGAAATAGCGCCTTATTGACAACCGACAATAAGTACCCTTTTGATTGAAAATGGCACACATATCTACACAAACCTCCGCTTTACGACACCAGAAGTAATTTACTTAGATCGAAGATAATTAACGTTATATTAGTAACCTATTTCACAAATTTGCAACGCAAACTTGAAAAATCATTCTTAGAAAATTATTTCTTTGCCTAGTTCAAATCTTGTATACCGCGTAGTTGTATTTAGCCGTCTAATTAATTCTTGATGTTAGTAATATTGTAACAGACCCCCTTACTTGTGTGGTTCATGTTCAAAGTACTGCCTCAACCCCCTAACATTGGGGTACAAGAAGTCACCAAAACCAAAATCCATCGCCGTTTTCCAAATCCTGCGGAAACTTGCTAAAATCATCGGAGAGACGTGAGAGCTACATTCAGTTTTATTGTCATGAAATCATTGCTTGGTCGACTTTGGTTATTGTAGGATTGCTGGGTGTTTGACAGTTTTGTTTGACGGCGGTTGCCTTGGCAACGTTGCGGAAATGTTCCTTGACGTTGACCGTTGCGTACAGCAATAATAACTTTACCGGTCTTTATGGCTTTTTTTAATGAATTTGTACTTTATTTCTATAGGCATAAGAATGATAGAAATAAGAATTGAAAATGAAAGTGGTTTTGTAGTAAGGAGGTCCTTGACTGGACTAGTTACGGAAAAGTAGGTGAGTATAGCATAATTTATCAGATCATCATTTCAATTCCTTTCATTACCGTTTGATTTCTTGTTCAGCTTTAGACTTCTACCATAACCTGCTTCGAGTCTGTTATATATTTTTATTAACAACATACTTCTACCTATGACTTCGTCTGGGTGGGATGATTGATTAAAACTAATCCTATGTACTTCCTCGGGCCTCAAACTATTTTCATACCAAATTTCATCTTAATCAGTTCAGCGGTTTAAGCGTGTACAGGTAACAGACACAGACAGTTGCTAGGCATTTAATTTGAATCTTTATTGTGTTTGTTTGTTTTTAGCCAGTATGCCTGTTTTTAACTGATAAGATGAAAGATATTACTTATAGGCCAGTCAAATTTGTTTTTTTCCAGAAATTAATTTCCAGCAAGCTGGAAATAGCCTTGACACCTTCATTTGGTTCTAAATTAGTGTAATCCGACTGCTTCATTCCAATAGGGAATATTACGCAAAACTGCGACCATTTGAGGGTCTATCCCGAAACAAGAAAATCGAAATTTCGTTATCTAACATCTCTGTCACTTCATATTCGAGCGATAAAGAGGCAGATAGCGAAATTTTGATTTCGCATTTCCCGGTCCTCTGTAAATAAACCGCCTTGATGCATCAATGTCATATTTTATTATCTCTGAAAACTTGTAAAAAACCTGTTAAAGGTACAGTATGTATTAGTTGCTCTATGGTTTACTAAAAAGGCTGCACTATGGATGGTATAGAAAGGATCGCAATCTCTTATGGCAGAATTGTTGTAAAAGTGACCGCGTTAAGCTTTAAATAATAGTTCCTAATATCTCCGGTGGCGCTAGTTAGGCTCTGGGACATGAGTATAACATGAACCATATAAGGCAACAAATAACCCGACCAAATTACGTAGGTTGTTTTTGGTAGTATTTCGGTGTATGGTGGCGCCGCCTAATTACTGTTTTTTGATGGACACTTTTCATACATAGAGATTTGGCTCCTTTATACAGTCTCCATGGGCTGCACTCTGGTGGCAGAACAATGCAGTAATACAGTATAGGTATATTAGTAGGGATTGACAGCCTTTGCAATAATATCCCCTATTATGTAATTTTCACTAGTTCTACCGAAATTCCAGAAGCCGCATATGTCCTTCCACCACACAGGCAACATTGCATTTAATTGTCGCTACGATCCATCAAAGGTAAACGAATATTGTCACTAAAAGCCTGAAATGAAAAAAAAATACTATTGAACACCTAACCTTTGAAGCCAACAAAGGGTAAATTCAAGGCTCACTTCTAGGTCAACTGTCCCATTCGGTCATTGTAATCCATGTGTGTCAAAGGTTGTCGAAATTTATTCGGGATGCCTTTGATTATCTTTGCTGACACGACACGGTTCCATAAAGGTATCGTAGGTAAAGCTGTGAGTCATTGAATGATCGAATCGATAAAAATTAAAATGATTGGAGTTAATGAATCTGGATTAAATTTAGTTCTACGACTTCTAGATAGCAGCAAACTCGGTTCTCCATACAAACGTAGTTACGCTCACATTTTAAAACGAGTTGCTAGATTGTTCTGAAACTTTGTACTTAGAATAGGATAAGGTATATCTATACCGGTAATTAGTTTATGTATCTTCAATTCTTCAGATACCATAGTTAAAAAATATAGCGAATTTAAGTTTTTATACAAAACTGACTGACTTTCAATCCGGACGTCGCGGTCGTCGCGGATTAAGATCCTGACTCGTACCAATGAGTTTTTCGGAAGTTATGTACGGAGTATCAGTATCATTTGACATTTACCACTAGCTTTTCGGTGAAGGCAAACATCGTGAGGAAACCTGCATACATCCGCGAAGAAATTCAAAGGTGTATGTGAAATTCCCAACCCGCATTAGGCCAGTGGGGACTATAGCCCAATCCCTCTCGTGCATGAGGCTTGTGTCCAGCAGTGGGACTTATATAGGCTTAAATATAATATTATTATCTCATGAAATCATAAGTAAATCATCAGCCTATTCTCGTCCACTGCTGGACATAGGCCTCTCCCATTGCATGCCATTGAGCACGATTTGCGGCAACTCTGATCCAGCTCTTGCAAGGTGGCTACCTTGCGAAGGTCATCGCTCCATCCTGTTTGAGGGCGTCCTACTCAGGGACGTACCTAGAGGATATGGCGCCCGGGGCAGTCACCAAATTTGCGCCCCCTGACGACTGACAAAAGTTTCCCTGCTGCTGCCTTTTGCCCATTTTGGCGTCCCTACTTGGATGGCACCCGGGGCACTTGCCCCCTCTGCCCCCCCCCCATCCTAGTTACGCCAGTGGTCCTACTACACTTACTATAGGGACAGCTTAAGCGTTGTCAGCATTCCGCGCGCCTACGGGAGGTCTAACGCGTAGCCTGTGCCTCATTCGTCTCCCGGTCGTGTTTGAACTAATACATACCAATAATTAAGTACTTTTGCATTTCATATTTATACTCCCAGATACCCCTAAACCTACGGCTACAACTTCGAGAAAGAGCCGAATAGAAGGATACAGCTGGGCTGGGCAGCATATAAGAAGCTGCGATCACGTCGTCAATCCCACAGTCTGAAGACAAAAGTCTTCAATCAGTGCGTCCTACCCGTGATGATGTACGGAGCCGAAACGTGGACACTCACTGGCATAAATTCAAAGTCCATAAGTAAATAATCGCCAGCAAAACAGTGCACTCTCATAAAAATGCACTAGACACTAAAAACCCTTCCATCCACTAAACACCATATGTAATCCTTCATCTCATACGTACTTACGACTCTTTGGCTTTTACATTGTATGTCCTTCCTTGAAGCCATCGATTGTATTAGCTATGAATGAACGGTGCAATGAACTCCGTACAACGACCTTTGGCACAGATATCGTGTAAACAGCCAGATGAGGTAATGGGCGATCAGTCTATGGGGTGTAAATTGGGGCGGAAATTTACGGCTTCAATTGAAGGGTACAAGGAAAGAACATGTCTAGTCACTTTTTTCAGAAAATTAGATAGATAGATAAAACGTTTATTTGGATGCTGCAAAACACACAATTTTATAAGTAGGTACATTGCAGTCAGAACAAAACTTATGTACTAAATTAAATTAACAAAAAAAATTTACTTAAACACGAAAAATTAGTTTTTAGTGGTTAGCTGTACGCTGTGTGCATTGCAGCAATAACAAAAGGGTTCCGACTCAGCTATACGCTCCACTCTATTGAGCGAAGCACTGATATTCTGCCGGAACCCAGATCACGTTACAGTTGGGTAAATATGACGGTGATAAGTATACGGTACTGTAAAAAGTGTGTAGTTGAGTGGTGTTAGAAAGTTCTGAAATAAAATACGTAAATAAAACAGAAAATAAGCATAAACATAGAAATAAAAATAGAAGTGGCCATAAAATAAGAGTGAAAAAAGGTTGAAGGTTCGGTACAAGATCTCTTAGCAATACCGATTAGATTAGATTTTCATTTCAAAATGTAGAGCTCTTAATGAACTATTAGTTATATCTTTTGCGACTACTGTATAATATATGTAACACTTTTTTTTTTGTTAAAAAAGACCTGGTCACGGAATTACCATACATTTTGACATGGTTCCATAAAACCGCGATTACTCAAAATGTTACTAAAGTGACTAGACATGTTCTTTCCGTGTACCCTTAAATTCTCAATAAAGTGTTAAAGCTGCTGGGCATACTTTAAACCCTTTTTTTTATTTTTCCCTAACCAGACTTTTGTGCGCTAAGGTGGCGGTCTTCCTTTTTAGGGTTCCGTACCCAAAGGGTAAAAACGGGACCCTATTGCTAAGACTCCCTGTCTGTCTGTCTGTCCGTCTGTCACCAGGCTGTATCTCATGAACCGTGAAAGCTAAACAGTTGAAATTCTCACAGATGATGTATTTCTGTTGTCGCTATAACGAAAAATACTAAAGACAGAATAAAATTAATATTTAAGTGAGGGCTCCCATACAACAAACGATGATGTTTAATAAAACAGTTGTTTATTTTAGCATATAAATATATTTATATTAAAAGCCTGACCAGTAATATATGATCATTGTCAAGAGGGCGCTGTTCATTCTCATGTATAGTGTGACAGTTCAGTATAGTATAAAAATTAGTTCCAGTGAAATTCCGCAACATGGCGCGTGATCATATATTCCTGGTCAGGCATTATAATCATGCGTAACGCATGAAACAGCTATAAAAATAACAGTTACAAAGCAGAAGTGTCAATCCACTAAAACAAGTGAATAACGAGGCAACGCAATTGTCAATGTCCATTAAACTTGACATCCATCCCACGGGACAATTATTCTAACGTTAAATTAAAAAGTCGTATGTTATTATGAATATCGTTTGTACATACGACCTTTTGAGACAGCAGACAGCATCACAGCATGGCCGTAAAAAGGCTGAAGACTATAACGTTTTGAACGACGCTTCAATGCAAACGAGACTCAATGTATCCGCCTTAAGGTTTATTTTTCTGGAGTCTGATCCTATTGTCTCAATGATGAAGCAGTGGGCGTAGAGGACGTCTGATGCTACGAATTAAAATGTGACCTAATTTCAAAACGTAAGGCATATATTTCTTTACCAGCCTATTGAGATGATTCCAACTAGGAGTTTTATAAGAAGCGTTATTGCCAATTTAATTTACCCGTGATATAATTTGCAGTGAAACAAAGGATAAAAGGATGTGCACTTAGCATGATTAAAGTTCTTGATTGCGTGAAATGACGTTTCTATTTTTATTTCCCTTGAGACAATGGGAAAAATTGCATTGTTTTGTTATTTATTTCTTATTTATTTAATGTAAATGCAGATATGAGATATACAACAGATATGCGAGAATGTAACAACAAAGGAGTAACACCTTCATAATCCGGTTCGGAGGACCAAAAACTTAATAAACCTTTGTTAAATTTTGTCTCTTTCTAACAAATACATATGTCAAAATGACAGAAGAAAGATAATGAATAACGCCATAGAATATGTCATAACCAAGCAGCTTTAGACGAGAATTACTCTCTACGTTTGCTAACTGTATTCCACTCTACATAACAGTAGGTAAAAACTTAGTAAAACCAAACTTCACCAGTTAGGTAAAAATGTTACGAAAATAACTTAATCAGTCATAACCTCGAGGTCTTAGCTGTCAAACTCATTTGTTTACAGAACCACGAAATTACCCTCAAGGCTAAACCACCCCGTATTTACACCCTGTATGATTCAGATCAGATACGTACGATGATATATGGACACCCCTTTACGTTTTCGACATTTCACATGAACGTACAAAAGTTAAAACCATTTCATTCTAGAACATAACGTGCGGCGCTAAGGGAATCACCATGTTAGTTTACTATGACAAAGTTCTAATCTTTTGTGGGGTATTTAGGTAACGTTGACTGGACGTCTAGACGGCTAATGGTAATAATTTTTTTTTTTTAATGGCTGTGGCCTGTGGTGTATCAACTATGTATGGTCAAGGAATAATTGACGCGATTGTAGTTCTTACGTCTCAAACAATAAGTTCTGATGTGTGCTGGACCTAAATTTGTAAAGATAACTTGGAAAGGATGTTTTTTATTGGATTACTTCTGTGAATTTTAGTGTGTCCAGTTAGGTAGGTCCAACTTCGAGAAAGAGGTCACTCGTCGAATCCGACTCGGTTGGGCAGCGTTCGGGAAGCTCCACAGTATCTTTTCGTCCAAATTGCCGCAGTGTCTTAAGTCAAAAGTCTTTGACCAGTGTGTGTTGCCAGTGATGACATACGGATCTGAGACGTGGGCGCTAACGATGGGCCTCATAAGAAGGCTCAAGGTCACGCAAAGGGCAATGGAGAGAGCTATGCTCGGGGTTTCTCTGCGTGATAGAGTCAGAAATGATGATATCCGCAGTAGAACTAGGGTCACCGATATAGCTCGCAGAATTGCAAACCTTAAGTGGCAGTGGGCGGGGCACATTGCTCGCAGAACTGATGGCCGGTGGGGCAGGAAGGTTCTGGAGTGGCGTCCGCGTACCGGAAGACGAACTGCCGGTAGGCCTCCAACGAGATGGAGCGACGACCTGGTGAAAGTCGCGGGAATTCGGTGGTTGCGAGCGGCACAGGATCGGTCGGAGTGGCGAGCCTTGGGGGAGGCCTATGTCCAGCAGTGGACGTCTATCGGCTGACATGATGATGATGATGACTTCTGTGAATTTTGGTGAGACATAGCCTTTTTTAGGGTTCCGCACCCAAAGGGACCCTATTACTAAGACACCGCTGTCCGTCTGTCTGTCAGCAGGCTGTATCTCATGAACCGTGATAACTAGACAGTTGAAATTTTCACAGATGATGTATTTCTGTTGCCGCTATAACAACAAATACTAAAAAGTACGGTACCCTCGGTGGGCGAGTCCGACTCGCACTTGGCCGGTTTTTTAATGTTGATTGTTACTTTCTAATCGAGATCGCTTTTTAGCGATAAGACCGCGTGTTGTTACCTAATTGTAATTTATGTTCTCTCTGTATTCTCCTTTTCAATGTGTGGTATAAAATTAATAATTTTTATTATTATTATTGAGAAATCGAAACTAAGTAGTTTCTTGTTTTTTGTATTAAAATATAATAATACGTGTATTTAAATATCTATAAAGACCTTTGATCGAGACAAAATAGCCTTACTAAAACTATTTAGATAATATGAAATGCATAAACATTTGACTTATACGACTAAACAAATGTATTTATTATATTCTTTATTTGTCTTAGCTCTTGATATATTGATTGCAGGGACCATTTTAATAGTAGATTGTTAACCAAGGGATGAAGGGCACTCATTCCTGGCGAGATATAATCCGAGGCTGAAATGATTCCTTTCACCCGAGTTAAACACTACTTTTCATTTCGAATACAAGGAAAGTAAAACGCATGTGTTTTTTTAAAACATAACTAAGTATACATTTTTATAGTATTTCTTGAGGGTACTACTCAATTAACAATTCAGACAAAAGTATCGTTATTAATGGAATGGAGAGTCAAATATCAGAATGGAAATTGTATAACAAATTTCAATTGCTTATCGTAAAAAAAATACAAAAATCGTACTTCGAACGTAAAACGCTCTAGTGCAGACACGTATCATTTTCTGCACACCTTTACGAACAACATGCTCTTCCAGGGCATGAGAAATTAAAAATAAGTACCTACATTATTTTACATACTTACATAAGTGGCACCTACAAATAATTTGGTCTACTTCCGTTTGGTATAATTACTCACGGGGCTTTCTTTGCGAACCCTTTGTCCAGTTTCCAGTAAGTTAACATTTTGAAGCTTATGCCAAGGAGGGAAGACTGCAAATTGCAAAGAAACTAACAATTTGCGCCTTACGACTTACGAGTAATTGGGGAAGGCTCACGCGATGCCCGAAGGAGGTCAAATCGAGCCCTGTAATTAAGTTTGTATTTAACAAATAGAAAGTTTGAAAAATTCTAACCTTAATAAACATATTTGGAAACTTTCAGATAAGTTGGTTGTTATAATGGTGATGAAAGAAAGACGAACTGACTTTATATAATTTATTCTAATTAAATATTTGTGGAGCTCAGTCTCGACACTTGTACAGCGACGCCATCTTGGGTAGAAGAGAGAGTTGCCATAGATAACACTAAATGTCAAACTAAACTAGTGATGTTATTACCAACCTAACATTGGTATCGGAGAGTCGAATGTAGTTTTAAGTAAAACCAAAGATTCTGTAGATGTGTTATATTATCGGTAGTCAAGTATAAAGAGAGAAGAATCTAAACATTAGTTATTTATAGACTATTATTGCTTACATTATTATTGGGTGAAGAGTTGCAGGAGATGGTAACTAGAATACATGGATCTTTTGAAAGGAATATGAAAATAAATGTAAGCAAGACGAAAGTAATGGTATTTGAAAAGGAAGAATATATGACAAATTGTGAAATTTTGATTGGTCAAGAAAGAGTAGAACAAGAGAAAGGCTAACAAAGAGAGTGTATAAGGGAGAGGTAGAAGCGGGAGTTGGAAGGGGCAGACCTCGGCGGACTTTCTATGATCAGATCGGGGAAATCCTGAAGAAAGGCCAGGTCAAGAGCACCCCAAACCGGCGAGCGTGTATGAGGAATGTTATGAAAGTGAAGGAAGCGAAAGAGGTGTGCCAGGATCGTAGCAATTGGAAATCCGTGATCTCTGCCTACCCCTCCGGGAAATAGGCGTGATTATAATGTATTGCTTACATGCTATTTATGCAATTCCGTGCGTCGCATAATTATGTTGCAGGCAGTAACGTATAATTACTAGTACAACTTCTCATATTTCAGTAAGGGAACCGAAATTTTCCATTCGCAAAATAGCTTGTGGTTTTATGGTAATAGATTTAATTTGGTTTATTTTATGAGTCACTAACTGTGATACCTATTGGAACTATATTTAGTGTTAGTAATGCATGCTGAACAAAGAACTATTTCTTTATGAAAGATGTTGTTACGACAAGCCTTGGAGGCTTAAGTAGAAAATTGCTCAATTCAAGTCATTCCTTATTTAAGTTAGCTACTCGTACGAGCATTTTGATGGTGATTTATTTCCAGTTAATCTGACTCATTTTGCAAGCTGAAAATAAATTACTGATTGTACAAAGAGCCTGTAAGTATCGTCTTTAATAAGTTTTTGGCAAAAATTTCATTTTTGGTAAAAGCTTTTATCACTGACTGTACTTTTCTTTCCACATGCAACTAATATTCATCGAGACAATTCTAAAAACCCCAAACACAATTTTGTTGCGTTGTTTTATCACAGTTCCTATGACCACCTCCTGTCTCCATCATCAGATCAGCTCGGTGGTACCATAATATTGCATTGTCACCCGACTTACATATGTATGCAAATTTTCAGCTTCATCGGAAACCGGGAAGTGGGACAAATTTAACTTGCAAAATTTGACCCTTACAAACATGTTACATACATATTACATACATAGGTACATTGCAAGTTAATAAAAAGCTTGTAATTAGAGAATTGAGGTTTACAAATCAACTGATGATAATGATTTTTATACAATTTTATTTTTAGATTAAGATTGTTTTGTATAATAACATGTGCATACAGATGTAGTGCATAATTATTTTCCATCGTATTTTCATGAAAATGTACGAACGTGTCTTCCTATTTACATGTACCTACATGTACATGTACAAAAAGTACTGAGGTTGACTGAAGTAGCAAATACGACCGTTTCCGAGCAAATACGATGGAAAAGGCTGTTATAAGTAAAATGTTATATAACATCGTGTTGAGGGACAACATGATTGTATTAAATAAATAAATAAATATTATAGGACATTCTTACACAGATTGACTAAGTCCCACAGTAAGCTCAAGAAGGCTTGTGTTGTGGGTACTTAGACAACGATATATAAACCTATAATATACAAATACATAAATACATATAAAACACCCAAGACTCAGGAACAAATATCTGTATTGCACTTATAAATGCTCTTACCGGGATTCGAACCCAGGACCATCGGCTTCACAGGCAGGGTCACTACCCACTAGGCCAGACCGGTCGGCAAATGTGGTGTATTGATAGTATTTTATTATGTTGTCCCTGTCACACAATGTTATATAACATTTAATAACAACTAATGTGGGAGCACCATTAAGAACAGACCTTCGATCATGATTTCAGGGGCACTTACCAGCAATTTTTAGGGTTCCGTAACCAAAGGGTAAAAACGGGACCCTATTACTAAGACTCCTCTGTCCGTCTGTCCATCTGTCCATCTGTCCATCTGTCTGTCTGTCCGTCTGTCTGTCACCAGGCTGTATCTCATAAACCGTGATAGCTAGACAGTTGAAATTTTCACAGATGATGTATTTCTGTTGCCGCTGTAACAACAAATACTAAAAAGTACGGAACCCTCGGTGGGCGAGTCCGACTCGCCCTTGTCCAAAGGGTAAAAACGGGACCCTATTACTAAGACTCCTCTGTCCGTCTGTCTGTCACCAGGCTGTATCTCATAAACCGTGATAGCTAGACAGTTGAAAATTTCACAGATGATGTATTTCTGTTGCCGCTATAACAACAGATAAGTACTAAACAGTGCGGTGGGCGAGTCGGTTTTTTTAAATCTTTAAACTAACCATGAACTTTGAAACTTACCATCCAATGTCCCAAGCTGAGTGAAAAGCCGGATGTGCTCCCATAGCTCCCAGCGGGACCCCGAACCCGAACTCAATCTTGACATCTTCAGACCTCCTCGGCCACGAGCCTCTTGACTCCTTCGCCTCGGACCCTTTGTCGTCGTTTGTCATTTCGTTGTCGCGATATGCTTTTGTTTTTTTCTACGGATTATTGAGACTAGTCGATTTTCATTTGTTTATCTTTGTTTGAAAAAGTGCAATTCTTTGTTTTTTTTATGATAGTTTTTAATGTGTAATTTTAATGATGTATTTGAAATGTATTACAAAGTATTTACACTTAGTCCATAAAATACGTAAAAAGCTGCTAGATTTGAAAAGATTTAAATTTTCAAAATCATTTTGGAGGTTTTTTTAACCAAATACGACTGAAATGCACAGCATTAGCTAGGAAATTTTTATAGCGTTACCAAAATAATAAAAATATTATTGTTTTTAATAACTGTATAAAATAATATTAACACGTAAAAATCTAAGCAAATAAATCAGTGTACAAATATGTTTATTTGTGTATTTTTTATCAATATTTTTATAGTTTATCGTTGCACTGTTGAAGCCTTCAAACCGTAGCGTGCTACGACGCTACGAGCGTGCTACGAGCTACGCGCGCCGACACCGACTGACGTTTGGACCGGACGATGACCGCTTGGCGGCGCCGTTGCGGTGCGGGTTGAAATGTAGGTTTTTAGCAAAGTTTCTAGACGTTTTCATACTATCTATAATTTGGCAAAGGCGGAAAATAAAAAAAACCGGCCAAGTGCGAGTCGGACTCGCGTACGAAGGGTTCCGTACCATTACGCAAAACTGGAATTGTTTTCAGTATTTGTTGTTATAGCGGCAACAGAAATACATCATGTGTAGAAAATGCACGTTATCGCATTATTTAATAATGAGAAATGTAATAGCAAAAATCTAACATCAATATAGGTATTATGTATAAATCGTTTTTCGTTAGCTGCTACACAAAAATGCTATGGTTTGCAATAGTAATCAAAATTGCTACTAGGTACAACTCCAAATTCGAATAGAATTCTGCAAAAACAATACACACACATTTGAAATCTAGCCATTTCCATAAATGTCCCATTCCACCAATTCCAACCACAAGCCCATTTCTATTTAACACTCGGCCCAATTTAGAAATAACTAAGATACCGCAACAAAACGATGCTAAACCTGGTTACATATTAAATTTCTCGCTCTTCACAAACAGACCAGAATACGTAATTATTGTAAATTGGTTACCTTATTTAAGAGTCCCCGGCAAGCTCGGTCTCCGTACAAACGTAGTTCCGCTCTCATTTTAAAACGACTAGCTAGATTGCTCTGAAACTTTGTACATACAATAGGATAAGGTATATCTATGTCTGTAATTAGTTTATATAGCTTCAGATACAGAGGTGTTCATCCTCACACCCTAGCACCTAAATGGTCGCGTACTGTGCGGTTTAAGTGGAATTTCCTCCCGCGTACGCTTCGGCTGTGGAATGAGCTCCCTGCCGAGGTTTTCCCGAGGGGCTACAGTATGGGGTTCTTCAAAAAAGGAGTGTACAGGTTTTTAAAGGGTCGGCAACGCGCGTGTAATATCTCCGGTGTTGCAGGCGTCCATAGGCTACGGTAACTGCTTACTATCAGGCGGGCCGTATGCTTGATTGCCACCGACGTGGTATAAAAAAAAAGATACCATAGTTAAAAAAATACAGCGAATTTAAGTTTTTCATAGAAAACTTGTTTTTGCTCTCTTTCGTTTGTTTTATAAACTCGAGCTATATAAACTGATATTAATAATAATAAATAAATAAATATTATAGGGACATTCTTACACAAATTGACTAAGTCCCACGGTAAGCTCAAGAAGGCTTGTGTTGTGGATAGAAAACATCCATGACTCAGGAACAAATATCTGTGTTCATCACACAAATAAATGCCCTTACCGGGCTTCGAACCCAGGACCATCGGCTTCACAGGCGGGGTCACTACCCATTAGACCTAGACCTTTCATTATAATCCAACACGTAGTTTTTAAATGAGAGCCGAACTACGTTTGTATGGGAAGGTGCAATTCGGCCGAGCTTGCCGGGGACTCTTAAGTGGCAGTGGCGTAATTATGCCTGCTTAAGTAAATTTGTCATGTGACGTATTATTAAATATCATGTGTTTTCCACAAGAACACACAACTCCAATAAAAATGGGTCACGGAAGCTAAACACATTGAATTATATATCGCTCATTCGTAACGCGATTTTTAGCGTCAGAGGGCCTACCGCGAACCACGTTCGACGTGTGGCCTCTCTGTCGCACTTGTAAATTCGTACGTAAGAGTGACAGGGAGGCAACACGTCGAACGTGGTTTTGTATGGAAAGGCTTGGAGCCCGATTCAAATTAAATTTGACTTGTTACAGTTGTTACGGTTTTGATTTTATTTTGAAACCCTTGAAGACCTCTAATGCTGACTGGTGCATGTGAAATGAAGTTAAAGTCGTGCGTGTGATGCGCGCCAATCATCAAAACGATCGTCAAGTTCGTATCAAAACCAGTTCAAAACCATAACAAATTGTTACATTTGAATTGACCTCATGGACTGTGTCAATGACCCTTCCGACTTTTTTAGTCACACAACACTATTTCAAAATTTTTATCAATGGTTAATATGAATAAAACAAATCAAAGATAATAACACGAGCTTTAAAAAAATATAGCAAATACAAATACAGTTTATAAATAATACAACGAATTACAAAACTTAGTCACAATATCTCACTGACAAATATAGGTTATTTCAACTAGGTATACAGCGATAAAACAGAATTAAAGAATTATATTTGAAAAAATCAACGTACTCTCGTAAGCGTTAAATGAACTGGGGGTATTCCACAAAAAGGTTTACTTAAAAAAAGACAAAAAAATCGTACTTTATCGGGGACGTGACGCGTATGGTAAGTATCTTAATAAACCGCAGAAATCTGTATTACATACCGTTGAATTCAAAGCTAAGCTATGAAACATTATCATGCCAAAAATCGGCTTCTTTAGCTATATGCTTGGCGTTATCCGAAGTGTCAAGAAATTGAGTAAGATGCCCAACACTTTTCTGGAATGCCCCTAAATCGATTTAAAGATGCTTATCTTAAACGGTAAAAAGATTGATGGACAAAATACAAACGACACCAATGGAAAGTTAATTACATTGTAGATTAAGAGGCCGGTGTCGATTTTAGTCGCAAAAATGTAAAATTGATAGATTTAGTCGGTGAAATTGTACACCTTTTGTTACCTAATTGAAATAACAAGTACTGGTTTCTATTAGCGCATCTTCTTATCTTACCTTTTACCAGATCAATTTGTTGAAAACAGACTCACTAAATTAGTAATGTTTGCTTTTCTGATGGACGTTTAGGTAAACGCGCGTAAAGCACTGATTTTGTCACTCTTATTTGTAAATTTCGTAAAGTTTGGACGGCTAAACATGGTAATTTTGTATTACACATATCCTGTACTTGACGTTTATCAGACTACATTTTTATTATTATGACTTTAAAGTAGTGTAAATGAAAGTTAGACGAAATCAATTTTCTCCAGAAATTACTTCAAAACAAGTGACAATTTCTATGAAAATCGACTTAATTTCAACGTAATTTTGATACTTAAACAATCTACAACATTTGTTGAAACTATTTTTATACATCAATTTGTATAGTTCACCACCATAAATTTTTGATGAATTTTTAAAAACTGTCCCTTCTTTTCATATATTACCGGTGACGCACGCTTGCGACCTCATTATTAAAAGGCAAGATGAGAAGACGTGCTAATAGAAACCAATACTTGTTATTTAGATATTACGTAACAAAACGTGTATAATTTCAACGACTAAATCTATCAATTTAAAATTTTTGCTCCAAAATCGACTACGGCCTCTTAAAGCAATCACATTTTATTTGTACACGAACCGGAGCTATGAGCCTTCGTTGTCTGAAAATAAATAATATTTGACCTGATTTTTGATTTATCGTACCTAGATGGACTCTAGTTAATTTATGTTTACAAACTGTGTGAAACTAAGAACCCTAACACCAACACTTCTAAACTAAGGGTGGTATTTGATGCATCGCTTCGTCTGAAAATGTTTTCATAGCTCTTTATCAACGGGGCGTATTTTGTCAGTATAGCCATGATTGGAGCTGAGTCGGGAGTGCCGATTTCTTTAAATTTTTGGGTTTGTGTTTGCTCTTTAGGAAGCTCTTTTTGTGGTACTGGCTCGTTCTCTCTTTGCTCTGGTGTATCTTTAAATTCTTTTGGTTGACGTAAATCCCGACGAACCTAAAATTATTAACTTAGCTAAGTCAAGTAGAGTAAAGTATCAATCTTTACTAACAAATAGAATAGGTGCTAGACAATTACAAAAAAAACAAATCATAGCGTGCCTAATGGCGCAATCCCATTGAGAATAGAGTCGTTATCTGTATGAATAATTGCACACAACTTACGTTTTGAAACATGATAATTATTTTGTGCGATAAATTGACAATATTCTATAAAGTAAAATGTGATCCGATAAATATCGTTTTATAATTTACCTTATTGGAAACTGGCGGTGATGCGAGAGCTTTCTCCATGTTTTCCAATGCTTCTTCCAGTTCTCGCGCCGTTTCGGCTGGAGAAAAGAAGAAACATTAAATAAAAATAAACATCTTAGTAAAAGTTACCACAGTCATATTTTACTAAATTATAATAGCAAGCACTTTTTAACTTCCAGCTACGTCCCACGTCCCACTGCTGGGTTGCAATTTTTTTTTGCTAGCATCAACCTTTTTAAACGATTACTCAGAAAGTTCTCCTGTTGTACCTTCCAGTAGGTACTTTATCAGCCAAATAAATAGAACGTCGTTTATATTTGCTGTAACATGATTCTTAGTTTCTTTCTTAATCTTATTATCGTTATCAACAATAGGCTTCATCAATTGTTTACAAATTCCACATTCATATATTTTTTACTTACGGTCTGACGGATTCTGGTCAGTTTTTTCACTTAAATCTAGCAGTCGTTTAAGCATATCATTTTGAACATAGGGTGTCGTCGCTTGGGTTTCAGCGTCTGGATAAACAGTGACATTATTTATTTCACTGTCATTTGAATAAGTAGCTACTGTTGAATCCGAAATGTATGTTGAAATCATTGAGCTTCTTGTTGATATTATAGTTTCTGTGACGCGTTCTGTAATTGAATTTTTTTATTTCATTTAAATTGTATTTTGTCAGTTTTAATATCTGACACATTATTTTCACGAACATTTTAAGTGGAGTGGCAATATTAACTGTTTTGCTATCAACATTACATTGTCATAAGAAAAACATACGGACCGATTACATCTGGAGGCGTTGCAGCTGTTACACTGCTTTCTCTCACAGTCGCAATATAATCCCGTTCATTTCTCTCTACAATGTCGTCATGATCATAATCATTGTAAATATTATCTTCTTTGACAGGCACTGAATTTGCTGTTCCATCTGCAACAATGGATTTTTCATCAATATTATCATATTCAATAATTTACAGATACATATGATTTCATTCATCATGTGACTTACTTTCATTATCCTTGTTTACCACATTGAGCTCCTCTATGTTATATGATTTCGGTCTTCCAACTGTACTAAATATGTTTTTGGTTACTAGTCCTGTAGATGATTCGTTTACTATTTCTGTTGTTACATTATCGTGGCTGTAATCAGTTATCGTACTATCGTCAGTAACATTTATAATGACTTCCTTGTAATCTGGAACTTCGGCTTCAACTCTATCATTTTTCTTTGTGAAATCAAGTTGATATTGCTGCTCAGTTGGATTATTTATACTTGCTGCCACCATTTTTGTCAAATATATTTGGTCCAAGCTACCATGATAGTTCAAAGATTCATTTCTCTCTATTTCCAGGATTGTATCCAAAACTAACTGTTCCTTTAATACTGTTGTATTACTGGCATCATACGTAAAGGTCGCGTCGTGATCTATAAAATATATATTTTTTTATAATTTTATGCTGCTCAGAATCTCCGCCTCCATTTGACCTTCTTCAATACTGTATACTTAGTAAAGTCATGATTATGATTTTGTGTGTACCTAAGTATTATCGATTTAGAGATTTGTCTCAGGTCAGAATGGTACAAACAAAATTAGTAAGAGCATACCCCGTATTTAGTATTAAGCAGTGGGCGCAGGCCGGGTACAGCCACAGATCACGTGCCAAATTTACCCCACGAGAAGTCAGCGCCGGATGCCCTGAGGAGGCCTTCACGTCTTCGATACTTTATATAGGTATATATATTTCTAATGACTCGCGAAAGACCAACGATCAAGCCAAGCTGATGGGGGGGTTCTCGGGTCCGCCTCACAGCTGGCCTGCAAAATCGCGAAGCAATTTAGTATAAGTATAACCAGAACTCACGAAAGGTACAAAGTCCAGAAAACACCGGGTCAGGCCCCGAACTAGCCGGGCAGGCGGATGCAGGCGCTCCTGGGACCCACAACGGGCCCTCCGGTCCGCGCGGTGCGAAGTTGCACACCAGCCGAGTTACTGTACGGAGGCGGCCATTTTGCTCTATCTGCACTCACGAAAAGAAATATATTAAAATACTTTTTAAATTATTGACTTCTTCTTCTTCCTGCCCTTATCCCAGCTTATTTGGGGTCGGGCCTCCTTGTGCATCGGCGCCAGGATATTCTATCCCGGGTTGTCGTTGGTGTAAGTTTACTATTTCAAATATTGACAAATCAAATATTTATTTATATTGCTAGTATATGTGATCTACTTCTGATAATGGTATGGAAGGTCGGGCTGAGGTCGGAAGACTGTTGGGCACGATCAGCTAACTATAAAAGTTCAGGTCTACTGCGATCTTCGAAAAGTGATAAAGACCGGATACAAAAACACTGTCGAAGATCTCGGTATATCCTCAGTACTCTGCGCTCACTAATTTTAGTAAAACTTACCATAAATCGGCTTCGAGCGCAGCCAACTAAGTACGTGTGCGCCCATAACATTTGCGCAAAGTCCATTGGATAGTTCTTGTCATCCCTAGTCAAACATGAGATGGTTAGAAAATCCTGTGTACAATACAAATTTGTAACGAGATGCATACTTGTATAAATAAATATAGTTTATTTCATATAATTAATCGATAACGTTACTAGTTTAAACTTAAAAGCTATGTTAATTACTAAAAAAAATAAAAATAAAAGAACGAATTAAAAATATCATATAAAAATAAAAACTAAGAGCTAGAAGCAGACATATTTACGTGCCACCTAATGGGAAATCAGTGTTATGTACGATTATAATTCCCACCGACCGGCTAGAGTCGAGCTGCGCCGGAGCGCATCTTCAATGTGCCTATACATTATAATGTATATGGCAGAAGCGATGGAGTCTGACCGGAGTCACAGGGCGGATACGCTATACATCAAAAATCACTTGCGTTTCTATGTGTGAATGGCACGTCTGTACACGCGGCATGCGTCATTGTGTGAGTAAGTTGCTTAAAAACAGTACTGAGTGGTCCGCAAAAGGTCGTCAATCAACCGTCTTGCGGTCGTACAAGGAATCGTACTTTATCCTCCTGGGTGATATACTCGTAACTAACATCAGAAAGGCCCTGAATATTCGCTACTTGCAGAACCAAATTTCGTAGCTGGGACTCACCACGTACCGTCCCGTAATGCCCACTGCTTCCAGATTCCTCAGGCCCTGAATCCACAAATATTGTGTGCTGTAGTAGTTGACTTACGTGGGGATGGTATTCTGCCGGCCTTGCAAGTACCACATGTCAACCATGGACTCGGGCCGGAGGCCGGGCGCTTCGCCCACCACTGATGCCACGCACTGTCCTACTGTTATTGAATCTGGAAAGTAAGATTAGAGCCATATTTACACATTAATAAGCATGTGTTAGTGAACTTGGGCACATAATGCGATCGCCGCACCACAGCCTCGAACGTGACATCATACTGGGGCAAGTTGAAGGCAAGCGCGCTAGAGGAAGAGCCCCGGCAAGATGGTCGGATTCCATTAGACAAGCATGTGGTTCCATGCAGAGGGCAGCCCACATAGCCCTTGATCGCGTTAAATGGAGGGATATAGTTCTTGGTCACGATCCTCAGTCATGAGGGAACGACGAAGAAGAGAAGAAGTTAGTGAACTATCCCCTCATATATTAATGTTATTAAGACAGGTATATTATCAGTTCAGTTCAGTTCCATTGGGACAATTTAGCCAGCGTCAAGGCTGTGAGAGCAGAATTTCAGTATCAGAACTTGATCCAGTCCGTGAAGATGCTTGATCGGTTGAAGAATCTAAACTTCTGTAGGAATAAAAATAGAAAAAAGGGGTGTCCAGAAAAACCAATATAGAAAGTAATAAGCCAACAACTGCCAGTATCAGGATATCTTTGTTTTTTGTAAAGGGAACCTTAGAGGAAAGTTTGAATAAACAAACAGGTAAAAACTTTTGAAAGCGGCTAGAGCTTGATATTAGAATATTTCATAAACTTAGCAAGGACATAAACAAAGGGAGTGTTAACCAAAGTAAGAATATGGTTTGTTAATAGGACGTTGAATATAGTCAGGAAGAAACTCATAAAAACTGGCATGAGTATTGGGACAGCTAAAGAAAAAGTGATTAGTGGGACAATTTAGGCTGATTTTAGTGTCACGCGGACCGTCCGCGCGGATCGCTCTGCACCGCCAAATTGCATGAGAAACCTGACGACCGTCCGCGCGGACCACTCTAAAACGCTCCCTGCACTTAATACATATTAGTCCGGTCCGGAGCAATCCGCGCGGACGGTTCGCGTGACACTAAAATCAGCCTAAACTGTCCCACTAATCACTTTTCGCTGATTAGCGAACTAGACTTCACACTCGCGTTCGCGGCTTCGCGCCGTGACTCGCGCATGAGTGTGGAGGGCCCTTTAGATTTGCCTTCTTTTTGCACTCGCTACACAAGGAAGCAAACTTACACAGATCCCTGCACGCGTCATGTCCCTCGGGATTGTTAGGCGGGGCGCATTGATCTGCCCATACCTGCGCTTCTCGAGCTAACTCTTCGACCCAACGCTACAAAAGAGAATAAAAAGATCAGTATCGGTCAGTTTGTAAAAAAATGTCCGGGAAAATTTGTAAGTCGAGGCCCATAGTGATTATAAATTAACAGTGGATCTTTTTCTGGCTAGCCGGGTCCACACATAGCGAGCATACGCGCGAGGCAATTTCCTCGCGCACAAAATGGCCACTAGACGTGCCTCGGCCGAGGCGCGCGTGCTGTATCGACATTTTAGAGTGCCTCGCACGCGCCGTCTCGGCCGAGGCACGTCTACACTGGCCGTTTTGTGAGCGTAAGCAATTGCTTAAAAAAAAGTGACTGTAATGGCAAGACTCCATTCCTCCATTCCACCAAGACTTTCACGTTCCAAAAGTGACATCAATTCATACTTACTTTATTTTACCTCCACAATATTACAAGATGATTACAAGTTTACTTCCATAAGGCCGCTCCAGACTACGCGGCGCGAAGCCGCGAACGCGAGTGTGGAGTCGATTTCACTGATTAGCGAACTAGACTCCACAACGTTCGCGCCTACGCGCCGCGATTCGCGCACGAGTGTGGAGGGAGCTATACGTAGGATTATCTAGTTTGAGCGTGTCATACCCAGCGATTGATAAGTCATAGGTACCAAACCTACCAGTTTAAGCATATTGCTAGCTGCAGGCAGTTGTAATTTGCCAAGAGCTGCCTCATTACGCCGACGGTTCATACGACCAATCAAACGCGTCTTCTCCTCGCCCGAGAGACGGTCATCTATATAACCGGTACATTTGGGCCCTGGACCCTCCTGTAAAGGATTATTGATGACATATAAAAGATGCTCATAGGTTAGGACTTTTACTGTCCGTGCATTACCTACATGTAATCAGTACCGTTTTTACCATAAGGGCACACGGGGCCCCGTACCCAGGGCCCCCTTTCTCAGGGGGCCCCGAAGGACAGACAGTGGCAGTGAGCAACCGAGTTTGGTATTTCGTTCGTTTTATAATTATACTAGTCATAAAAACTAATTTCATTACAATCCAAGACGTAGTTTTAAAATGAGAACGAAACGTTCTCCGTTTGTATGGGAAGGTTGCTGAATAAATGTTTGATGTTTGATGTTTGATGTTGGTGAAATTCGGCCGAGCTTGCCGAAGCCCGAGAACTTAATTAAATGGGTACTTGTGTACTGCACTGCAGCTGGCGCAAAGAAACCTGCAGAAGAGGAATGGCATCTTTCGCTGATTGCTTATTTGACTTCAGATATGATCCCATCATGAGCGTGCGAAATACTCACGGTATACTGACAAAACGTGTGAGCATTCGACATCCCACACATCGCAGCCTCACAATAGTTCACCGACGCGCCGGAGCAACAGATGAAAAGAGCAGCCAAAACAGCCGCTAGCTCGATCGCTAACATCTCATTCTAGACATGATGTGCAGAAATTTTAATGTAGATGTTGGTTTGGTAAGCTTTAAAATTAGACCAAAGAGCATATTAATCACTATTAGACAAATGTCAGTTTTAAGCGGGGCATAGTTTGAAAGGCGAAGCAAAAAGTCTTCTATCATGCTGATGTACATGTCGCAGGCATTTTGTAAGAATCCGCCGTTTACAAAGTAACGCGAAGCGGTATGCAATTTGCTGAAGGCAAATTGTTAGTGCGAGCGTCAACGTTGGTGTTTCGTGGGTAACCATGGTTTTAAAAATCTTAAAGGCATTAACATAGATTCATGGGCATTAAGTATTGAAGCGTACCATAGAAATAATCAAATTATTTGATGATTGGCTAGAACGTAGTGATTATATAAGTATGATTCTCTCTGTCTATGTTTGAAATGAGACAGTCCTTTGACAAACTATAGTGTTAAAGCGTAACACACCATCGCACCGCACCAAGGTATTTGTGCGACGCACCCATAAGTAAGAGCGAGAAAGCGATATCTTTTTCTCGCTTTAACTTATGGGTGCATCACACAATGACCTTGGTGCGGTGCGATGGTGTAACACACATTATTCATCAACAAATTATTAAACCAAGAAAAGACTGTAGAGATTTTGACAGCACACGCAGTGATCTAACTCTAGGATCCTGGGATCTAGCCAAGATCCCAGGATCCTAAAACTTGAGACTATGACAAGGACAAACAAGAATAGCGCTTTCTCTGCTACTCCTACGGAAAGATACATAAGACTATCCCGTTCTGTCAGAGTCCCCCACCAGTCATGCCTAATCCATACTAATACTATTTTATAGATTCATGACGATAAGCATAGATTAGTATATGTTATTACTGTAATAGATAAGAAACTCTCGGACATTTCACGTTCACGTCTCTACTAGTGCTGCCCCTAGCGGTCCTGCTCTCAACTAATGAGACTGTATATGCAGTAAACACGCACACATGTACACACACACACACACACACACACACACACACACACACACACACACACACACACACACACGTACTTATGGGTTCTTTACCTACATGTAACAACTTTAATATTGGAAACTGATTTATGTAGTAATCTTTGTCGTACCAATTTCCATTTGCTTAGAAAACTACATAAATCAGTTTTTCAGAATAAATAAATGAAAACTTATGTTGAATCAAGTACAATATATTATTTATAAGTACCTACTTATTTACATACGTTCCATTCCAAGTAACTAAGACACATGCAAATACAGCGACGCTTTAAGCGCACTTCCGTGAAAATAACTTAACAGCAAGTATGTAACAATTTATTTCCTGACTATGTTTTAAACAATAATTAGAGGCAACCTAATTCATTTCTTCTTCTTGATCCCAAAATAACTTGGAAAGCTTCAATAGTTTGATCCAACTTTTTTTGATTTAATTTAGATCCATTTTTGACGCATATTTCATAGTTTTGAGAACATTCAAGCTTTTTATCCACAATTTGTGGTGCGGTGATCTGGGTGTTACAGCGCATTAGATTAGGTAGATTTTCCTTTTTTAGGTTCACTGAAATTGCCATTGACAACATCGAAAAACTTATCGAAGAAAAGCACGATACCTGCCGTGTCGCAACTTTATTCTGAAAGCTTTTTAATACCTGAAAATATATTAACAGTTAAGATGTTATCAAAAGTATAAAAAGGTTATTTTACAGCGAAACAGGACAAGTGTTGAGCATGCATTTTAAGGGTGTGCTATTGTCACATTTAATGTTAGGTAACAAGAAATCAGTGAATCGGGATATTATTCATGTAAAATGTCGACAAAGGTAACGTATTGTGGTTGGATTTTATCAGTAGATGTATGTCTTTCTAATTTTGGCAGGTTGTAGTTGATTTATCAGATTAAGACCTAGGCACGGAAAATAGTATCTTAATTATGATAATCAGAGCAACGTGTATGACGGGCCTTACGGGCACTAAGAATGGTGCTAGTTCAACGGCTGTTATTTGAAATGTTACAATGTTCCATGTTCCATCGCCAACATTTCATAAATATGCTTTACCCGAAGCCTCTATCAAAGCTTTTGATAAAGATGAAATAATAAATAAATGTTCAGGAGGTATATATATATTATAAACTCGAAAATTTACTTACCTTGCCCTTATACCGATGTACATACAAGAAGGTACACAGATTCGGCGCGGCCCGGCCGGCATTGCTTTTCATCTTGCCTGCGTTGGTTTGGTTGAATGAGTAAGAGCACAACTCAACACAACTTACAAGGTTGGTTGTGATATAAAGAAACGCTGTTTGTTAATATCTTAACATAAATCTGACCAAAAATATGTTAAACGGAATTTATATTAAAAAACAACTTAGAAATAATTTCAAAATTTCCCGTCAAACCAAACGTCATTTGGTTTTTTTATTCGTCTAAATACGTCAGTCTGTCATTGTACGGTGTTTGCAATACATATTAAAAAAACTACTTTTACGTTTCAATTTTATTTTGTTTCCTAGTTCATTTGCAACGTAAGGTTAGTAACACTATCAAAACATTTTTTATTAAAATATATTCTTCTAGATTTAATTAAATACGATTAAGTTACCTGCTTAAATATTTGTTTTGGTATATTTTGTTTTCTACTATCTACACACAAGAATGATATCTAGCCACACTCAGCCCTCCTTATGCTAAAGGCGGTATCTCAAAAACGAATGAACTGGAAATGGAACGTTATGATTCAAATTTAAGGTACTTATTTGCATGCAATCTTCAATTGAGATACCGCTTTTTAGCTCAGCAGGGCACCACGGCTGAGGAATATATGTCCAGCATAACCCAGAGATGGCATTATTATCAGCATTACATTACTCCTCTTCAGAGATACTATACCATGACGATAAGTACCAAAGAATATAAATAAGTACAATCTACAATACGGACCTTTCCTTTCCCTTGTCAATCTTGTCATTGCATTGTCAGTGGAACGTCAAACGCATTAACGCAAAACGCAAACCGCCGATCAAGCTCGTCGTCGTAACATAACAAGAATAAAACTAAACAACTAACAAGTTAATCCAGCAAGTTTTGACAAAAATTAAATGAAAAAGTAATAGTGCATCGCGTTGATAGTTATAGAAAGACGGTTATGTGCTTGTATTAACAGTTATTTTAACATGGAGGGATCACAACACTTGCAAATTTTGTTATTGTTAGTGATGATTTCTCAAGCTCACTCCGTGTCGTATGATGGTATGGTATTATTGTACGATTCTTCACTTATATTAATGCTCGGCTTCTAATACTTAAAGACCTAGGTTAGATTTAGAGGTTATGTTTTTTATACAAGAAATTCCACGTTATTGAATAACATTTTGTAATTTCAAAAAAGTGTTGGAATTAACGGCCTCAAGAAGGTAGCCATCGGTAAACCTTATTACAAAAGGCATAAGGTTTACCAATGGACAGTTAAGTGTTGCTGTTTGTAACTGAACATTGGTAGACCTATTTCGTCACTATACTTACTCAACCTCATATCTGCAACAATCATTTGATGGAAATGTCGCTTTTCTTTCATTCGGAATACGGGTGTTTTTGTCATCAAATGAGTGTTGCAGATACGAGGTTGAGTAAGTATAGCGGCGATTTATTCTGTACTTTTATTACAGTGCATTGGCTGGGCGGCTCGCAGACTATAGACCGTGATATATCGTCTACAAAACAAAATATAGACATTTATTGTTACCGGGGCACATCCAAAAACATCTTGGCCCTGTGGCAAACAGCTAAGGTATGTTTGTTAAAATAAGGTACACAATTAGCCTTCTCTCTCTCCCCCTCTCTTTAGCCCTTTTCTACCCGTCGGGTGTAGGCCTCCTTCATTTTGCGTTCACTCGTTACGGTTCCGTGCAACCTGGAGGCACTTCTTTCCCGCAGTCCTTTTTGATGTTTTTATCCCAACGCATCTGGGGTCTACTTCGAGGATGCTCTTTCCCCAATGGTTGCCACTCAGTAGTCGTTTACTCCACAAATCGGTCTTTCGTGCTATATGACCAGCCTGAAAATGTGGCCCATCTACAGGCCCCTTTATACAGTACCGTATACTTATCACCGTCATATTTACCTAACTGTAACGTGATCTGGGTTCCGGCAGAATATCAGTGCTCCGCAAAAGTTGTTGCTGCAATGCACACAGCGTGCAGCTAACCACTAAAAACTAATTTTTCGTGTTTAAGTAAAAAAATTTTTGTTAATTTAATTTAGTACTTAAGTTTTGTTCTGACTGCAATGTACCTACTTATACTTTACACTAAAATTGTGTATTTTTGCAGCATCCAAATAAACGTTTTATCTATCATCTATCTATCTTTATGGATATCCATGTTTAAACATCTACAAACATCAACAAACATGTTTGTACATGTTTAAACATGGATATCCATAAGTAACAGCAAATATAAATATAACATATATATTTATGCACAACAAATATATATTTTGATGTCTATTATGGTATGGTATTTGTCAATTAGCAGTGAAAATTAGTATTTTGTAATTTAAACAATTTCCATTACCTATTGTTGGCAAAAAAAATATCTTACATCCATGTTTTCTTACAGTTCCACATAAGGATAAAGAATGATGAATTCGGCCAATACCTTGGCAGCAGCCCGGCCGAGGTGTACAAAGAGTACACGGAAGACAGCTACGGCTGGTCCGTGGTCAGCCCATTCAATAAGAGGACCTACAGGACGGTGGCTATAGATCTCTTCAATACTACATGTATGGCTATCAATACTAAACATAGGCACAGTATTGAGCTGCAGATTATTAGTAAGTACAATGTGTTTGATGTAGATGTTAAATCTAAACATGTTTTACAAGACTTTAAGATTGTCCTATTGACTGAACAATGTACATTAGAAATATGAGAATAGTACATTGTGCAACATGGGGTGTAAGTTAAATATTGCAATCGAGAGTATCGAGAGAGATTAAATTGATTCATAGACTCGAGTTTGCAATATTATTACGCCCCGAGTTACACACAATGTTTTTCATCACACTTGCGATACAAAAATGAAGTACAAAGACAAAAAACTGTTAATTATAATACTAGAAACTTCATAACTCCCTAGGGAAAACGTTTTTTCTATAGTTCCCGCTAAGCCTGCGTGCAATTCCACATATACGCGAGTGTGATGAAAATTAAATGAATCTACAGTGAAATAATCAATCAAATTAAAACTAAACTTATGAATAAAAAATGCACTATGTATTTGGGTTACACTTACAAACATTTTAGAGTTTTTGATACACATTGAAAATCCTAACTAAATAAGTGCCAAAAAATAACATTTGTCGATTCTAGAGTGAGTGTTGTGACAGAATTGAAGTTCCTACAGAATATGTAAATTAAAAAATTCGCTTGTAACAATATCTAAATAAATGCCTAAATATCCATTGTTTGCAGGGGTGGACATTTGGCGCGTGTTGCTAATGTTCCTAGGCATATGCACTGTGTTCTCATCACGCGCGCTCAGCGGGAACCCATTGTTCTTCTACTTGTGCGGGGTTCTTGTGGGCGTGTCAGCTTCATTCATGGTGCTGGTGTATTATATCAGCAGACTTCTACCTAGGGTAAGTAATCTTTTAGTAAACATAGAGATCGTCCTTCAGATGTAAATATCGGGCGCGTGCTGCAAATGTTCCTAGTAAAAAAGAAATGAGAATTGATGTAAGGAACTTGGGCTTCTTTTACATGTACTACTTTCTTGTTGGCGGCTCGGCATGTCTCAGTCACATACAGTCATTTATGGTATAAGTATGCCGTATAATTTTTTCGTACACAGCTGCACGTAATATTAATTAAAGCATGAAACTAATCTATGGACTGGAAAAGTATTGTGAGCGGAGTTCAGTCACACCAAATTAAAATACATTTTTTTTTACAATTAAATTCCGACCTCTAATGTAGTAACACAACTTAATAGCTACAGTAACAAAAGTAAACGTGATCGTGAGAGGGTAGCGTCAAAATCGCCAAATATCATCAAAATAATGGCTGTAGTGTGTGTACTAGTACTAACTATGCCTCACCCCCACATGTACGTAGCTGTAGTATATAATAGCATGTACGCGTTATTTTAAGTTGTATCATTGACGCCACAACTTACATGGCGATCCTGCCAGTGCCTTACATGGCAAAATTTCTTAATGAACCCTAACCCATAGTATTTCTTTGCAGAAAACCTTAACATATGGTGTGCTAATCGGCGGTTGGACTGTCGGCGTGTACATCTTCCAGCAAATATGGGAGAATATCCGTAACATCGTAATGTCTTACCAGACATATATGTTCTGGTATACGCTGGTCGTGGGATTCATCAGCTTTCTGGTGTGCTATAGGGTGGGACCGCCGAGGAATCAACGGAGCAAGAACCTTGTCATGTGGACACTGCAGGTACAATGCAACAATATTGTTCTCTCTCTTTCTCACGTCTTAGCATTTATACTGGTTACGACTGCTTCGAAACCCTGGGTCAGCTCTCCGACTTTTCTCCACTACGCCCGGCTTTTGTGACGTCACACCAGGGGGGGAGGGGTTTGTCAAATGTGACCAAGTGTGACAAGGAGGGGGAGGGGTAAAAAAACCTCGAAATTCGTGAGACGTAATTAATGGATGAACCCATACACGAACGCAATATAAGCGCTGGTGGCCTAGCGGTAAAGGGCGTGCGACTTTCAATCCGGAGGTCGCGGGTTCAAACCCCAGCACGTACCAATGAGTTTTTCGAAACTTATGTACGAAACATCAATTGATATTTACCAGTCGCTTTTCGGTGAAGGAAAGTATCGTGAGGAAACCGGACTTAATCCTAATAAGGCCTAGTTTACCCTCTGGGTTGGAAGGTTAGATGGCAGTCGCTTTCGTAAAAACTAGTAACTATGCCAATTCTTAAGATTAGTTGCCAAGCGGACCCCAGGCTCCCATGAGTCGTGGCAAAATGCCGGGACAACACGAGGAAGATGGATGACATCTGTCCTAGAATAAAAATGGTTTATTATTCAAGTAGGCATATTGCAATGCGCTTATGAACGTCAAATCTCCTCTCCTCTGGAAATCTCGTACAAGATGGGAGGGAGAACTCAAACTTACAGCAGGCCCGAACTGGAGAAGAGTGGCCCACGACAGACCTCAATGGAAAGAGCTAGAGGCCTTTGCCAAGCGGCACACTGAGCTACGAGACATATTCTAACTCAGAATAAAAGGGCTTAATAGATAGATAGATATGAACGTCAAATAAAGGTTTTGACGACCGGTTTGGCCTAGTGGGTAGTGACCCTGCCTGTGAAGCCGATGGTCCTGGGTTCGAATCCCGGTAAGGGATTTATTTGTGTGATGAGCACAGATATTTGTTCCTGAGTCATGGGTGTTTTCTATGTATTTAAGTATTTATATATTATATATATGTATCGTTGCCTGAGTACCCATAACACAAGCCTCCTTAGGCTTACCGTGGGACTTAGTCAATCTGTGTAAGAATGTGCTATAATATATATTTATTATTATTTGTATCTCGTATAAACTCACGGGTATATACATCCCGGTCATTTGATAGGCGTGCGTGGGGATACAGATCCAACACGTAGAGGCCCTTTGGAGAAGTTTGCTGTTATGTAATACACCTGCTAGAACCCATTCATTATTTTTATTATTATTATTATTTATTAAAGCTACGCTGACTCTAACCCTACACCTCTGCCTCGAGAAAATTTAAATCCCACATCAACAAACTCGGCGGGACACATCCATCTACTTCCAACCCTATTATTATACTCTCTCTTATTCCTCGCGTTATCCCGGCGTTTTTGCCACGGCTCATGGGACCCTGGGGTCCGCTTTGACAACTAATCCCAAGAATTGACGTAGGCACTAGTTTTTACCAAGATATGAATGCCAAGATAACCGATTTTGAGTCTGAGCGGCGCTTAGAGCTTGATGCCAAGCGCGATAGAATAAAAGCCAGACCACCCGCGGCAATACCCTATAACTTTGTTGATGGTGTGCTCACATGCCCGCAATGTTCGCGAAATTTTAGTAACAAGATCGGCTACATCAGCCACTTGCGAGCACACCAGCGACAGCAACGGAGTTGACAGCAGTTATTAGTTTTTACCCAGAGGGGAAACTAGGCCTTATTGGGATTAAGTCCGGTTTCCTCACGATGTTTTCCTTCACCTAAAAGCAACTGGTAAATATAATGATATTTCGTACATAAGTTCCGAAAAACGAGTACGAGCGGGGTTTGAACCCGCGACCTCCGTATTGAAAGACGCACGCTCTTACCGCTAGGCCACCAGCGCTTCTAAACCTATTATTTATTATACTATTTTTTTTAGAATTTAGTATAACACTATTACTAATTTTTTAAATGTAATTATCAGGGTATCGGCGTGCTAATGATGTTCTTCAGTAGCGAGTATCAAGAAGCGTCCACGGCCGTGGTGGCCGTCTGTCTCACCATTAAATACTTCCCGCAGTCCGTGCTCAACTCTATTTATGGATATTGGTAAGACTACTTTGTACAGTTGGTCAAGCAAATCTTGTCAGTAGAACAAGGCGGCAAATTAAAAAAAAAAAAAACTGAAGTAGTTCACCAGCAATGTCCCCGATTGTACACAGTAAAGCGCGCTAAAATTTCTGGCATAACAAGACCTTATTTGCACATCTCTAAAAATGGTGACTTATTTTTGCATGCTTTTTCATGTATTATTATAGCAGAAAGTACCAATGCAAAATGCTACGAAAAATTCAACATGGCCGGTTTAAAAATGCAGTCTTTGTCATGACCGCCATGCGATAAACAATATTCGACTCTGCTACCTCACCTTACGGTTCATTTTCAGGCGGCGCAAGTTCCCGCCGAAGCCGCGACTGCTCACGAGTGAAGAGTACTACGAAGAGGGAGCGAGAGAGACGAAAGAAGCTCTCGAGAGTTTGAGGAAGTACTGTTCGAGTCCGGATTGTGCGCAGTGGAGGATCATGCTCAAACTAAACGACTCTAAAAGGTATGGAATTGAATCTAGAGACTCTCGGACTAAAGAAAGGAGGCTTAGCACACCCGCCTGTCCCTGTCTCTCTCGCATGCGCGTGATTATATAACCGTCCCGCTCATGACGCCGGCGCGGCGGTCAACGGTACTGCGAGCGAGACAGCGATGTATTTATGCGCGTGCGATAGAGGTAGGAACAGGTGGGTCAGTGTACGACATTCCTCGATGCTAAGCGTCTTGTTTTTTTTGTACTACGTCGGTGGCAAACAAGCATGCGGTCCGTTGTAAGCGATCACCGTAGCCTATGGACGCCTACAACTCCAGAGGTGTTACATGCGCGTTGCCGACCCTAACACTCCTCTCCCTCGTTGAGCTCTGGCAACCTTACTCACCGGCAGGAACACAACACTATGAGTGGGGTCTAGTGTTATTTGGCTGCGGCTTTCTGTAAGGTAGAGGTACTTCCCCAGTTGGGGTCTGCTCTAGATGTGCCGTTCTCAACTGAAAGGGTACTTATTGTCGAATGTCAATAAGGCGCTATTTCCATATAGCTTCAATTTGAAATCGACAAGCGACAATGTGGTACCTTTTGGCTGAAATCGTCACAGATCTGGAATGACATCCGCTGTGCTGTGCCCTACGCGACACAACGCGATATGACATTTCGACGACCGGTCTGGCCAAGTTATGAAGTTTCTAGTATTATAATATAATTAACAGTTTTTTGTCTTTATACTTAATTTTTGTATCGCAAGTGTGATGAAAAACATTGTGTGTAACTCGGGGCGTAATAATATTGCGAACTCGAGTCTATAAATCGCTCCGGCACTCGTTTGCGATGTTTGACTTACGCTCCATGTTGCACAATGTACTATTGAGAAGAATTATACTATAAACAAAGATAGATATAACTCCGTAATAGATGGATACAGTCTAAGGAAAAAACGTGCCTCGAAAATCAAGAAAATTTGATTCTCGTTCAGAGGGCGCTACTAGTTTTGGCCTACAGTCGTATAGATGGCGTTGACGGATTCGTTTGTTATTTAACAATTTTAACGCATATCAGTGAAAGAACATGGGTCAAAATCATAAAAATAATTAATGCAAATAAAAAAAATCATTTATCTATATTTAAATACATTCTATCGTATTTTTATAAATCTTCATTTTTAGTTTTAAAGTGTGTCGACAGATGGCAGTGAATTTACTGGGGTTACAAAATTTACTATGACAGTACCGCTCTAGTATAAGTTACTCTATGCTATAAACAATAAATGTTTTCTGTTCTATCAAACACGGTGCATAGTTAGCTTAGCCTGACTGTATATTTTATTTTATTTTTAGGGAAAACAGATACAGGGCAATATATTGTAACAGGTTCGCATCGTTCGTGGAAGGCGACTCCCACCTGAGCGACGACGAGATCCTCGACTACGAGTCGTACGCGTTCTCGACGGACCGGAGGAAACCCGTCGCCAACTCCACCAGGATAGCCACGCTGGACATCTCGGACGACGATATCACGGACGACGAAATGTGAACTTTACGGTGTAAGTTATAAGACTGATTGTTTGTTAGCTAGAGTTGAACCTGTGTCGAAACTAGGGATGAAAATTCCGGAAAACTTCAAATGTTATTTTTTACAAAATTTTCCGATCTTTTCGGTTTTTTTCCAGCTCTATTCAGAATATGGATGGTATAGAAAGGATGCCAATCTCTTATGGCAGAATTGTTGCAAAAGTGACCGCTTTCAGCTTTAAATAATAGTTCCTAATCTCTCCAGTGGCGCTAGTTAGGCTCTGGGACATGAGTACATGAACCATATAAGGCAACAAATAACCTGACCAAATTACGTAGGTTGGTTTTGGTAGTATTTCGGTCTATAGTGGCGCCGCCTAATTACTGTTTTTTGATGGACACTTTTCATACATAGAGATTTGGCTCCTTTATATAGTCTCCATGATTCAGAAAAATTAAATATGTCACACACAATGCCAATGAGTGATGTGATGACAGTGTCAATGCCATAAACAAACACATTAGACATGCAACCTTAACCTACCTGTTTAAATTCCTAATTGAGTATATTGAAAAATACAGAAGTTTTGGAAAAAACTTGATTTTTTTCAGCTTTATTCTTTTTTTCGGAAGTAGTGTAACTGAAATTTGCATTGTTTTTTTCGAAAGAAACTTGAAAATAACGAGCCGTTTTGAAATTTTCCCGTAATTTTTCCGGTTTTTTCAACGCTAGTCGAAACGTCGGTAAATAAAGTAACAAAATAAATTCGCGATAGACCCGATTGTAAATGTGATTTAATATGTAGTTGAGTCTAGTCGTATTGTCGCAATTAATGCATTTAACGGTTCAGGGCGACTGTCCACAGTTCTATTTCGTCACCTTCTTAAGTTGTCCTCGTAGCCATACGGTCCACTGTCCTGTTTCGTCGACATTTTTATGTGGTCACCTTAATTCGCCATTCTTAACAACAACAACACACAACAACAAAAACACAACAACAACACAAACACACACAACAATAACAACAACAAGTAAGACTTTTTATACAGGCTGGCTAAAAAATAAGTGCATTCCCGTTGCCAGGGAAGTGTTGGGATTATACTGAGCAACTTTTACTATGGGACCAAACACGATATCGCGAAAAAAAATATTAGCCTCCCATAGAAAATGGACCTGCCAGAATATATAAAACAGCCATATTTTTTTCGCGATATCGTGGTTGGTCCAATAGTAAAAGTTGCTCAGTATAATCCCAAAACCTCCCTGGCAACGGGAATGAACTTATTTTTAAGCCACCGTGTATATTCCACGGTGCTAACTCGTCACCACACCTGTATCGAACACGGTAACTTGTCACCATTCCTATATCGCCTTAGAACTACGATAGGAGACATACAAATGGACCGAATGGTGACGAGTTAGCACTGTGGACCACCAGGAATATTGACATGATAAGAAATTGACCATATAAGAATGTGGACAAGTTAGAAAGGTGACGATTTAGGAATTGTATTCTGACGAAATGGCATTGTGGACGATTTAAAAAGATGACGGATCGTCCTGAGCCCATTTGACTTCAGCGTCCGTAGCACGGTCGCATTTTTATCACCTGTCAACATGCCTGTCACGTTCTAACAAGTATAGTTTTAGTAAGTGCGAAAGTGACAGGCATAGTGACGGGCGATAAAAATGGAACTATGCTGCCACCGCAGAACCGGTCAAGCTTTTAATTTTAAGATAACGTTTTTTTAGGGTTCTGTAAATCGGAACTCTTATAGTTTCATGTCGGTCTGTCTGTCCATCCGCATAGCTCTTATTTTACAGAAAAGAAACTATTAGGCATGAAATAAGGGATCTAGTTTGCCAGGGTTCATTTCTTAAAAAAACTATTTCCATTTGACCACACCAGTATATAACCTGTTTAAAAAAACCTTTGGCTTTTGATTAAAATATTTTCATATGTGCATAGATTAAAAAAAAAACTCTTTTCTTTTTTCTGTGATTGACTAGACCCTTGCGCTTAATGACATAAAGATCTTTTGTTTGTCTCGATTTTGTAAGTATTTTTGTAATTTTAGATATGCTAACTAATCTCATAGTCCCATTAAAATTAAATAATAAAACATATTACTTATATTCGTCCACAACTTTGGGAACAAAATAAATTATTTTATTAAATATTTTCATTTGTGTTTTTGCTAAAGACGCCGGTTCGAATCCGGCCTTCACCACTTGAGGGCTTCGTCACTTTTTTCTTTATATGACATCTATAACAGTTTATAATATTATATTAGTGTTTCTGCTCTTGTTCTTAGTTTTACATTATTTATAGTACTGTTTGTAGTGTTCCCTTTTTATTTTGTAGCTTTGTTGTCTTTGAACACTTTTATTCAAATCAGTAAACCTGCATCAATCCTGAGATTTTCGATTTTTTTTTGTTGATAGGCCTTAAAATTCATTAATTTTATCAAATTGTATATCATCAAACCCACTACGCTCAGGATTATATTTTAGAATCTCTCGCTACGCTCAGGATTCAATGAGTAACTCGCCGTAAATATGTATACATTTTGATCCCTTGTGACACAACTACTACTACTACTATTCTTTCCTTGTACTCGTTTTTATTTTTTTTATTATTCAGAGCCCACTGTGTCCCACTGCTGGGCAAAGGCCTCCCCCCTCTTTTTCCACTCGTCTCTGTTTAATGCTATATCCGGCCAGCCTGTCAAGAAGGAGTCCAAGTTATCCCGCCATCGCCGACGAGGTCTGCCGGATCCCCGGTTAGACTCGTGGGGCTCCCACTCCGTGGTTAACTTGGCCCACAAGTCATCCGGCATTCGGCAGACATGACCAGCCCAGTCCCGTTTCAACTTGCCCGCTTTCCGAGCTACGTCTATTATTTGAGTCTTAGAGCGCAGCGTGGTGTTTCGGACTCGATCTCTTAATTTTACACCTAATATGCTGCGCTCCATAGCTCTCTGACAAACCCCGAGTTTGGACTTCTGAGCTTCCGTCAAGGACCAGGTCTGAGCACCGTAGGTGAGAACTGGAAGTACGCACATGTCCATAAGCCTACGCTTGAGTGACAGAGGTAGGTCTCCCTTCATCAGGTGTTTCATTGGCCAATAGCTCTTCCAGGCGTTTTCGGTGCGTCTTTGGACTTCTTTGTCCTGCCGCGCCTGGAAAGAGACTATTTGGCCAAGATAAAGGTATTCTTGGACATATGCGATGTGTTCTCCGTTTATCTCAATCCTACGTTTTGTGCTGTTAGTCATGACCTTGGTTTTTGACATATTCATCTTCAGTCCAACCTCGAGGCTTGCGTTGCTAAGGTCTTCTAGCATGTGACTTAACTCGGATGAAGTTGAGTACTAGTTTTTTTTTCTTTGTTGTTTAATTTCATCCTTGTGTTTTGCCGAGTTTGGCCCCTACTCTCTGATGGCGCATGAAATCAAACACTCATGCTCATGCAATGAAAATAAAACGAACATAACTAATAGTTAGTAATAATTTAATTGTATAAAAAACTTGTTGATTTGTAAAATAATTGTGTCTTAGGCTAGCACCATTTAATTATAAGAATAATTCTATTAAATTTCTCTTAAAAATATCTCGTCAAGTGCACTTCAATTGATCTTCATTAATTAATATTATCTTGTGTGACATTGTTCAATTCGTTTTAAGATTTTGTATGTTTCATCCAGATGAATAAAGTTATATTTATTCAAATAAATTGTTTTAATTACATACAACACAACCAATACATAATATTCGTTAAAACTGTTAATACTTTTCAGTAATTATAATTAGTAAAATAAAATAAATAAATAAAAATAGTTTAAGATGTTATGGCACACAGATTTTTATCTTTTTAATTTTATGCTATGTCCTCACATACGTACAAATAACATACGCCGAACTTCATTAACTCTACCACGCACATCGCGCAAGTAGGGACATTGAGGTAATGTTCAGGTAGGAATCCCGTTTTTGACATAATTATTGAAAGTCATAATTTAATGATTGTCAGATTATCACTAGTCATAATTCTGAAACCGGTATCATTTCAGGATTTTCGTAAGGTTATCCTATAAATACGTTAGGTTTGAAAATATTTATCAGTACGGTTTTTACTCACTATTATTTTTAGTCGCTTTTGGCGACATGTTTCGGATTCTTTCACGACGCACGACGCACAACCGCCGCGGACACTCGTGCCTGAGGATGGATTCCCAAAGAATCCGAAACATGTCGCCAAAAGCGACTAAAAATAATAGTGAGTAAAAACCGTACTGATAAATATTTTGAAATATGTCACGATAGTTTAAGTACGTTGTTTGTTTTATGGCAACTCTGAAAAGTTGCGCGTTTCTGAGAAAAACTAAATTATAACTAACGAAAATTCGGACAAACAATACATTATGACTTAAAACTTTATGAGAAACAATAGAGACCCGTTTAGGTATTAAAAACAGTTAAAACCTATCGGCCTTGCTCTTTCAAGCAACTTTTAAAAATAGAAAGTATAATTTAGGAATTTGAACCTTTTGTACATTACTTTACAATTCATATTTAAGTGTCCCTTTGTTTGACATAATTATTGTAAGTCATAATGTAATGATTGTCATATTATCATTAGTCATAATTCTGAAACCGTTAACCTTTCAGGATTTTCCTCAGGTTATCCTGTAGATAGGTTAGGTTAGGTTTGTTTTATGGCAATCCTGAAAAGTTACGTTTCTGAGAAAAACCAAATTATGACTAACGAAAATTCGGACAAACAATACATTATGACTTAAAACTATATGGGAAACAATAGAGACCCATCACCGCGCCCTCGAGTCGTCCATTGGCCCTGCCATTTAAATATAGAACTTAACTATTGTACATAAAGTTCAAAGTCGTGTTAGAAACATTTCAAGACCTCGCACGGCTGGCCTTCTTGCTCTTATCCAGCGTCTGCGGCGGCGGCGGCGGGCGAGCCGACACGTGCCGGGAGTACAACACGCGGTAGGTTTCAGACTTCAGGTAGTCTAGGACGTGGCTGGGACCTAACTTAAGCTGGTCCTCGATCGGTGGCACCCAGAAGTTGCCCTCGAGACGCAGCACAGATTTGTTGCTTGCTAGGTCCATGCTTCCTGTGGATAGTAAGTTTTGTAGTATTGATACTTTCACGATTGTGTTTTTATTTACTAAGCCAGAACTTGATTGCCTTTATAAAGCTGAATTACCTTCGACGTTTCGAATAGTTTTTCTATAGACTTTCGAATCATGATGACTAGAATATTTTGTAGTTAGGTTTTTTAGAAATTTGAGAGAAACTTAAGTCTTCTACAGAAAAGTCTTTTTTAGACAAGATTCCAAGTTTTTACATAAACTTTCAAGCAAAGGGAATTAAAAACCTAAAATGTGTTCAAGGGATCTCACAGCAAGTCAATAAAACATCGCATCGGATCGCTTGTGTCACTCCCGACCTTCCGAGCATACCAAATAAGGAATTCTTATATTTTGTTGCTAAAAGACGTTATATATGTCATCATCATCGGGTCTCTATATTGTTTGACATAATTATTGAAAGTCATAATGTAATGATTGTCATATTATTATTAGTCATAATTTGGTTTTTCTCAGAAACGCTTAACTTTACAGGATAGCCATAAAACAAACCTAACCTATCTATAGGATAATCTGAGGAAAATCCTGAGTGAACGGCTTCAGAATTATGACTAATGATAATATGACTTTCAATAATTATGTCAAACAAAGGGACCCCCATCATCATCATATCAGCCGAAAGACGTCCACTGCTGAACATAGGCCTCCCCAGGGATCCTCACAACGACCGGTCTTGCGCCGCTCTCATCCATCGGCTCCCCGCGACCAACCAGGTCGTCGCTATGTATGTAAACTTACCTATTTCGGGTGGTAATACGACGAGGCGGTTGCCCTGCAGATGTAACTCACGAAGGCGCGCCAGTTGTCCCAACTCACGAGGCACTTCGATGAGATCATTCTCACGCATCGATAGCTGGAACACGACGAATACGTCATCACTCATGATCAATTACTCTGATATCACGCCTGGCTCCAGAATAATGGGATCCGACCTCCCTAGACGAGACTGGTGCAAACTTAAGACTACGTACTGGTCATGGTCGATGCGCCTACTACAAACACCGCTGTGGGTGGGTGGATTCCTCGGCCTGCAGTTGCGGTGCGGAAGCACAAACCATCCAGCACATCATTCATGACTGTCCTATAACGCGTTATGTCACCGGCCCTCCCGAAGACCTGATCACCCTGAGCCACGAAGCCATAAAGTGGCTGACTGGTCTATGTGTAGATCTTTAATTACTTACAACACTTACACTGTTTCTATTTCACAATTATTAACATATGCCATACGATTAAATAAATAAAATTACTCAGGTGCACTTTCAAAATCAACAATATCATGCTCCCGGGAATTTCCGAGACAGATTTTTTTCGAGAATTCCCGGGAACGGGCACTTTCATTCAGTACCGGAACTGGTGAACAATTCCCGGAAAATAACGAAATTTCGGGAAATTTATATGTTATGTTATATCGATTTGTCTAATTGCGAATTGGGTATGAGGCCGAAATTATGTTGTATATCTTTTTTTTTATAATGCCTTCTTCAACAGGGTAAGACTACATTGTGTGCCTGCTGATCAAAGGGGAAGACTGACAAAAATAAGTCACTATGTAAATTCTTTACCAAAATATAAGTTCACTTTGTGTACTTATATTAAGTATTTAGCAAGGTGTTAATTGTAATATTAAATTAAAGAACTTACAATCTGTAGATTCTTGAGATTCCCAATTTCAGCTGGAAGTAGCTCAAAGTCATTATCTCCCAAATACAGAGCCCTGAGGCTCTCCATCATGAAAAAATTCCCCGGCAATGTCTTCTCATTCAAGTTATTGTACGTAAGATCCAATATCTCCAGCACTGGAAACGCTCCGAAGCCTCTCGGCAAAGTATACAGCCTGTTAAGCGATACATTGAGGATCCTGAGCTTGGGTAATGAAGATAGGCTGACAGGTAGTTCTTCGATGTAGTTGTTGGCAAGATTCAGGATCTCCAAGTTCATCAAGTTGGCGAGACCAGCCGGTACGGTTGAGATCTTGTTGTGGCTCAGGGATAGACGGGTGATGTTGGCAAGTGTGACTGAAATTAAATATTAATTTTCATTCACCTGGCCCTAAAGTCACTGCAAGGTTTATTTAGGCAATTTCATCTAAATACAGCTTATGTTCTCTTTCTTTATTACGAATTTTAAGGAACCAAGCAGTTTATTGTGTAACAAAGAGTTTTTGTTAAGTATATTATTATTATCAAGTTAAAACTGTCTACAGTTTGGCGAAACTTTTTTATACTTAGACATAAGTATATTTTTTGAAAAAAATAAAAAAAGTAACCCAAGCTGGTCAGCTTGTACGAGAGGGTTCCCTATTGTGTTGCAGTTTTTTTTGACATATTTTTGTATTGCATAATGTTACTTGGCAGAAATTTCGTTTGGCAGAATTACCTTTCACATACTGCTTTTCGCATAATATTACTTTGCAGAATTTATTTTTGCATAATATTATTTGGCAGAAAACCCTAATCTAACCCACTTAGAATATTCTGCGAAATAAATATTATGCGAAATGACTATTATGGCAAGTATATATTAATGCGAAAGTATCATTACTAAGTTTTCTGCGATATGTGTTATGCGAAGTGTATTTCTGACAAATAATAATCTGCCAGATGAGGGGAACCCGTACGAGAGAAAGACTTTTTCACTATGTTAAGCTTTGTCATAAGGAGTTTACACAGCACTTCAATTTATTTATTGTTGGTTATATCTATCTATGTATCTTAATCCATTTATTTAATTAAACTAAAAATAATACTTTTATGACTGTGTATTCTGCAATACCACCAAATAGGCAATTATCAATAGGACAACTTATAACTTATGATTAATTAAATATCCAATGTTTTCTTTATGGAAAAGCAAGTGGTAAAAAACAAATGATAGTTTTTACCTAGCACCTACTTTATTTTTGTTACAGACTCAAGTAAGAAACACTCAGATTGTAACATTATGAGCATCTTATAAGAATATTTTTCTAACTTATTACCTAAATCTAAGATGATGACCTAACTAGATGAATGAATATCAAATCATGATCATTAAGTAAAAAGATATAAATGCTTAGCATATTTTGTTTTGATTTCTGTTTGATGTAATTGTTCCTAATTAATCAGTCATTCATATTTGTTAGTATTTAGTTTGGAGTGGGCGAGCTGTAGGTGCCAAACACACACACCCGAATGTCAAAAATACAGCACAACCAAAACGAATGAAAGCAAAAGTGCCCAAACTGGTTCCATAAAAGGATATATAACTGTACTTACACAACCCAGGTATCTCCTCCAGGTTCGAGATCCCTTTATCCACTAAATCTATCTCGGGATTGTTTATCTCCCGCGCTTCTTCAATAACTTTCTTAGCTTTCGACATCTTCGTGGTGTTTGGAATACAGGAAACTGGAGGATGGTGACTCATTGTAATATTTTCCTCCTACACCTTAGAATACGTTCCGAGCAAACTAATTTCATAACTTTTTGATCATGAACGGTTAAAACTAGCGAATCAAAAAGAAACCGTAATATGTTGATATAAAGTTTATTTTACTGTGCACTTTTTTCACCTTATAATAGCCATCTGTGTAATTTGCGTGGGCAGCTAGCAGTCCTTTTCAGAATTTTATATTCTATGGCATTCAATTAAAAGCGAAATTCGATTGCCTTAAAATCGATTTGTATTTTACATTTATTTTAAGTAGCGTAACTGTCAATGTCAGAATTTCCAGATATTATTTCATTTATTTCTGAACGAACTATAAAATTTATGATTATAAAGCCCCTCCACTTTCGTGCGTGAATCACGGCGCGAAGCCGCGAACGCGAGTGTGGAGTCTAGTTTGCTAATCAGCGAAATCGACTCCACATTCGCGTTCGCGTTCGCGACAAACCAAATTGTCAGTAAATAAGAACAAAAATAAACTACTCATCCTTTTCTTTTGGCTGCTAGTACTAGCGTAAGACAAATTAGACAAATATAGTATGAATATATTATGAATAGTATGATTATCTCTGTGTATGTTTACAATATAATTATAAATTACTTACTTATGTTTGAAATGAGACAGTCCTTTGACAAACTATTCTTTTCCGTTTCTCGACGAAACACGCACGACGAAAGGAACTTTGAAGTTGACGTCGAACGTCGATGACTGATGAGTGAGACTAATTTCTGCAAGCATTATATAAGGTAAAAGAAACCGTATCTATTGCAGTTTAGGTCGAAAATATATTTACAATTATTACAAGGCAAGTAAACAATCTAGCATCTTGCGTATTTCTCAAATCGTCATTCATATTCATTTCCGTTTATTGTTTTAATTAAAAATACTTAACGTATCTTTGTGTACTTTGCAGTTGTTTGTATCGTGCTAAGCAAATAGTAATAATCTTAATTATCCGTAATATCATTTAGATGTAGATAAGCAGTCGTCGAGTGAACTGATTGCGAGATAGCGGCTTGGGATAATTTTAGTGATAAGAATTTATTTAAATTAATACAGGTAAGTACGATGAGCCTATTTGATAATAATTGACATTATAGTCTCTAATAAATTATTTTATAAAAAGGATATGATAAATAATCGGCTTCGTTGGTGGCCGCTTTGAAGAATCAACTTAGTTTTACTATCGAAAGTTGAGTTTGAAATAACTGTATCAAAGATTTGCTACGTACGTTTAAGAACCTCTTTAGCCAGGTAATCATGCCTTTAAACATTGCCTTTGAAGAGGGGGCATTTCACGTCAAGCGGGCAGCAAAAAAATTGTCAGGTTCTGGATTTTGTTCATAGTTGGATTAATTGGACCTATATGTGAATTAAAAAATTTGGCATCATTACTTTTTTAATATATTGCTTCGTTAAAAATTTATACGCATTTGAAAAAACTACAAAATTTGAGGAACGGATTTTTTAAAAATTATTATTGCAATTCTTTCAGTGGATTTAATTATAACTAAATAGTGATTATTTGAGAATATTAGTTGATTTCTTTGAAAATTTATAAAAAAAGTTTTTTTTATCTTTTTTTCATATAACAAACCGGAAGTTAGTATTAAATATCTTTTTTTTTCCAACTTCGCATTTTTTTATATTTTTTATTTTTACACAATAATGTAGCTTATGGTGTACTAATGTCCTATAAAAAATTTTATAATGGCATCTCGATTGGTTTTGAAGATTCATGAAGTAATTCGAAAGTACTGCGCGACGCTCCGTACTGAGAGGTAGTTCTATGTGGCAGTCTTTAATGGCCAATTACGGGTTTTTTTACTTTTGCGTAACAGAATTAAAGCAATTAACAATATTTCATCGGTTAAGATGTAGAAAAGCTAATGATGTATTATTCAATCGTGCCTTGTAGCGCTATCACTGATCAACCATATCTTGGAACTGAAAACAAAACGTTTATGTTTTAACAAAACGCTAGAGGTAACTTAATAACTATAGCTAGGTTTAGGCGGGGTATGTCACATGCTTAAGAGGTCACTTTCGAGTTAGGTCACGTTCTGAGGACGTCACTTTCTGTACGTCACATTCTGAGTTTGTCGCATTCCGAGCTCGTCACATTCTGAGTACGTTACTTTCTGAGAACGGCACTTTCTGAGGACGTCACTTTCTGTGAACGCCACTTTCTGAAGCCCTCGCTTTCTGAGTACGTCACTTTTATAGCCTAGTAAGATTAAAGCGTATACCTGCATGAACAATGGATACCAGCAATCATAACAGCTGTACGGAATACGGCCGTTTTTATGCCGTACAGCTAATATGATTGCTGGTATCCATTGTTAATGCAGGTATACGCTTAAATATTACTTTGCTATAAAAGTGACGTACTCAGAAAGTGACGAACTCAGAAAGCGAGGGCCTCAGAAAGTGGTGTTCTCAGAAAGTGACGTACTCAGAATGTGACGAACTCAGAATGTGACGTACAGAAAGTGACGTCCTCAGAACGTGACCTAACTCGAAAGTGACCTCTTAAGCATGTGACATACCCCGCCTAAACCTAGCTATAGTTATTAAGTTACCTCTAGCGTTTTGTTAAAACATAAACGTTTTGTTTTCAGTTCCAAGATATGGTTGATCAGTGATAGCGCTACAAGGCACGATTGAATAATACATCATTAGCTTTTCTACATCTTAACCGATGAAATATTGTTTATTGCTTTAATTCCGTTACGCAAAATTAAAAAAACCCGTAATTGGCCATTAAAGACTGCCACATAGAACTACCTCTCAGTACGGAGCGTCGCGCAGTACTTTCGAATTACTTCATGAATCTTCAAAACCAATCGAGATGCCATTATAAAAATTTTTATAGGACATTAGTACACCATAAGCTACATTATTGTGTAAAAATAAAAAATATAAAAAAATGCGAAGTTGGAAAAAAAAAGATATTTAATACTAACTTCCGGTTTGTTATATGAAAAAAAGATAAAAAAAACTTTTTTTATAAATTTTCAAAGAAATCAACTAATATTCTCAAATAATCACTATTTAGTTATAATTAAATCCACTGAAAGAATTGCAATAATAATTTTTAAAAAATCCGTTCCTCAAATTTTGTAGTTTTTTCAAATGCGTATAAATTGTTAACGAAGCAATATATTAAAAAAGTAATGATGCCAAATTTTTTAATTCACATATAGGTCCAATTAATCCAACTATGAACAAAATCCAGAACCTGACAATTTTTTTGCTGCCCGCTTGACGTGAAATGCCCCAGAGGACAAAAGTATTAAAAGTTAAAATATGTTAAAGATAACAAGGTATCTTTGCAACCAGTCTATTAACAATTGCATTGTTTTATGCTAGTAGTAACTGACAGTTCTTATGATAAGTATGTTGGTATTCATAGTGTCATTAGCCTCCTTTTGTTTCTTGAATTTCTAAATATTGTACAAACCAATACATATTGTTCACAACGGCACAACTTAATCACGTAAAATAAGTTGTCCACGGGGACAATGCTGTCCTTCCAGCCATTGTGAATAATAATGAGTAAGAAATTTAAAATTAGTGCAATACATATTGTGTTAAATTGTTCTCATAAAAAAAATTAGGACAATTCTAACTCTAATCATAATTCTAGTCATAATTTGGTTTTTCTCAGAAATAATGTTTCAGGATTGAGAAAACAAACCTAACCTAACCTATCTATAGGATAACCCTTACGAAAATCCTTAAAAGTTAACGGTTTCAATTAGTTTGTAAGCATTATCGTGTACTTTTATTATGTACCTATGTTACAACTTCTTGAATAAACGTCTTTTATTATTATTATTATTAATTAGGACTAATGATAATCTGACAATGATTTCATTATGACTTTCAATAATTCTGTCAAACAAAGGGACCCCTATTTTTCTACGTATTGGTTGAAACTTTGGAACAATAGAAAAAGTAATATAAATGAATATTTTTTTAGACATGAGTGAGCGACCACAGCCACTGAAGGCCATAAACAGGCTGTTTGAGGGCCGGGAGCCATGGCAGATAGTCACCATGACTGCCTCCTCGGTGCTCGCTCTAGTTTGGGCACACAGTCTCTACAACGCACAAGAACGTAAGTTACAGAGGACATTGACATAAACATAAATCTTGTCTCTTTTCATTATTTGACCCTGGGTTAACGGTTTAACCGCTTAACCCCGGGTTAGTGGGATGATGCAAGTGGCCCTTAGTATTTTAGTTTGTTAATTACCTGATCCCCTCTTCTTTTTCGTTATCTTTTTTTTTTCGAAGGATATTTCTTTATTTATGGACCGCCGAATAAAGATGAGCTGGAAAAAATACTGGTCCCTGAAAGAAATAACAAAAGGTGACTATCCACTCCACCTAAAAAAAACAGTAATGGATACATGTATTCTACCGACCCTTATGGCTGTCAAACGTTGACCTACAACAACAGTATAAAAACAAAACTAGTGAACTGCCAGAAAGCGATGGAGAGAAGCCTTCTAAAAATAAGGAAAATTCACAAAATAAGAAGCGAATCCATACGGAAGAAGACAAAATTAATTGACGCCCTACACTACTGTCTACGCTTAAAATGGCGATGGGCTGGCCATGTAGCACGCTACAACGATAAGCGATGGACAGCAGAAGTAACTAGATGGAAAGGTCCCAGTGGAAAAAGACGACAAGCACGACCTGCTAAGCGATGGAGCGATGACATCATAGCTACAGCTGGAAAAGAGTGGATAAACCAAGCAAAAGACAGAGAAAACTGGATAAAACTGGAGGAGGCCTATACCCAGACAGGGGTTCCTATCCAAAAAAATGATAATGAAACAAATAAACAGTAAAGCAAATAACCTGAGATGGGAAACGAAATGGCTTAATAATAATAATAATAATATTCTTTACAATAGCCCAGTCTCATTGCCCACCCAAACTTCAATCCATAGACCGGTATACTGTTCACTTTTTCTGCAATAGTCCCAATGCCTGCTGCGACCGGTTCATGGGTGTCTATTGTTGCGCCTGTGAACGGGTTCCAGCAGGCGTTCTACATGACATTAAAGCTCTCCAAGGGGCCTCTACGTGTTGGATCTATATCCCCACGCAAGCCTATCAAAAGACCGGGATTTATAGGCCCGTGATATCCAAGGAGATAATAATAATAATAATTACCTGATCAACACTTAACCTAGTTTAGTTTCTAAAAGACATTATATCCATAAGGGCAGCGGTCAGGTCAAACTTCAACTTCAAAGGTTGCTGTCAATGTTGTTCATACATAAATGTGGGTTTGACCTGACCGCTGACCGCAGAACGCATCTATTGTGGCAAATCCTTAAGTGTGTAGAATTGTAGGTTGTAGACCGGTATAGTATTGCAGTAAAGGAAAATGAATTTTTTACTTGATTTTTAGGGTTCCGTACCCAAAGGGTAAAAACGGGACCCTAAAAAAGCACATTTATTATTGCCATATCCATTTTTGATGAGTAAATGTTAAACGTACAATGTATGACATAACACAAAAAGTGTTGGATATGTCAGACTTTTGTGATAACCTTCTGTTAACAGAGTATAATTATCCTATAGTAAAATGCGGATATGGCACATTTTCATTGGCTACAATAACAGCCTGTCACCTAACCAATTTGGCTTTAGACAAAATAGATCCACCGAACAAGCGATTGACCTACTTGTTGGTAAAATAGTAGATTCTTTAGATAAAGGCGAAAAGTGCGTAGGAATATTCTTAGATCTTGCCAAGGCCTTCGATACTGTTTCTATTCCGATCCTATTGGCTAAACTCGAGAGCCTTGGCATCAGGGGACTCGCACTTAAGTGGTTCGAATCTTATTTACGAGATCGTAGGCAGTGTGTCCGGGTGGGAGAACATACCAGCGCCTTTGCTAACGTAGATTTTGGGGTCCCCCAGGGAAGTGTACTCGGCCCAACTCTGTTTTTGGCTTATATCAACGGCCTCTGCAACCTTAAACTAAAAAATGCTATAACAATATCATTTGCCGATGATACAGCTATTCTGGTACGCGGAAAAAGCTGGCCAGAAGTCCAAAGTACCGCGGAGCTTAACTTAAAACTAGTTGTAGAATGGCTCGACTCCAACTTGCTAACATTAAACGTCCAGAAGACCAAATATCTATGTTTCTCGATCGATTCCAGAGGTCAACCTCACGATGGATTTTATATTACGGTTAGACATCGGAATGACGTGCTGTCCGGGTCCTCCAATTTCAGCAGCGCTAGCTTCTTAGAGCGTTCAAACACCATGCGATACCTTGGTGTAATGGTCGATATTCACCTGACTTGGCGGCAGCACATCGAGTCAATTAAAAGCCGTGTTCGTAAGCTCATGTTTGTCTTTCGCACGTTAAGAAATATTGCATATCCTGAACTGTTGAGGACAGTTTACTTCGCTCTTTGTGAATCCGTGCTATGTTACTGCAATTCAGTGTGGGGAGGGGCGGCAAAGACGCACCTCATTACTTTAGAAAGAGCTCAAAGGTCCCTTCTCAAAGTGATTTACCGGAAACCATCACGGTACAGTACTAAAGAACTATACACGCTCGCCAATGTTCTTTCGGTTCGCCAATTATACCTTAGGAAAATCATGTATAATTATGGAAAACTGCATGACAAGATTTTTGAAGCAGATACAAGACGCCGTCAGCGCTGGAAAACCACAAAAACGCGTACAAAATTTGCCCAAAGATTTCACCCCTTCATTTCAGCTTTAGTTATGAAATCATTCTGTAAACTACATCCAATAAAGAAACCTAGCAAACGGTATCTAACTAAGTGGCTTAGTCAACTGGATTACCACGACACTGAATTCCTCCTAAACGTGTTAAAATAATTAAATATTTATATATTACATTCACATCACATATGTTAAATTTTTTATACATTTTTATAACACACACACGCGCACACACACACACACACACACACACACACACACACACACACACACACACACACACACACACACACACACACACACAAATACACATACATACAAACAAACACTCGCTCACACGCAGCAACATATATGTTAAAGTATGCACAGCTATCTGTAAGTTTCAAAGTAACTCTCTGTACAATTTGTACCAATATATACCTAGATTAAGAAACTAGTATAACGAAACTGGGTCCTGTAACACAGGGTTTCCTAGCTCAGGACACAGGGTCGTGATTTATTGTATACTCAAATTTGCACAATAAACTTTTTTCATTTTCATTTTTTCATTTTCACAATAATCCTCATAGACTCTTCTTTAGCAACAGAGTGGTCAACGCTTGGAACAAACTCCCAGAGGATGTAGTAGCGGCCCAAAGTGTCAATGAGTTTAAGAATAAATTAGATAAGCACAAAGCAAATTCTACTCAACACTGAGAACTCGGTTTATGACTCTGGATACAGGCACTATCAGTTGTTTAAACTGCCTGCCTGCATTACAAATAATAATTTTTTGAAAAATATTTTTGTTATGTTAGGAGTCGTTAAAAAACTGCTTTGCTCTAAAATGGATATGGCACAAACGGATGGATATTCTCAGCCAATGATTAGTCAAAGTTTTTGGTCGTACAGCACAGACCGCTGTATATTTGTAGTCTTACTTATTTATATAACCATTTCCAGCGGTCACAAGCAGACTCCGCAAGGAGTTCTTCAGATGGCTGCGATCAGTTCCGTTCGTGCGGCGCAAGATAGACGACAAGATGGCAGAAATCAACAGGGACTTCCGCGCCGACGTTACCAAGAGGCTTGCAGGTTTGTTAGTTAACTTTCACTAAAAGTGTTTAATATCTAGGATAATTAGCATAAAAGCGGTTCGATAACTTGCATGTTACGAGCAAGCGTGTTGAAAATTAACTTATGTGAGAACTCAACTCATGCTAGTAGAGTTGTGCATGCTCGTTCACTGAAACCTACAATCTCACAACTGTACTAATTCGGTATTTTAGTTCATTTAGTACAGTAGTACACCGAGAGAAACTGAGCATAATAAGCGGCTATCTGCTATCTCGCTCATACTAGCCAGCCGGGCGGGAGCCGTTCGGCCATCTTGCTCGCACGCGCTCGGCGAGCGGCGAGCCGGCGGGACGACTACAATAAAGAATAAAGAATACAAAGAATACAATAAAGAATAAAGACTTTAAGTTCGGTCGGATCACTCGGATCGCTTTGCTGTCATTGTCACTTCTCAGTCCTCGCTCCCATTCTGTTTCGTTTGCGTGTAGTGTACTAAAACGTACTAAGAGAACGTATTAGGGAATAGTTCGGTCTAGTACAGTGGCAGGGAATCGTGTCTTTTTGATTTTAGTACATGTACTACGCAAGCCTACATGCTAGCTAGACGGTGAGAATTTTAAATTAAATATACGCGATATAATCCGTTTTCATAGTTTTATTAGACGGTGAGAGTTAAATGCAAGATTTGAATTATATGTTATTAACAGAATGAGTTGTATTTTGCAGGCTTGACCGTCAGAAGGCAGTTGCCAGAGAAGGGTCTGACTGCAGAGGAGGTGGCTGAAGAAGTCAGGGATCACCTCACACTAGGTAAGTTAACGGTCACATTTCTCTACCGATTCTCGTGAAATTTTGTGAGTGTCATGTGAGAAATCACATGGAGCTTTTTATCGATTTGTTTTTTTTTATGGCTGGTCTTTGATAATTATCCCAGGTATGGATGGAGCTATATTTATTTTCTTTGAATTCTTTGATAGTAAAAAATAATTATTGGGGCGTTTTTTGCTATAAATAAAAACTGACCTAATATTGATTAGTATTTTAGGGTTCTGTACTCAAAGGGTAAAAACTGGACCCTATTACTAAGACTCCGCTGTCTGTCTGTCTGTCCGTCTGTCACCAGGCTGTATCTCATGAACCGCGATAGCTAGACAGTTGAAATTTTCACAGTTGATGTTTTTCTGTTGCCGCTATAACAAAAAATACTAAAAACAGAATAAAATAAATATTTAAGTGGGGCTCCCATACAACAAACCTGATTTTTTTGCCGTTTTCTGCGTTATGGTATTAGTTAACTTGGTCTAAACTAAACTCTTATCACTCTGGGACCCATTATCAAAATGAAGACGTAATTTTAATGTGACTACTTTTTGCCGTATCGCTGTCCTATTTTTAGGACATAGGGCCGGCCTTTAATTTAATAATAGATTTTTATTTGTTGCAGGTGCTTATGACTGGAAGAGTGGTACAGTCTCTGGTGCTGTATACCACCTAAGTCAAGAGATAGCCAAGGTAAGTCCAGTTAAGAGCCCACTTATTGCTACTACAGTGGAATCCGTTTATTATAACTCCGCTTATACTGACCAACCGCTTACGTAATTACTGTGCGAAGTTTGATTTTCATATAAAATTCTTTGTGACAAAGTCCGATAAGATGAATTCGCTTATAGTGATAAATCACTGACCTATAAATCTGTTTTCATGAAACTATGTCCGGTTATACCGAGATATTCGCTGGTTTTCGTGGCCGTCCCCACGTCTTTCCCTGCGAGGACGTTTGGTGCATGGTGCATGCGGTGTTTTAGTTTTACTTTTGAATGCTTTTGATTCTCAGTGACAAGTTGATAATTGGTACAAGGTTAATTTCAATTTCAATTATTTAATTCAGACTAAGGCCCATATAATTTGTTAGTAATACAATAAAATTAATCTTAATATGCTAATGTTAGTAAAGATACATTAAATTAGAAATAAAAATATACATAAGATTTAATTATTTACACAATGAAGACCGCCACATTCAGTACCGCTGCATAAAATTCAACTCTGATAGAGGTATTTGACATTAATTTGGAAAAAATGACAAAAATAAGAATTAATCATTTATGCTTTATATGACATCCGCTTAGTATGACGTGTTTGTCACTTCCCTTCGACGTCATTATATGGGGCATTTTCTATGAAAAGGGACCTTATTGTCGATGGCGCTTACGCCGCACAGCGTCGCGCGGCATTGTATTCATATCGGAGCATCGTTTATAATGGCGTAAGCGCCATCGACAATAAGGTCCCTTTTTATAGAAAATACCACATATGCGGATTCTACTGTATGTCACTTATATCTAGATAGTACCCAGTAGTAATTAAATTAAATTAATTAAATAATCATTTATTGCAGATCATAACAATCCATAGATTTTGTTAGTTTGTCTTAAGCTAAGTACCTAATACTAGTGTTAGTAATTAAATAAGTTATTCTACAACTAAAAAGAACTAAACACCATACAGGTCAACATACAGGTCGCCCAGTTAAGACCACCAGGTGCCTCCATATTCGACAGTCGTACCTGTCGGATAATACTTTCAGAAAGCTGTTGGGACTGCTTCTTGCTCTTTGCATTAAGGAGGCTGAGCGCTTACGCAAGATAGCATGGAAACCGTCTGTGCGCGCCTCTGCAAACATCGTCGAGGCGCTGCAGAACCTTGACAGCCCCATCAGCATTCTGAAAGCATTATTATACTGAACTCGGAGAGCGTTTGCGGATCGCTGGGTGTACCTAACCCACAGGCTGCTCGTGTAAAAAGTCTGACTATAGGCTTTAAAAAGCGTTATTTTAACCTTGTCTGTACAGCGAGCGAACCTGCGTGCAAGCATGTTCCCACGAACCGCCAACGCTCTCCTTTCTCTCTCCATGTCCATGTCATCTCTTAGGTCATCGGTGACAATGTGACCGAGATACTTAAAATGATACACTCTTTTCATGTCTTTACCATCTAGCCTTACAGTAGGAATTTCATCAGAAATTTTTCTGCCCGCTTTAAAAATCATTAGCTCGCTCTTGGAGGGGTTATACTTCAGCCCATGATCTTTGGCATACCTCTCACATATCCCAATTAGTTTTCTTAACGCACTGATCGATGGCGCCAGCAGCACCATATCGTCTGCGTAACTTATATTGTTCATGAACACTCCATCAATAGAGCAACCGACATGATAGCTGCTAAGCTAATAGTTTTCCTGGCTGTACAATATATAAAGTAAATTTTAAATTTTAGGTGGCAACCGACGCATACTCCCTGACAGCATACACCAACCCTCTCCACTCCGACGTGTTCCCCGGCATCAACAAGATGGAAGCGGAGGTCGTGCGCATGGCCGCCAACCTGTTCCACGGGGGGGACGAGTGCTGCGGCACTGTGAGTATTTCCAGCTAAATTTAGCTTAGAATCCTTGCTGCGCTCGGTATTCTTTGAAAATCTCGCATCACTCATTCACTCATTATTCTTTTGTTCATTCGTTATTTATTCATTAAATCATTCATTCATTCAAATGTATTTATCGTTCACTCTTTCATTCATTCATTTATACAGACTTATTGATCCATTAATTCATTCAATTATTAATTTACTCGTTCATTCATTTATTAATGCAAGTTTGAAAACGCTTTACCCCCATTGACTCAAGATCAAGACAAAATCCGCTACCCGTGAGTATATGGGTCTAGGCCGGAGGCCGTGAGTTCAAGTCTCACCCAAGGCAGTATTAATATGTTTTCAGGTAACCACAGGCGGCACAGAATCCATAATGATGGCCTGCAAAGCGTTCCGCGACCTCGCCTATAGTAAAGGCATCACCAACCCTCAGATAGTTGTACCTTCTACGGTACACTCGGCGTTCGATAAGGCCGCGCAGTACCTAGGCCTGGGCGTGGTCACGGTCAAAGTTGACCAGAACACTATGACGGTCAATGTGGATGATGTGAGGAAGGCGATTGGCAGGAGGACTTGTCTGGTAAATATTTATATTACATTAACCTTTTCGACGCCGTGTCAAACACAAAAGCTGATGTCAAAACTGAAATTGAACTTTATGCACATGCACGTAGGTCTGTTGCTCTGTGGTTTTTTAACCGATTAATCCGTCTTTGGCGTTGGACCTGCGGTGCGGATATATCCGTCATTGGCGTCCAAAAGGTTAATATTTCAAACCCTCGATTTATTAAGGATTCTTCTTAAAAACACTCATTTCAATGTGTATTTTGTTGCAACTTTCAATTCGGTCTGTATTTTTAGAAGCACTTGTTTCGCTCAGTAGTTCTTACTACTTCTAAGGCCAGAATTACACTCGTAAGTTTTATTTACGTAAATAGGGACACAGCTATACTACAGAATGAGATATGAATATCGTTATCTCATTCTAGCATATAGCGTTGTCCCTACTTACGTAAGTAAAACTTACATGTGTAATCCTGGCCTTACTAGTTCTTTTTTTATCACAAAAAAACTTAAATGGTATTTACATAATTATATTCCGCCAAACAGAGGACAGTTTGTTGGCGGATAAAGCGCTCTTAGAGACGCTAAGTATTCTAAGTTTGAGGTAAATAAGGGATTTTAATTAAATCTTAAAGATTGACTTAAACCAATTGTACCAACGTCACTCAGTAATGAACTATGAAAATTCCGATACAAAAAATGTTGCGAACTTTTTAACGATAACAGGTTTGTAATATTGTCTTCGGTTACCGCGATAGTTACTCATGAAATAAAACTATGAAAACGGATTATATCGCGTATATTGAATTTATAATACATCCCGACGTTTCGAACCCTTTACAGCGTTCGTGGTCAACGGGTGACTGAGGAAAAATTACAAAGTGCAAAAATACCCACATACTATAACATTATAACTAGCCTTATGAACCGATTTTGCATGTACAAGCAGCCTTAAAGTTTGTAGTCTATGATTTTTCATTATTTTAGTATGTGGGTATTTTTGCACTTTGTAATTTTTCCTCAGTCACCCGTTGACCACGAACGCTGTAAAGGGTTCGAAACGTCGGGATGTTTTATAAATTCAATATACGCGATATAATCCGTTTTCATAGTTTTATTTCATGATAACAGGTTTGGTTCAACCCACACATAATCATCCATTTCCCGGCAAACTTAAAATCAAAATGACAACAAACTTAAAACCACAATACAATACTCTTTATTGCACACCTCAATACAGGAAACAATATGTTGAATACAGCAACTCAAGAAAAGGTAAACAACAGGCGGTTTTATCGCTGAAAAGCGATCTCTTCCAGACAACCTTTAGGTAGCGGAATTTTGTCAACAGATAGTCGGCTCAGCGCCCAACTTCCCCTACGGCACCATGGACGACATCAACGCCCTCTCCAACCTGGCCCTGGAGTACGACGTCCCCCTCCACGTGGACGCGTGCCTGGGGGGCTTCGTGGCCGCCTTCATGCCGGACGCCGGACATCCGGTGCCCGTGTTCGACTTCCGGCTGCCGGGGGTCGCTAGCATGTCCGCTGATACGCATAAAGTGAGTAGATTAATTATGCTGCCACACATTCAATCGTTCATTCACTCATTCATAATTTTTTCAATCACTCATCCATTCAATCATTCATGCGCTCATATATTCACTAATTCATTTACACATCCGTTTACTCTTTCATTTATTCATACACTCACTCATTCATTTGCTCAATCATTCACTTATTCGTGAGTATGAGTATTCATTCACTTATATATTCACACATTCAGTCATTCATTTAGTCCCTCAGTTAAGCTGTGACAAGTTATTCAGAAAAAAATCTATTACCTAGTTATATTTTCAAACAGTTCCATCTAGCGACCGACTGAGTTATAGTATGTATCAAAGCCCTCCAACCTATACGCTGATAAGCATAAATCAAGAATCTTATATACAAACTGGATGTTGCGTGCCGAACTATTGAGTTCAAGCCAGGGTCAATCACCTTTGCTCCTATGATCTATCTCTTTTCGACACTGTGATGTATTGCTAGGTTATTTATAAAAAAAAACCTTATTTTTTATAGAAATACGAATTATCCGGCATCAACTAATTAATTTACTTTAAGCTAATTTCCACAGAAATATATATTTTTCTTATAAAACTTTCTGCATTCAAATTTACTTAGTTTTCTTTGTATTATACAAAAAAAGAACCAATCAAAATTTTCATTTCACCGGTATGCACCTTCTGCGTACTATGGCAACACTAATAATAAATAAATATGGCCGATATGTCAGAATCACGTCAGAATTGTCAGAAGTCCAATTTAGAGGATTTTTTTCGTGAAATAATAGTTTATCGTATGTTTTTCGTCGATTTACTAGGGTTATGCGCTATGTATTGCATAGTAAAGCATTGTAGGAGTCATTGGAGGCCGAGATCCGACACCCTAAAGAGAGAGAGAAAAGAGATAAGAGATGCAAGATCGGCGTGACGTAATTCAAGGTCATTTTTTCTGGCTTCAAAGGAATGTTCAGCACGCAATATCCAGTTTGTATTTAAGATTATTGGCATAAAGTAAGTAGATTAATCATGCTGCCACACATTCATTCATTCAATCGTTCATTCACTGCTACTTCTATAGGAACTGCACGCCGACGAGTTGGCGTGTAGTTCCCACGTTCGAACTAATATGTTCTTTGTTTCAGTATGGGTTCGCGCCTAAAGGAACATCAGTGGTGTTATACCGTAAACTAGAATACCGGCATTGCCAGTACACTGTCACCACGGAATGGCCAGGAGGAGTATATGGCTCGCCTACTGTCAACGGTAAGTTATCACTGCATCTTATAAAATCCGCGTCTGTATGTCTGAATGTTCGCGATAAACTCAAAAACTACTGAACGGATTTTCATGCGGTTTTCACCTATCAATAGTGTGATTCGTGGGGAAGGTTTATCTACGTGTATAATAGGGAATATTACGGGAAACTCTGCGTAGGGGTACTACCACAATCTAAGGGTCTATCGCGAAACAAGAAAATCGAAATGTCGTTATCTAACATCTCTGTCACTCTTGCATATTCGAGCGATAAAGAGGCAGATAGAGAAATTTCGGTCAAAAAATCAATGACATATTTTATTATCTCTGAAAACTTGTCAAAAACTTGTTAATGGTACAATATGCATAAGTTACTCTATGGTTTACTAAAAAGGCTAGTCCTGCACTCTGGTGCGCAGTATTATCCCCTATTTGTTAAGGGTTTGTGTAACCCGTGCGAAGGCGGGGCGGGTAGCTAGTACATGGAACAATGGAACTTGGTTCTTGGTTAACAGGGACTTGGACAAATGAAAAAAAAAACTTCACTAATTGCATCTAGCCGGTCCCGGTGATCCCGGACCCTTTGCACTTTTAATAATCTAAAACTAAACTCGTTGATAAAGCAGAGACGCTTTCGAGATAGATTTTCGTACATTCACCCGCCTGTTGCTATCTCTATCGCACGCGCATAATTATATAGCTGTCCCGCCCATAATGCCGGTTGTCAATGTCACATTGCGAGATTAACAGCAATATAATTATGCGAGTGCAATAGAGCTAGCAACAGGCGGGTGGAAAGCGTCTCTTTTTTTTAGAAGAAAGGGATTATGGGAAAGGAAATATTAGTTTCAAATGTTTTAATAAAGTTGTAATAGCGACATAATATTATTATGCGGTAAAGTATTTTTCCAGAAACTTGAGTTTAATTCACCGTCTTTTTCTTTTAACAGGCAGTAGAGCAGGAGGGCTGATCGCGGCTTGCTGGGCTACCATGATGTTCGTGGGACACGCTCGATACGTTACGATGACGGATGAGATCCTCCGCGTCACTAAATATATCGAGGCTGAGTAAGTAATATTTTTGTAAATGATACTTAATAGTAATTTAGGCAACTGCTAAATTGAAATTGGTACTTTGTCCTGAGTTGATAATTTAAATATGTGTTGATGTATGTCAAAATAACTATAGTCAGACAAAATAGTGTCAGATTTGATCTCTGTTCGTACACAACGGGACAAATGTACTCAGTTGACTAAATTTAAAGGACTTTGGTGCGCGTCAAAACAAAATGGTCTTAATGTTTTGAGATCCGACCCACAGATCTCTAAATAAAAACGTTTTATTTAAAGTAATAAAATGAATACTTTTTCATTCAGATTACGCACAGTGGAAGGCATATTCATCTTCGGCAAACCGGCGACGACGGTTGTCGCGTTCGGCTCGGACAAGTTCGACATTTTCAAGATGGCGGAGCTGATGCACAAGAAGGGGTGGAGTCTTAACGCCCTGCAGTTTCCTTCCGGGTGAGAATTTAATGAAAAATCCTATTTATTCAAATTATGGACAGTATGAGGAAGGAAAAAAGTGAAGCAGCGTTTCTTATTGGCGGAGGAATGTTATTCCAGCATCGCGTGGCAACATACCGGAAGCTGCCACGAAAGCTAGTCGAACTGTGTCGCGGGCAGATGAGGCGGGAGGCTTGTCTTTCGTGCATTCTAGAAACTTAACTCTGCATACACAACTTTGGGAAGAAATCAAATTATTTTATAAAATATTTTTGTTTTGTGTTTTGCAGCTTACTGTACAAAATCGGATTCAGATCGTGACTGAAATAAGCTGTCACGCTCCCTTATTAAATTAGAGCACCTGTGTGTTCATCGCTAATTTCTGTAATTCAATTTAATATGGCATTCAAAATGTTTAGATCACTACGGTTACACTCACTAGTATTTTTAATCGCTTAACGACTCCCGACGAGTCAGAAACATGTCGTCAAAAGCGACTAAAAATACAAGTGAGTGTAAACATTTTGAAACATGTCTTACGATAGTTTAATTTCGATAATATGGCATTCTTCAAACAAGAACTTGTACAAAAATCAACCTTATGTACTTATTTAGGATCCACATTTGCGTGACGCACGCGCACACGCAGGCCGGCGTGGCGGAGCGTTTCGTAAGCGACGTGCGCGAGGCCGCGGGCGCGTGCCTGCAGGCCTCCGCCGGCCCCGTGCAGGGAAAGGTAAGGCCGACTGCAACGTTTACACGAGACCAACGACCGAGATCTATCTATCTAAGACAATGTTATCCATACTAATATTATAAATGCGAAAGTCTGTCTGTCTGTCTGTGTGTTCCCTCTTCACGCTTAAACCGCTGAATCGATTTAGATGTGGCATAGAGATAGGTTGAGTCCCTGAGAAGGACATAGGCTAGTTTTTATCCCGAAAATCATCCCTTAATAAAGTAAAAAGCGAGGTGGAATTGAGATAATTAATGAAGTGTCTGCTAATTTCTTCTTCTTCCTACCCTTATCCCACGTTATGTGGGGTCGGCACAACATGTTTTTCTCTTCCATTCTCCTCTATCTTTCGTCACCTCAGCACTCACTCCTTTCTTTCTCATATCCTCTTTTACACAATCCATCCATCGCTTTTTGGGTCTACCATACGCTCTCCGTCCATCAACATTCATCCCTAACATTCTTTTGCCTATATGGCATTCATCCCTCCTCATCACATGCCCATACCACGCTAACCTACTACTTCTTATCTTCTCCGTTACTGGTGCTACTTTCAAACTTCCCCTAATATACTCATTCTTAATCCGATCCTTCCTCGTCACTCCACACATCCATCTCAACATTCTCATTTCCGCTGCGTGCACTCTTCTTTCATCCGTCACTTTCGTCGCCCAGCATTCTGATCCATACATTACAACAGGTCTCACGATCGTCCTGTAAATTTTCCCCTTAAGTTTAAGAGGCATTCGTGGATCGCAAGTTGTTCCAGAGACCTGTCGCCATTTCATCCATCCCGCATTTATTCTATTTTTCACGTCACGGTCGATGCGTCCGTCGCTCTGGATCAATGACCCAAGGTACCGGAAGTCGGAGCAGACTGGTAGGGATACACCATCTAAGGCAATATGGGAAAAACTGGTTAGACCACCGAAATCGCAGAACATGTGCTCCGTTTTGGTTCTGCTTATTTTCAGTCCCACACTTTCCAGCTTTTCTTGCCATTTTACCAGCCTGCTCTGGACCTCAAGTGCATTATCTCCGACAAGAACAATGTCATCGGCAAACAGCATACACCAGGGTGCCTCCTCCTGTATGTTCGATGTCAGAGCATCCATAACCAGGAGGAACAAATACGGACTTAAAGCCGATCCCTGGTGTAAACCTACCGCCACATTGAACTTGTCGGTTACTCCAGCTTCGGACCTGACGTGAGTACTGGCTCTATCATACATCGCCTGAACAAGCCGCACATACTTCTCTGGCATTCCTTTCTCTCTCATAGACCACCACAGAACCTTACGGGGGACTCTATCGTATGCCTTTTCCAGGTCCACGAACACCATGTGCAAGTTCTTTTGCGCAAGTCTGTATTTTTCGCACAGTTGGCGAAGTGCAAATATGGCGTCCGTAGCTCCCCGTCCCGGCATAAACCCAAATTGGTTCTGTGTTACCTCACTTTCTTCTCTCATTCGTCTTGCTACCACTTTTTCCCATATCTTCATACTATGTGACATGAGCTTTATTCCTCGATAGTTGTTGCAATCCTGTACATCACCCTTATTCTTAAAAACGGGCACCAGTGAACTGTTGCACCATTCCTCAGGGATTGCCTCTTCTTGCAACAACTTATTAAAGAATAAAGTCAGCCACTTCCATCCATCCGCTTTCAGAAACTTCCATACTTCCACAGGTATACCATCTGGCCCAACCGCTTTCCCATTCTTCATACCTTGCACTGCCATTTTTACTTCTTCTATAGTGATCTCTTTCACCATACCAATGTTATTTCTAGCATTTTCTAGCACTCCACTCCAATTATTCTCTTCGTTCATTAGTTTACTGAAGTAGTTCTTCCAGCGTTCTTGTATGCTCTTGTTATCCGTCAAAATCTTTCCTGCTTCGTCTCTCATACATTTCATATGATTTATATCTCTTGCATTCCTCTCTCTCTCTCTTGCTATTCTGTAGAGGTCTTTTTGGCCTTGTGGGCTCTCAAGAAAATCGTACAATTTATCTTGTATCTTGGCCCTTGCTATTGCAACTGCTTTTTTAGCCTTCTTCTTACTTGTTAGGTAAGCTGACCTCTTGATTTCTTTCTCTCTATCGTTACCCTCTTCCACACTTTTCCATTCTTTAAAAGCATTCTTCTTTTCTGTCTGCTAATTTGTGTGCATAATATGCTCAAATTGAATAATTGCTATAAGACTTTCTCCAGGCGCTATTCTTACTCTAGCTGGGGTTACTAAGTCCACACAGACGAAGTAGCGGGCAAAGCTAGTATTTAAATATAGAGCATTTTATTTTCGCGAAAAAGCAAGCGTCGCAACTACGAACTTATTAAAAACCGGACAAGTGCGAGTCGGACTCGCCCACCAAGGGTTCCGTACTTTTTAGTATTTGTTGTTGTAGCGGCAACAGAAATACATCATGTGTGAAAATTTCAACTGTCTAGCTATCACGGTTCATGAGATACAGGCTGGTGACAGACAGACGGACAGCGGAGTCTTGGTAATAGGGTACCGTTTTTACCCTTTGGGTACGGAACCCTCGGTGGGCGAGTCCGACTCGCCCTTGTACGGTTTTTTTGGAATTGTCTCGATGAGTATTAATACAGACACATCGAGACAATTCTAAATGAGTATTAATACTCAATACTCATCGAGACTATTCTGAAAAAAACCGAACAAGGGCGAATCGGAGTCGCCCACCGAGGGTTCCGTACAATTTATTTTTTAGTATTTGTTGGTCGCAACACAGGCAAAAAAAAACCTGTTGAAAAAAAAAGTACAGTCAGCGATAAAAGCTTGTATCAAAACTGTTTTTTTTTTTGTAACAAAAACGTTATTTGTAAACAGATGGCAATCTACGGCGTGGCGCAGGAAATCTCCGACCGCAGCCTGGTCTCCGACATCACGAAGTACTTCATAGATTCCATGTATTATCTACCCACGGCGGAGGACAAACTATAACAAGTTTATATATATTGACGTGATAATGTCTTATAAATCGATGAACACCGGTAGCATGCACGAAAAAGTGTCACGTTGTGGACAGATCTCCATGTCCGGGTAGCAAAGTGACGTCAGCGACGTCTTAATGACGAAACGATGACGTCATTCTGACGTCATAAAGACGTCGCTGACGTCATAGTGACGTATAAATGCTACCTGGGTGGTAACGTTACGGCCTTTTCATCAATGTTTTCTTATGACGTTATCACGCAAAATTGTGCCATTTTCAACCAAAAGGGTACTTATTGTCGCTTGTCAGTAAGGCGCTATTTCCATATAGCTTAAATTAGAAATCGACCTTATCGACAAGCGACAATGTGGTACCTTTTGGTTGAAAACGTCACAATTATCGTCCGTAAACCGACTTTACAGAGAACCATTTTTTTTAAACCACTGGAGTTACCATTACTGAGTTCCAAGATTCGAGAATTGTTCGCTGTATTTATGATCAAACAGATTCCAAACTTAACTTACTTAATTTTATGTCATTTTACTAAGACTAGGTGTCTTTGACCAACTCTAAGGGCGAGCAGTACGCCTTGCACCTCCTATACGAATTCCTTACGGAATTACGATAGAGCGAGAGAGAGTTGGTGCTGCCATCTATACACAGCTTTGGGAACAAGTCAAATAATGTTTTATTAAAAAAATTTTTATATGATCTATTTCAGTTTATAATTTATTTATAGTAGTGTGACTATTAAAAAAAAAACGAAAAATTTAATAGAAAATAATTTAATTTGTTCCCAAAGTTGTGTTACTTAAATTTGTTAACTAATTTTCATAACTAAGGTGTTTGACTGGCAAGTTAAATCAGGTCCTTTTTTTCGAACGGTCAAAACCAGAAATGTGACGTCACGGTCTACTCTTTCCGACCATTGAAATAGTATCAAAAAAATTATCCGATCTTTATTTCGTGCGTGGTGTGAAATAATTTATTTTTTAAACAGTTAACATTCCTGTTAAAAAGTAATACTTTTGTATCCATTAGTTTCTCTTTTTTTTTACAAATATTTTAGTGAAAAAATGCCTTAAGCGCTTTTTTTTTATCAATGGGCGGTCGGTTGACTTAATGTTGTGTTGCCATATAAAAAGGGAAGACTAAACTTTTTAATATTTTATAGCACAAAGTCTAAGGATAAATTATAAATTCTATTTATAATACTGTTTTTATATGTGTATTGACTTTTTGTAAACATTCCTATTTGCCATTTTTTTGTCTGTCAGTCCAAGACGCATAGAATTTAGTTGAATATAAAGGATAATGTGTACTTGTTTATATATTTCACCTTAAGTGACATTATTCGTATCTAAATGTAATCTGTACTTAAGTTTCCTTTTATTAACAATAACAGGGTCAATATTGACAGTTTATTAGTTGTTGTTAAGGCTAAGCTTCGCCTCCCCATAAAGATAACCAATTATGATGCATTTTAGATTCCTTATCTTAGTTTGCAAATGCCGGCCGTCACAAAGACAATGGCAATAAACTTTACCTGAGCTAATCTTTTTCAACACCCACATTTTTAAGTGCCATACTATTGGTTATCCCTTATGATATCGCCTGTCCGTCTCCAAGACGTTTAAACGATTTTTGCCCTTAACCTTTTGTCAAACACAAAAGCTGTCACACGGACGCCACGTTACCGAAGTGTCAAAACTGAAATTGAACTTTATGCACATGCACGAAGGTCTATGTTGCTCTGTGGTCTGTGACAGATTAATCCGCCTTTGGCGTTGGACTTTCGGTGCCGATATATCCGTCATTGGCGTCCAAAAGGTTAAGGTGGTTTACCGCGAATGTCCCCGATTGTACCTAGCATATGTACTAATTCCATTGCCCACCGATGTCCAGTTAAGAAGGGCCTTTCACACATTGATTAGTGTTAAGTGCATGCGTACATTTGTTGCTAAATAAACGCAAGCACAAAATGTATGAACACTAAAGGATTTGCCACACTGGATGCGTTCTGCGGACAGCGGTCAGGTCAAACTTCAACTTCAAAGGTTGCTGTCAATGTTGTTCATACATAATGCGGGTTTGACCTGACCGCTGACCGCAGAACGCATCCAAATGTGTGGCAAATCCTTAAAAGGTAAAGGCATGGAGACTGTATAAAGGAGCCAAATCTCTATGTATGAAAAGTGTCCATCAAAAAACAGTAATTAGGCGGCGCCACCATGCACCGAAATACTACCAAAAACAACCTACGTAATTTGGTCGGGTTATTTGTTGCCTTATATGGTTCATGTTATACTCATATTCCAGAGCCTAACTAGCGCCACCGGAGAGATTAGGAACTATTATTTAAAGCTTAACGCGGTCACTTTTACAACAATTCTGCCATAAGAGATTGCGATCCTTTCTATACCATCCATAGGTAAAGGTAAATAAGCCCTTACAGCTGCTGTCAGTTGGAAAAGTGTGACAAGTCAAGGATTGTGCCAATAATGTCTATCATAACTGTAGTTGTCAGTCTGCGTGCCAAAAACTAAAGTTTCGCAATGTAACAAATTACAATTTTTAACTTTTTGACCGCCAAATACGTTCGCCTTCCGCACACGATAGTCGCGGTGTTCAAAGTTTAAGTTGACATTGCAAAATCAGATTATATTTTATTAGTAGCCTTCATACCTACTTAAGGGTCCCCGGCAAGCTCGGTTCTCCATACAAACGTAGTAACGCTCTCATTTTAAAACGATTAGCTAGTTTGCTGTGAAACTTTGTACTTACAATAGGATAAGGTATATCTATGTCTGTAATTAGTTTATGTAGCTTCTGATGTCATAGTTAATAAAATACAGCGAATTTAAGTTTTTCATACAAAACTTGTTTTTGCTCTGTTTCGTTTGTTTTATAAACTGGAGCTATATAAATTAATTACAGACCTAGATATACCTCATGTCATTGTATGTGCAAAGTTTCATTACAATCCAACACGTAGTTTTTAAATGATAACGAAACTCCGTTTGTATGGGAAGGTGAAATTCGGCTGAGCTTTCCGGGGACTCTTAAGGTTTATTTTATTTGACTTTAACGTTATAAATGACCTGAATTTTCAAAAGAAACGTAGGCACGTAGTTTTTTTTATATTTAAGTAAACAAGGTTTTAGAAATAAATGTTTAAAATATTTATTTTAATCAGTTTTATTCTGTCCTCATAAATAAGGCCGCCAAGCAAAAGTATTGTCAGTAATTTGAAAATTGGTTTGTACGGTATAGTAGGTACCCGTCGGTACTAGTAGGTAAAATGCCTACTATTTAACTCAGGGTTAGCAGGGGCAGTTGCACGTTTTTTAAAGCATTAATGGCGTCAATTATACTTATTATGTGCAATAAAGTTTAAATAAAGATTATCTATTTTTTACTGTCTTACTGAAGACAAGCCAATCAGTCAACCGTAATACCCAGGTAGCATTTAGACGTCATTATGACGTCCTTTACGTCATTATGACGTATAAATGACGTCATTATGAGGTCACTTGTACGTCACTGACGTCACTGCTACCTGGGTAACTTATCGCGAACCGTCTAATCTAAGTGATAGACTTAATGGTAGAAAGGGTTGAACCCTTTAATCCTAATCACAACGAATAACCTGCACGTGTTCTTGAAATCACAATTTTTTACTTTGTAACATATGTACCTAATGTTTCTTTTTATGGCTGTTGTTATTGTGTTTATTATGTGATAAAAATATAGAGAAATGTTGTGTAACAATAGTTTTATTTAAACTATATATATCATAATATTGCTTAAAAGAGCCGGACCAAGCTAACTCTGCACATACTTTTGCATTATCATGAAATTTTTATAAAAATATGACGTTAATTGTGGCACTGCCAGACTTTGTAACGTCAAAGTGCGTGCAGAGTTAGCTTAGTCCGACCATATCTAATAAATATCTATACACGGTGGCTAAAAAAAAATAATCCATTCCCGTTGCCAGGGAGGTTTTGGGATTATACTGAGCAACTTTTACTATGGGACCAACCACGAAATCGCGAAATTTGGCTGTTGCATACTTTTTAGCTGGTCCATTTTCTATGGGAGGGTGATTTTTTTTTTCGCGATTTCGTGATTGGTCCCATAGTAAAAATTGCTCAGTATAATTCCAAAACCTCCCTGGCAACGGGAATGCACCTATTTTTTAGGCACCCTGTATGGCCTTCGAATACGAATTATCTTTCCACCATGATACCAAGTATTACTAGCTAAATATTTATAAAATCCGGATCCCGTCATCGTCATTATTACCTATTCTGTTCTGTTCTTTAGTTATTCACCAGTTAAGTTATGTATATTTGTATATATATATATATATATATATATATATATATATATATATAAATTCGATGTATATATTTATATTAGTAGTACTCTATGTTATTATGTCACGTTGTCCACAACGTGTCCCGTCCCGAACTATGCTGTCCCGCACACTCCGCTGGCTCCACAGAAAACCAGCGCCGTTGACCACGCTAGTCGTGCCAGCTGCATTGCTGAGTGGAGACCATTTCGGCTTCACATCTCTATTTCTACTGTTTCGTTTATCTTTGTCTTGTATTTGCTATATATGTGTTGTATTGATGTGTTGTCTGAATAAATGATTTCTATTCTATTCTATTCTATTATTTCGTTAGTAACTGGCAAAGTTAGGCACCATACTCTTATTCCCTAAAAATCTTTTAGAACAATTTTACTAATTCATGATGTGATTACTACTTTTTAGGGATTAGGGTTCCGTACCCAAAGGGTAAAAACGGGACCCTATTACTTTGACTCCGCTGTCCGTCTGTCCGTCTGTCTGTCTGTCTGTCACCAGGTTGTATCTCATGAACCGTGATAGCTAGACAGTTGAAATTTTCACAGAATATGATGTATTTCTGTTGCCGCTATAAATAACAACAAATACTAAAAACTTACTTTTTTTTGCTGTGTTTTTCCGTAATGGTACGGAACCCTTCGTGCGCGAGTGCGACTCGCACGGCCGGTTTTTTCAGTCTGATATTGTTCTTGAAAGATTTTTGCTGGGTGCTCCAGGGCATCTTAGCCGTAGGTACAGTCAACCAATTTGAATCCTATGACACTATAGAACCTTGTCGCTACTACACATTACTCAATGAGCACTGTCGTAGGGGATAAACAAATTATGACAGGGTTCTACAGTGGCCTAGGAATCAAATTTGTTACTGTACCTACTAAAATACTGGATACCATAAAATGATTCGATATAGCTGGTCAAGCAAATCTTGTCAGTAGAAAAAGGCGCGAAATTCAAATTTTCTATTGGACGATATCTCTTCGCGCCTACTTTTTTTAAATTTGCCGCCACCAGCTATATCTAAAGAGCGATGGAAAGTAAATATGGCTCGGTTAATGAGAAGCGAGTGTCGCCGAGCGTGTAAACGAGACCGGATAATTGCGGACGGGTTAAAAGGGTGCGGCGAGGTGACTATGGTATTAGGATTGTCAAGACATGTCTGTGAAGTTGGCATATCAAAGTCTAGCAAATCACGTTTCTATCGTCTGTGTGTTGTTCAATGACATCAGCATAGCATGTGTGAACTTAGCATATCATATAATTACAATAATAGATAAAAAAAATTAGTGAATGTTCTCAGAGATGCCTTTTTTGTGTCAAAAACTCTTTTTTACCATGTGTAGAGGCTAGGATATTTTTTTTATCCCATTTGTAACAAAATGATATGCAAGTGGTGTGAACTTAGCATATCATTTTGTGAAATTCCATAGTGTTGCTTTTTACGATAAAAACGCCAGAACTATTGTTAAAACGTATCAGGAACTCTAGAACTATGGTTCATGCTAATAGAACTCCAATAAAAACGTGATTTTTAGACTTTGATATGCCAACTTCACAGACATTGTCAAGACTGCGTTTATCAAAACTAAAAATACGAAAACCTGAAACTAAGGGATACTATAGTTCGTTTTTTTTAGCATTATACCACGTTGGTGACAAACAAGCATATGGCTAGCCTGATGGTAAGCAGTCACCGTAGTCTATGAACGCCTGCAACACCAGATACATGCGCGTTGCCTGCCCTTTAAAAACCTGTACACTCCTTTTTTGAAGAACCCCATATTGTATCCGCTCGGGAAAATCTCGGCAGGGAGCGCAGCATTAGAAAAAAGGTAATCAATCTTTGACAGGTATCCTTTTATTGAAAAAGTTTTTTTTTTAATCAGAAACAATTATGAAAGCAGAAGAATGACAATGATTTACAATTGTTACATATTTGCCGTGACCGTGACATGCCGTGACTTAATCATTTTTCAAATGTTTTTCATTAAAATGACGTCAAAAATTTGCTTTCTAATGCAAAAAAACGAACTATAAAATTAGTTAATAGTAATCACGAAAAAATTTAACACTGCATTCAAAGATATGTAAAATAACATTTAGGTATACTAAACGCCGTAGGCCGGACGATTCTGTAAAAAAAAGCAGTTTTTTGTGTAAAACATTTTGTGGCAAAAATATTTTGTTATGGAACCATGTATATTATTATCGCGGAATAATTTTATGAGTAGGTATACCTATTTCGTAATTTTATTTACGGAAAGGTATTATTCACGGAATAATTGGAATTAAAATCTTAATGAATAAGATAAATTAAGTAAAGCCAAACTCATACTGTGTGGTCACTGCACGGCCCAACCACTGAAAGTTAGCATTTCTGCTCAATAAAGAGCAGGAATCGCGGCGTCAGCACGCTGCTAAAAATCGCTAAAACGCTCAAACACCCTCCAATGGGAAGGGCGGGAATTATTTACATTCCGGCAGTTTGAGCGGATTATCGTTGGGTTTGTTTATGATTATTGCGATTTTTATGAAAAATTAACTATTAGATAACCCTGACAACATTTATACGTCATTATGACGTCAGCGACGTCATTATGACGCCATAATTACGTCATTATTACGACATTATGACGTCGCTGACGTCACTTTGTTACCTGGGAAGAGAAGTAAGCATGTTGGTAGCGCCGCGCTACATTGCGGTTATTAGCCACACGAACCGCGCCGCTAAAGCCGCTCCCATACAATAGTAGTTAGTAGTTACACTCTCATTTTAAATTAACATGCTTTAATTAGGGACATAAAGCTTAATGTCTATGGTAGGTAGGTACTAAGTTTTCATGGATTAATATTGTAATTCAAAGAAAATAGAGCAAGTAGACGTTTTGTATTGTATGTAATAACTTCTAGTCGTTTTAATAATTTCTTTTCACCACACCAGCTCGGAAAGACTCTCTTTGTACTTCAAAAACTGATAAGATAATTGCATTTTATCCACATGTGAGGCAAAGTAATCTGATGCAAATTTTGAGTTGTTTGCTCATGTTGGCTGATAGAATTTACTTTTAAATGATGGTTTTGAATGATAAATCACTACATATTATAAAACAAAGTCGCTTCCTGCTGTCTGCATGGATGTCTGTCCCAATGTATGCTTAGATCTTTAAAACTACGTAACGGATTTTGATGCGGGTTTTTTTAATAGATAGAGTGATTCAAGAGGAAGGTTTATATGTATAATACATCAGAATTGCACCCGCGCGAAGCCGGGGTGGGTCGCTAGTATTTAATAACGTTCATTTGGATAATTTGATTTGGTTTCATTATGTTTGATATTTTTACAGTTGGCATTTTCCTCGCGTTGGAGTGGTGAAAATTTTTATGTTTCACTCGGTGGCAAAATTTGTTTAACCCTCGTACCTCGAAACCCTCGCAAAGCTCAATATTCCACTTTTCGAACCACTCGCTACGCTCGTGGTTCAATTTTGCAATCTTTCGCTTGCTCGGACAACTGTGCTCCCTTGTAAAACAAATAACTATTGTATTACAAAATCTAGTACCTAGTGTACCTAGTACCTTCCTACTTAACGAAAACTAGTACCAGACATTAAATATACTTACATAATATGTTACTAGAATGTTCATGTCAAATAACATGTTATTTCAGAGAGAACAGAGAACTTCGATTGTACCTATGGGAGAGGATTTTTGGCGGAGGGTTCGTTCGGTAACAAATCATTTCATACAACCACTCTGTTGCAAAAAAATTGTTTTTATTCAGTTGTTTCTGTCAGCACTGGCAGATATTTCTTATTCTTCTTTTTCTCAACTTCTGCGTACTTCTCCACTGCTGCTCGGAATTCACGGGCTTCCTCAAGCTGCTTAGTCTCCTTCTTTCCCCAGAATGTCTTCTTTGAGTACCATTTCAAGTATTGTTCGTAGTCCTGCCAGTTGAATTGAAATGTAATCTACATCTCGACTAACACTTACTAATATTATAAATGTGATGCTGATGAGTAGAGATAAGCTAACAGCATTTATACGTCATTATGACGTCAGCGACGTTATTATGACGCCATAATTACGTCATTATGACGTCGCTGACGTCACTTTGCTGCCTGGGAGACGTGCGGATATCAACCAATTCTTCTCTCCGTTGGATTGCACATCATTTCTCCACCTCAGGGGAAAGGCCTTAAGAAAAACATATGACATGTAGACTATCCGTATTACTAATATTATAAAATAAATATTAATATTATAAATGCGAAAGTGTGTCTGTCTGTCGTTTACCTCTTCACGCTTAAACTGCTGAACCGATTTAGTTGAAATTTGCTATAGAGGTAGTTTGAGTCCCGGGGAAGGATATAGGGTAGTTTTTATCCCCGAAGTCATCATTTAAGGGGGTGAAAAGGAGGGTTGGAAGTTTGTATGGAGAATCGATTAAAAGCAGATTGGATAAAAAATAGCTACCCAAGCTAGTATTATATAAAGACAACTCACATGCTCACGTCCAAGTCCCTTGGAAGGCAGCGGTTACTGAAACAGAAGACTCTTGTGTTGTCATCATTCGCTTGCCCTTGTCCCATTCACTTGGGGTCGGCGCAGAATGTCTTTTTCTTCCATACCTCTCTGTCACCCGTCATCTCATCATTCACTTGCGTTAGTTTCATATCATCTTTCACACAGTCCACCTACCTTTTCCTCAGTTTTCCTCTCCTCGTACCTCCCTCCACATTTATTCTTAATACCTTTCTCGTCACAAGACTTTTATCCCTCCGCATCACATGCCCGCTGTAAGACTTCTGTTTTATTGTTATAAAAATACTCAACCTGAGTTGATTATCAAACTTAACTTACCTGATTACCCAATTGTTTAACAATTGAACGACCACTGAGTAAGTGGTGTCAGGAAGCAGGAGTACATCCGGGAACTGCTTCAGGAGTTTCCCGGTTGTTAGCCAAGGTTCGGAGCAGCTGGCTGAAACAGAAGTTAAGAACCTAGTTAAAAGGTACTTACGATTTCTTCATCATAAACAATTTTTGCATCTAGACGATAATTATACAGGTAATATCTACAAAAAATATCGAAATGAAAAGTTATCATCCTAGCACCTGTCTGCTAGCGTTAATAATGAAAGTTAGCCTAATAGTCGAGATGTAAAGTTTCATTTGGCTCGTTCCATTTATCTAATAAGGTATTTGATTCCACTGAATATACATATGCATAGATAACTTACCAATAATAGTAATATAATCATGTTTGTTAAACCGTTTCAAAAGCTTCTTAATAAGATATCGTTTTATCAGTTCTGCATTCGGAAAACCTCCGATAGATTTCTTTTTCTGAAATTAAAATTAGCAATGAAATTATTCTTGTGTCCACTCTCTTATGGGTCCGCGTTCGAGCCGAAGCGTTCGACACATCGTTTTATAGAAACACTAGCTTTTGCCCGCGACTTCGTCTGCGTGGAATTAGTAATTTGGGTACCTTAATTCTTAAAGAAATCTGCTTTTTAATCGACCCTTTTTCACCCCCAAATTGGTCCACACTATACATTTCCACCCCATTTTTTTACACCCTTAAGGGATGATTTCGGGGATAAAAGTTATTCTATATCCTTTCCCACAGCTCAAACTATCCCCATACCAAGTTTCATCTAAATCGGTTCAGCGGTTATTGATTCCCCATACAAATTTCCACCCCCCTTTTCACCCCCTTGAGGGGTGAGTTCTGGGATAAAAAGTATCCTATGTCCTTCCCCGGGACTCAAACTATCTGTATACCAAATTTCAACTAAATCGGTTCAGCGGTTTAAGCGTGAAGAGGTAACACACAGACAGACAGACAGACTTTCGCATTTATAATATTAGTATGGATCACGCGACCACCGAACGAAGTGTCAGACGCCTCTGCCCGGGTCCGGAGTATCCGGACCTTTCTAGCGTATGTCATTCGTTAGAGATCAGAATCTCAAAACAAATGAATAGAATTCTGCATTCCGCAATTGTATACTACAGTTGTAAAAACATGTGGCCAGAGATTTACCTTCCTATAAAATAATAAGTGCACATTTTTCATGTAAATAACTGCGGGCTGCACAACACGAGCACAGACGGCTAGCGCATTTATTAGGTTTTGCAAGTATTCTGGTGTCACCAAATCCACGTCCAAAGCCAAAGGGTTGACTTCCAAGAGTGTTGCGTCTACAGAAAATGATAAGTAAACAGTTAAATAATTTAATTTTTTATACAAGCTTTTATCAGTGACTGTACTTTTCCTTCAACTGGCAATTACTCATCGAGAGATTCTAACAATTAACAAATCTAAACACACTTGCGTTGTTTTATCACAGAGCTAAGGCCTCCTTCAGTGTCTATTATCGGATAAGCTGGATGGAACTACAGTATTGCATGGTCACCCAACCCAGGTAGCATTTATACGTCATTGTGACGTCGGTTACGTCATTATGACGTATAAATGACGTCATTATGACGTCTCTGACGTCACTTTGCTACTAGGGAACTAACCCAACTTACATAATATATAAGGTATGTGATGCTTCAGCTCAATCGAATTATGGGAAGTTGGTTTTATTTAGCTGGCAAAATTTGACCCGAACATACAACATTGTTTTAATAAAAGCTTGTAACATACCGTTGACAGAAGCCAGCGCGTACACCAGCGTCGATCGACCGCTGCCAGCCGGACCCACGACCAGGATTCTGTGAAATCCATGGCTAACTTCTCGGCAACGCTCCCACCAGAGGCTTCTTATTTCACCGGCGCATGGATGCGCCTCTCTGCAACGCATGGAAGTTAGGAAAAAGATATGGGGCAATCTTACACAAATCGACCTACAGTAAGCTCAATAACGCTTATGTTGTGGGTACTAGACGACGATATATATGTGACGTTTTCAACCAAAAGGTACCACATTGTCGCTTGTCGATAAGGTTGATTTTGAATTGAAACTATATGGAAATAGCGCCTTATTGACAACCGACAACCGAAAATGGCACATATAATAGATAGATACTGCAAGTCCCGGCAAGTATTTTGGTAAATTCAATTCATAATACATTTAAAGACAACGGCTAGTGCAAGTTTAGTTAAATAAATGCTTAAATTTTATTTTGGTATACTAGAATACGTAGAAAACATCAAAAACTCAGGAACCAATATCTGTGATAAACACACAAATAATTTCCCGTACCAGGATTCAAACCCTTGCTTCGTAGGCTGGGTCACTACCGAAGAATGTGGTTCAGATTGAGAGTGATACAATCATTATATTTAGTAAACGGAACAAAATAGAGAAAAAGAGAGATTTAATGAGCATGGTGGTGATGATGATGATGCTAACAGATGATTTGAATGAATGAAAGAAACAAAAGGCTACAGTGCCAAGCAAGAAAAGACAAGTAGCTACAATGAATGGATGGGAATGGGAAGACCCCTTACCTAGTTGCATAAAAAAGTTAGATTCATAGAAAACCACCAACCACTAAGCAATGAGTATGTAGGTATGAAAGTGAACAAATCAGCGGGCGTAGTAAATCGGGAAATAGGTGGGTTTTAAAAATAATTGCTAGATAATACAAAAACTTACACGTCTAAGCAGCGACAGTCGTCACCGACCATATTGTGATCTCCAAGGAAGTCTTCTAACTTCGTCTGAGAATACTCTTTCAGAAAACCATTTTCCAACAAATACTAAGAAAAGATACATTACTAAATATTCAATGAGAAATTATGAGAACCTTGTTGTTAGGTGTTTACTACTAATAAATAATTATCATACCTACATATGTATTATTTAATTAGCTTTAGTTTAAGTAGAATTCACTGTTTAGTCAAAATAAAATAAACGAAGATTATAATATTACCTCCATTTTTTCTGCAACAACCTCATAGTCAGAATTTTTGCTTTTCTTGATTTTTTTCTTCTTTGCGCGCCTGGTCTTTCCTTTCGGCATTGATTCTGGCATTTGTTTTTGTGCATTTTCATAATCTTTCTTTAAAGCTTTTTTAAGTTTCTTCAGTTCTTGCCTGTAGAACACCATTGAAATCAGAAAAAAATCTTCTGATTAATTATTTCCAATTGAATGTTAAAAATAATGGTTAGTTTAGTAAGTAAATTGACTAATAGCAGAGCCACATTTTTCTTAATAAAAAAGGGCATGTAGATCAAATTGCATAAAAATTACAATAATAAGTATCTAAAGAGGAAGATTGGGGATTTTGTTTATATACAGAAGCCGTCACATGACGTCTTAAAAGAGTAAATTACTTCATATCGTCATCGACTTCAGTGGCGATTTCTAGTTTCACTTCTGCAATTAAATTTTCTTCGTCTACTTGTTTGACATTTCCTTGTTTTACTTCCATAGACTCGTCTGCATCCAGTTGGTCCCATAATTCGTGGTAATGGTCTAAAGCCTAAATCAGTGCAGAAAATAGATACTCCATTAATATTTACTTACAGGGAGACGTTGCTACATTTTCTTATACTTCACCAGAGAAACTGCTTATACCTATACAAACTTAAACATATCTAAATATCGAACCTCTATTAATTTATGAAACTTTTTGGATTCCGGGTAGTTATATCCTGGATGCATATTAGGATTTTTCATCATCTTCCGTTTTAACTGTTCTTCAAGTTTCATTTTCCTTTTCTCTTCCGATTTCAACCTTTTCTGTTCCATTAAAGCAGCCTTCTTTTCTAACTTTGCCTAAAAAAATAAGCAGGTTATGAAAAACACAAAAAGCAATAGATTAAGTTCTTGATTAAAAAAAATGACAGCTTTGGATTTTGTTTATTTACACTGTAAATAGTCTATCTAGTATACCTCTCGGGTCAAATAATGGTCTCTAGTTCCTATGTAAAGTTACTTCAAGTGTCTTTTCGTTAGACTTATATTGACCGGGATATAGACCGTGATTACCTTTTGTATTATTTGTGAGCTCCCGATATGTCTTTTCGTTGGGATTAATTTAAAAAATAATCGTCAAATTAAATTATTGTGGTAAATATTACTACAAAATTTTTATGTGACAGCTGTCGGATCTCATGTCTTGTGTTTTTCTTGATGTAAAACGTACACTACAATATAAAATACATACTACTTAATAAAAACTCAATAGTTTATCCTTAACTACTGATTTTTGTACCTCTTGTGCCGATTTACTTTTGTTTTGTCGTTTTGCAGCAATATACTCTTTATATTGCTCGTACCAGTCTTCAGGTGATGGTATTTCTCCCCGCCAAATAGCAACTGACCCACCTTTATTAATCTTTGGTATATTATGGAAAAGACCGATTTTTTCGTACCTAGAAAAAGTTTCTGTTATCAGCTTACATTTTTTCTACCGTTAAAAAACCTTTACTTATTGGCCAGTGTATGGAATACATCCGATTCGGTAAAAATATAATTGTTAAGAAAAGTTTACCAATCTCGAAACCAATCTCTGGTGCTATCTCGATAATGTTCTTTAATTTCCTCATGTTTTCTCTTATAAAAGTCTTCTTTCATTTGCACGCATTGATGCTTCCAGTTTTTGTCCATTTGTTTATATATTTCTACCCGTCGATCCTTCACCTTAATAATTTGTTAAACTTATATTAAATAAGAATCAATTATAATTGCATTCTTCAAGTAACCTATTAATAATTATTACCTCTTTTACTTTGTCTCTTTCGCTGTAGCTAAATTCACCGCAAGGTTTGATTCCCAATACTTCATTTGTTTTACATTCTCTTACTTTCTTTCTTTTCAATTCCATGTATACTCTGAAATCTTTCTTGTTATTAACATCGAACAATTTATGTTCATCATAATGTTAAATGTTATTAAATTACCCGCAAACTTTTTGTATTAGTTTTGCAGCTCGTGTTTTGAGTTCTTCTCTTGCCTGGGGTGCTAAAGTTCCTAGTAACTCCTTTTCCCACAACTCTCTTTTTTGCATCCTTTGCAAGTTCAATTGAGTCACTCGCCTAGAAATTATCCATAGCTTGAACACACATATTTTTAAATAATAAAAAATAAGCAAAGTTTACTATTAATAACTCGTTCTAATTTTCTACCTACCTAGTTTTGTCGTGCGCCTGTATCAAAGCCACCATTTCTCGTCTCTTAAGTGCTTCTTCGGAAAGTTCCTCAACTTTGTCATACCGAATGAATTTGTCCCCGGTTGTCTCGTCATCTTTTTTGTCAACATCATCGTCCCACCACGCATCTATCGATTCCTTTACTGGAATTTCTTCTTCTTTCGCTGCAATATTGCAATTAATGTTACAAAGTTAAACTCATTATTTTAATTCAGCATTTACAGAAAAATTAAAAGCTTAATAATAAATTTAAGACGCCCAAATTTTTAGGTGTCGTGTTGATGTGCCTGAAAAGTACCTTACCTAGCTCTAATTCATTTTGAAGTATTTTCTCTTTAACTGCATCAAAGGCATCAGTTATCATCTCTTTGGCATTTTCATCCCTGTCTACTCTGACCGGGATATCGCGGAATTCTGCATCATCGACGGTTAAATGATGACGGATCACACCTTTACTCAGGAATTGGGCCTGACATCCTTCTAGTTTTCGCAACTGGTGCTTTAGTTCAAGAATGCTGCCAAATTTAATCGAAATTAGTATACCCTGTTTTCAAAAATTCATTTATTAGTTTACTCTTCCCCTCACTATCACTATCATTATCACTACATAGTATAAAACTAAGTCGCTTTCCGCTGTCTGTCCGTCTGTCCCTGTGTATGCTTAGATCTTTAAAACTACGCAACGGATTTTGATGAGGTTTTTTTTAATAGATAGTGATTCAAGAGGAAGGTTTATATGTATAAAGGTTTTGTGTAAATTAGTTGAACTACCCGTGCGAAGCTGGGGCGGGTCGCTAGTCATCTATATATCAGTCGAAAGGCGTCTACTGCTTGACATAAACTTCACCAATTAGGATCGCCCAACAGTACGATGTGTATTGCCCTCACCCAACGCTTCCCTGAGATTTTGACTTGATCCAGATCTGAGATCATTGTTAGTCGACATTGCTTTGATTCGTAGTTGACAGTCAAGAAGCTTTCTGTCCTAGCAACAGTAGCAACTATCTTCGGAATGCCTATTTTAACGTAGTAATGACTAGAAGCTTAGAGTTATTTAGACGTTTTGACTTTACGTAGTGATCTTCTGATAACCGAGAAATTATCTCTTAGCTGCGTTTATAGCATCAGTACCTATGCTTATATTTTTAAGAACTTTTCCTTTTAGCCTATCTAAAAAGTTTTCGGTGAAAAGGAAGAGATCTCACCGGTCCACTACTGCATACAAAACAGCATAGATATCCTTCGTCTTCTGCACCTGCAAGTTCTGTTGCGAGCATTCCAGCACTTCGTTGTAAATGCTGATGTAAGCTGCTAGCATCCCGGTCAGGCGCTCGACGGCCTGGCAACGTCGCTTGTCGTGTGCTTTGGTAATCTGATAATGAGCAAAGGATTTTTGAGCAAATCACCTTAATGATGATTCACGTTAGACCAGTGGAGCCCGAGGCCGGGCCGGGACGTCCGACACTTCGTTTTCTACGTTTTCTATGACGGATGATTGGTGATCACGTGATGCTTTCTATAAAAACCGGCCAAGTGCGAGTCGGACTCGCGTTCCAAGGGCGCGTTCGCGTACATTACACAATTTTTAACAATGTTCCTATATTTTATGTGAAACGTAAGATGTCTTTAAAAAATCCGTAGGGGTCGGATCAAAAACTAAGTCATTAAGTCCGACTCACGCATGACTGCACATTTCTAATAGGTTTTCATGTGATCTATAGGTATAGAGCTATTTAGATCCAGTAGTTTCGGAGATAAAGGGGGGGGGGAATGGTAATTTTTTGGCTATTTTCTTAAATAACTTCTAAAACGAAGGGTCGGACGCCCCGGCCCGTCCCCAGGTTAGTCTAACGTGAGTTATCCTTTATACACAAATTTGGCAGGACAATAGGGACATAGTTTGAGACTCAGTTACGGACATAGGATTTAGCAATCATCATCATGATTCCACTAAAACAAAGTCACAGGCAGAAGCTAGTAATTCTATAGAACTCTCAACCAGACCAGCATTTTCACTTAAAAGTGTACCATTTACTTTTTCCAATCCATCAACTTTTGGGTTATATATACTCAGAATCACGTGGACTATCGATTTAATAAGAAAAACTTTTTTTCTTTGTCTCATTCAATAGTACTCGTGATTCTGAGTCTAAATAACCCAAAAGTTGATGGTTTTTCGAAAAAAAGTAAATGGTAGGTACCATTTTTTCTGAAAACCCCTAAGACACATTAATGTTAAGTACCTGATATTCTTGATCAATTTGTACTAATGATTTTAACTGCTTAAGTACCGTCTTCCATTTTTCGAAATAAAAATTACTAGACATTTTTGATATAAATAACAATTCTACATAATATTGTATATGAAATCGGCTTAAATTGTTGACTTCATTTCTAGTTGGCCTTGCTTAAGCAAGATTTCAATCTCATATCAATGGATTTGCACTTCACTAATATCCATCCAACTATAGTACAGCACTACAAATCAAGCATCCCAGGTAGCAAAATGACGTCAGCGACGTCATAATGACGGCATTGTTACGTCATAATGACGTCGCTGACGTCATAATGACGTATAAATGCTACTGGGGATGGTCCATAAGTTCAACACATAATTAAATATTAATATCAATCTTCTCTTTTTGATTGTCTTAGTTTTTTCTTGCTTTTATAAAAATATTTTGCCTCAGACCTGCGACATTCAAATAATATTAACACTTGAACGATATTTGATTCCATTTTGCAACATAGCTGGGAGCTTTTGGACTAAAATTGGATTATTATTGTAGATGACGGCCTCTTTTGGATACTTATTTGTATACTTTTTCTATTTTTACCTGTCACAATTTTTCTCTATTTGTCACTTATGTCTATTCAATAAAATTACACGTTATTTTGCAAGATTTTTAAGTTTTATTACCGAACCAGCTCACAAGATCTTCAATTATTTTTATATTATATTATAAGTCCATGATTCATATTGAGCAGTGGTTACAGGATGATTCTGAAATGGTGTAAAACTGAATTGTAATATGGAAATTCCCTGGCTTTATTATTAAGTGAAGCGTAATATCCAAATACAAAAATATCAAAAATTTTATTGGCAAAGTAGCATCACCATTCGATCAATTCTCAAGAGTAGCCTTGAACGTATTTGAAAACAAAAACTGTAAAAACAATGTGTAATTTAAATACCTAATCAATTTCAAATAACCTGTCAGCAACGACCCAAGATAATTTCAAGTCAAATCGCATTGATCTCACATCTACGAATTTTAAGTTTTATTACCGAACCAGCTCACAAGATCTTCAATTATTTTTATATTATATTATAAGTCCATGATTCATATTGAGCAGTGGTTACAGGATGATTCTGAAATGGTGTAAAACTGAATTGTAATATGGAAATTCCCTGGCTTTATTATTAAGTGAAGCGTAATATCCAAATACAAAAATATCAAAAATTTTATTGGCAAAGTAGCATCACCATTCGATCAATTCTCAAGAGTAGCCTTGAACGTATTTGAAAACAAAAACTGTAAAAACAATGTGTAATTTAAATACCTAATCAATTTCAAATAACCTGTCAGCAACGACCCAAGATAATTTCAAGTCAAATCGCATTGATCTCACATCTACGAAATATTCCAAAACATTTACATCTCTCCTTGATCTAAAAGTAGGTAGTACAATTTTAAACTATAAGAGGTAGATTATATGACATAAAATCGCTTGAAAATTTTATCAAGTGAAAATGTACGCTAATATCATCTGTCACGTATCAAGTCTACTCTCTGATGTAAAACAGTATTTTTTTACTTATTTTCTTTTGTGTCACCCCTGAGATGTATCGAATTTTTATAAGATACCTTATGAGTTCGACAGTTCCATTAGAACGTTAGTGTCGGTTACGCCCGCGGGATTGGGGAGAATTTTAAAATTTTTCAGTGACATGTAACCTGAGTGTAATGAAAAGTGCTCAAGTCAACATTTATGACGGTAATATGTTGGTGCGTAGTTTCAAATTGAAATGTTATCGCAGATATATTTTATTAGTTTGAATTCTAATATAACGGGAGACGATAGTGATAAATTGATAATGATTAGTGATATATTGAAAGTAATAGATGGCCTTATTTTGATTAACGTAAAACACCCTGATCACAGTGTGACGCTACGTAATCCATACTAATATTATGAATGCGAAAGTCTGTCTGTCTGTCTGTCTTTCTGTCTGTGTGTTCCCTCTTCACGCTTAAACCGCTGAATCGATCTAGATGAAATTTGGCATAGAGGTAGGTTGAATCCCTGAGAAGGACATAGGATAGTTTTTATCCCGAAAATCATCCCTTAAGAAAGTAAAAAGCGGGGTGGAATTAAGATAATTAATGAAGTGCCTGCTGATTTGTGCGCATAATATGCTCAAATTGAATAATTGCTATGAGAATTTTTCCAGGCGCTATACTTATTTTAGCTGCTGTTACTAAGTCCACGAAGAAAAAGTCGCGGGCAAAAGCTAGTGTTAGAATTGAGCTTTCAATCTTGATTAGGAATACTAGATAAAACTAAATGTATTAAGGATGACTCACGCTAAAACGGTCCGGGTCCGAACCGAGTTGTAAACTTTTTTTTTATAGAAATCATCACGTGATCAGATCACCCATCATAAATGTAATTATTTAGGTTGGTTGTCTACGAAGGCGATTTACAAAACAACATGTTATCAAAATATAGAGCAGTATCACTAACTAAAGGGGCCCACTAAGGTTTGCAATCCGGATCCGAAATGTATGAAATTATCCGGATCCGGATCTTCCCATACATTTGAAATCCGTCGTGCAAAACCGTCAGTTGTTGGGAACTGTGAAATTCTTGTCCTAACTGATATCGTCCGGCGGACTGGTAATCAGCCCCTTAAATAGCACATATAACGCAGACTTCACAAAGGAAAACCAGAAATAACCGTCAATTTTAAGCACCAAACTTAATCACATTCACATCACAACGCCCGTAAAGATAGCTAACAGCAGATTTAAAAGCATTCATTATGCAGTGAAAGGGCAAACGACCCCCATTCCCCGTTATCAGTCGGAAAACTTTACATCATACTCAATGAGGGAAATAACCTATCTGTGACAGGAATGCTCACTCTATTTCTTTCCTTTGACGCTTCCAACGCCCTTCTGTGCCATGGTTTCCCGATGAAAATTGAACCCTAACCTCTCAGTTTTAAGGTTGTTTACCATTTATAATGCCGACGGACGCAAGCGCAATTTGGCTAGGTGTTTTATCGTGCAGCGCCACAGTTTCCGGACGCGCTGAATGCCGCCTTGTCAGCGGAAGTAGTAAAGCCTTCCGCAGACAGCGAAATGTGTCGCTGCGCCTTTTTATTTTGCTTTTCTTGTTTAGATTTTTTGTCGTTGGTTTGAACGTTTGGTGTTTTAAGTCTGCATTTAAATTTAGTAGGTAATAAATTTTTCCCCTCACTAGCTCGGAAAGTTGTCTTTTATCCTTTAAAACAAGCGGGGAAAAACGCATTTTATCCACTCGTGGGAAAAGTAATTTGACCTTGGATGGAGCGTGTTTAAGTAGCTTGACAGATAGCAAAACGTAAAACGCTCATAATAATGGTTAGTTCGATATTAATTATCATTAAACAAATGGTTTGAGAATCTAATAAAAAAATACCAAATTTAGCTTTATTTAATGATTTTATGTCATAAACTTAAAGTTCCATTAGAAACGTTTGTTTTTTAATAATGATGTTAAATATAATTCGGAACGCACAAGTTGGGTCGATGCAATTTCAAAACGCATCATTGACATTTCATACGTCAGAAATGTCAACATTGTCAACAAAATTTTTACTTAAAAACTTCTCACGTAAAAATACAGAATTTCCAGTTTTTTGTTATAATATCGTAAAAAAATGAGTGATTCCAGTGATGAAGATGATCTAACGCCTGTGGATGTCGCACTTTCCTCGCTATAGTGAGGTGAAAAGTTTTGTGTTACACACGGGTGCAAATGTATTTTACTTCTTGTGTGTTGAAACACTCGCGGGTAAAACACAACTTTGCACCCTTGTATAAAAAATAACTATTAAAGAGGCAGCGAAAAACGAGTTTCATAAATTGTGTACAGATCTTACATTAGGTGTATTGTCACTCTGTATGATAAGATATTAAAAGCTTAACACATATATAATATTAACTACTTACATATATAAATGTTTGCATATGATCACGATCCAGAGACATAAACGGAACGAATAGAAAGAAGAATACATATATACCTACTTAATTACCTTATATACTTAATATTATACGTCTTCGGTAGAAAATGGCTCATGATCTCAATTCTGTATATGAAATGTTTCTACTTGGCAATATACAGGGTGGCAAAAAAATAAGTAAAGAGGTTTTGGGATTATTATACTGAGCAACACGAAACCGCGAAAAAAAATGTACCCTCCCATAGAAACTGGACTAGCCAAAATCTATATGAAACAGCCAAATTTATTTTCGCGATTTCGTGGTTGGTCCCATAGTATATAAAAGTTGTTCAGTATAATCCCAAAACCTCCATGGCAACTGAAATGCACTTATTTTTTAGCCTAGCCACCGTGTATATTTGAAAACTGCAATTGTTCAGCATAAAGCATAACACAAATAAATATCCGGAATAATTAATTTTATCCACACGCACGAAAAAATACTAACATCTAGTTTTGAACATAAAATATAATCAGCTGTCACAAAAAAAACCGTTAAAAACCGAGTCTAGTTTCAAGCGGTGTAGACGTCGAGCAGAGTTGTATCGAGTTGCCGATAGATGTCTCTAGGGGTCTCATAATGCCGCGCCGAAATGTGCCCACAATATAATGCTACATGAACAGCATTGTAACTCTTAGTTTTAACAGGTGTTAGTTTTAAATTCATAGACACGTAGCATAGCTATATTGCGCCCACCACGATTTAATTGTATGGTTCGGATACACCAGCATTAGGTACTGCGCAAATAAATATCAAAAATCCGGCAGAAACATCGAATTTGACATTTGCGGCAGCAATACTGCTGCACTAATGCTAGTGCAGACAGCAGTCCGAAATAGTCCGAATCGGAACGGTACTTTTAGTTTTATTGCATACCGGTACAAGACCGGTACTGACAGTCTATCATGCACATGTAACGGCTACTTTAAAGTATGGGATAATGTTTTGGGGAAATGCCACTGATCGTGAAGCGGTTTTAATGAGTCAAAAGAAATGTCTACGATCAGTATGCGGTATTACAACCATGGATTCATGTAAACCTCATTTTATAGAATTAAAAATACTGACAGTCCCTTGTTTAAATGTGTATGAAATAGCAACCTATGTCAAATGTAATATGAATAAATTTACAAAATACAATAGCCTGCGTCATCAGGAAAAAATTAATTATAAGTCATCCAGAACCGCCTTTGTGTCTAAAAGCATAATTGGTATGACGCCCCGAATATTTAATAACTTACCATTAAGCATCCTAAAACTAGAAAACATTAAAGAATTTAAAACTGCATTGTATACCTTTTTAGCCTCTAAGGCATATTATACTATTCAAGAATATCTCAATGATATACATTTGTAATAGAGTAGGTATAAGTAATTTGAGCATGCAATACACATGACATTTTAAATATTTGCATTTCTTTGTGACAAAACATGTATAGTATAGTAGTTTTGATATCGCAAGTTAAAAATATTTGTGAAAGATGTATATAATATAATATAATATGATGCATGGTCATTATAAGCAATGTATTAGGGATAGCTTTAAGCCATAGTAATTAAGTTAGATTTAAGTTATATTGCATTGCCCTACAGGGTTTCATAGCTGAACCAATAAATGTACCAACTTGTATACCTATGACAGCAATAAACACACTGATTACTGATTACTGAAGACGTCGCCTTTGAACGTTTTTATTACTTTTTATATGATACCTACAAAAAGTTTTTTATAACGAATGAGAGAAATAAAATGAAAGTCCTTATTAGCGGAAAAAGAGAAGCCAGGCCAGTCACTTCTTGCTTTTGGCAGCTAAATTAGCAATGGACCTAGGCGATTAAAAAATTTAAGCTTGCTTTATTAGTGGTTATCCTAGCTTCGAGTATTATCATGGGAATGATCCAGATGGCAACCGATGGCACATTATTAAACTGAGGCGATTTAATACTGAAAAATAATCTTAACTGTGACGTCGCTTTGCATGTCCTACTGAATGGCTCCGTAGAGATTACACCTACCGCGTTATGAGCTTAATTATTTATCTGCTGTATTCCTCTAGGAGCCGCAGGAAACGTACAATTAAAAAATATGGAAATTTTGTTTTTGAAACAACCTGGTGTCCAAAGCCATCATGTATGATGTAAAAGGACTTAAATTCATTAAGATGCATGTACAGATCCAAAAAAAATTACACCAATCTCATATATCCACAATTCAATATGTCACACAGTATACTATTAGGCAGATGGATGCAGGCATCAACGGAAGACTCACGAAGTAGCTGCTTTAACTGGGTCGGGTCCGATTGAAGATGGTAACCAGTGTCATAACAGGCCATGGACCGTTTAACAAACATCCTTTTAACACATCCACTGCCCCCAACGCACATCTGCGTTCACCGTCATACAAGTTTGTTCCTAGGCCACGCCCCCTGGCAGTGAATGCGTTAATGCAGGTGATATAGAATAGGAGAAAAATTTAAGAGGTAACCTAAAGGTTAGAATACCACTTCGTCGAAACCACCAGTGGTCGCAGAACAAAGAAAACAAACTAACCCCCCGTTTTAAAACTCACATTAGGAGCAGTGGCGCTGGGAGCTAATAAAAGAGATAACGGCGGTAGATCACATTTTAGCGCAAAGTATCGCGGCCGACAAATCGGCCGAAATGAGCCATTCGGAGCTGGAAGTACTGCCATTTATAAAGAGCGCGCACTTATGACTTGTGCCGCAAGGGACGAGAGAGACAGAAAAAAATTATGTAATCTTGGCTATACTACACTGTATGTACTTGTAAGTGTGTATTATGGACTCCAGTTTTGTATCAAAAGACCTTCCGCACCCTAAGATCTCGATTTCCAACTCACCCCCTCCTAAAACGCTCAGTTTCCTGAGTATGGATGGTATAGAAAGGATGCCAATCTCTTATGTCAGAATTATTGCAAAAGTGACCGCTTTCAGCTTTAAATAATAGTTCCTAATCCCTCCGGTGGCGCTAGTTAGGCTCTGGGACATGAGTATATCATGAACCATATAAGGCAACAAATAACCCGACCAAATTATGTAGGTTGTTTTTGGTAGTATTTCGGTGTATAGTGGCGCCGCCAAATTACTGTTTTTTGATGGACACTTTTCATACATAGAGATTTGGCTCCTTTATATAGTCTCCATGTTCCTGAGACTCACCACCATTGACAAGACAACGGTCCACTTTATGTGTGCTAATTCCTACCTACGCTATGGCCACGCGTACTTTCTTGCAAACTAGTTGACCAGTATTCGATTAAATCGCTTTTGAGCTTTTTAGCTCCATAAATTAACCCCTCGATCGATCCTGCTGCTCATGTAAGAATAGGGAATATTACGCGAAACTGCACAAATAAACTATTCTATTCTATTATATTCTGCGTAGGTGCGCCAGCGCCACTACCACAATCTGAGGGTCTATCGCGAAACAAGAAAATAGAAATTTCGTTATCTAACATCTCTGTCACTCTTGCATATTCGAGCGATGAAGAGGCAGATAGCGAAATTTCAGATTCGCGTTTCCCGGTAGGTCCTCTGTAAACAAACCGCCTTGATGCATCAATGTCTGTTTATTATCTCTGAAAACTTGTTAAACCTGTTAAAGGCACAGTATGTATAAGTTACTCTATGGTTTACTAAAAAGGCTAGTGCTGCACTCTGGTGGCAGAACATTGCAGTAATATCCCCTATTGGATAAGAGATGCGCCCACTGCACAGAATCGTAACGCTCCGCTCATAACCTAGGCCACGCCGCCAACAACTATATTTCAAGGCGGCGGACATTTTTATAGGTATTTAGCGAAAACGTCGCTCCTACAGGCCAATTTGCAAGTTGTTAGTGCGATAAATCGCCGCGAGCGCACTTTGTAGCAAAAAGTGCAATTTCTATTACCCATAAATATATTTATACATTTAAATGATTATTTTGCACCTAAACCGTGGCAAATAAGCGCATGGCTTGTATGCTGGTAAGCAGACGCCGCAGCATATATTATGAACGCTTGCAAATCCAGATGTGTCACGGATTCGGAGATATGATGCTTCCGAATCCGTTATGGTTCACCCTGTAACCCAAAAGACAAAAGATGTCCAAGTGATTTGGCCCAAGTCTAAATGGACGTACCTATAACTATGTACTTGGGACATTCAAAACATATCTTTTTTTTTCTTTTTTCCCTTGTCAAATGGCAAATAGCACACAATCTTATGTTTACAGTCCGTCTGAAATTACTCAATTTATAAAATTGTCTAAATCGGTGTTCACAACATTCTCCTAACCCTATAACAACAAAGTTCTGGACACCATAGCCGCTCACATGCCGCTCAGCTACTTCCTCTGTTGCTTGTAAGTTGTACTTAACTGTAGGTACACGTAAATAGTTATTTGTTATACAAGGGTGCAAAGTTGTATTTTACCCGCGAGTGTCGAATTGAAACACGAGCAAGCGAAAGGATTCTATAGTTGAACCACGAGCGAAGCGAGTGGTTCTAAAATAGAATCCTGAGCGTAGCGAGTGCTTCAACACACGAGAAGTAAAATACATTTGCACCCGTGTGTAACCAAAACTTTTCCCCTCACTATAGCGAGGAAAGTGCAACATCCACAGGCGTTAGATCATCTTCATCACTGGAATCACTCATTTTTTTTACGATATTATAACAGAAAACTCTGGAAGTTGTGTATTTTTACGGAGTCGAGTCGGTGAGAAATTTTTTTAAGTAAAAAATTGTTGACAATGTTGACATTTCTGACGTATGAAATGTCAACGATGCGTTTTGAAATTGCATCGACTCAACTTGTGCGTTCAGAATTATATTTAACATCATTATAAAAAAACAAACGGTTCTTATGGAATTTTAAGGTTTATGACTTAAAATCATTAAATAAAGCTAAATTTGATATTTTTTATTAGATTCTCAAACCATTTATTTAATGACAATTAATATCGAACGAACCATTATCATGAGCGTTTTACGTTTTGTTATCTGCAAATATCTGTCAAGCTACTTAAACACGCTCCATCCAAGGTCATATTACTTTCCCCACTAGTGGATAAAACGCGTTTTTCCCCGCTTGTTTTAAAGGTTAAAAGACAACTTTCCGAGCTAGTGAGGGGAAAAGTATTTTGTTTTATACTAATCATACTCATAGATCATGTTATTCAAGAGATGAGCTCACAATGAGTCACAATGCTTTATGAATTAAGATCGTAGCAATATTTCACCACAAGATGGCGCCAGTTTCAACGCCCGCAACTTAGTAGGATAAAGTTTGGAGATAATGTGCAAAAACTGCTTCTGGATGATTTAAAGCACTGAGTAAATCAAGTTTATTTTGCATGAGCATCTTTGTGTGTTGTGATCTCATAACAGGTTTATTTTGTAAGTAGTCCTTATGCTCCATTTGGATTGTCTATGGTAGCAGAAATCTACTTATAGCTGGTCAAACAAGTTAGTCAGTAGCAAAAGGCGCGAAATTCATATTTTTTTATGGGACGATTACCCTTCGCGCCTACATTTTTTAAATTTGCCGCTCTTTTCTACAGACGGAAATGGCTTGACAGCCTTAAAATTGACAAATTTCCTTGACCATAGTCTAAATCCTGAAATCTGTCAGCACTATCTGAGAGACTGAGCTGACATATGTTAGAACGATTTTCACATGGAGACTATATAAAGGAGCCAAATCTCTATGTATGAAAAGTGTCCATCAAAAAACAGTAATTAGGCGGCGCCACCATACACCGAAATACTACCAAAAACAACGTACATAATTTGGTCGGGTTATTTGTTGCCTTATATGGTTCATGATATACTCATGTCCCAGAGCCTAACTAGCGCCACCGGAGGGATTAGGAACTATTATTTAAAGCTGAAAGCGGTCACTTTTGCAATAATTCTGCCATAAGAGATTGGCATCCTTTCTATACCATCCATAGATTTTCAGAGACTAAAGATAATCCAACTCTGAACTTAAATGTGTATGTGATGGCCCTTCTAGAAGACAATTTGACCAAAAACTTTCCCAATCGCTCCATAAAATCTCTAACTCCTACTTCGTACATATTCCAACTAATTCCATTTTCAGAGCAGATCCATCAGAGCAAACCACGGGTAATCTCTCCCGCTCTGCCCCGTAAATCAGAGAGAGACGACGTTTTTACGAGCTCTTAATCAAGAAATATACGATTGCGCGCACGATTAAGCGGGATCTCGCTAATGCAGTTGTTCGGCTGATATACGGTCTTTGTTGCAGGGGAAATGTAATGAACGTTATTAATGTCAAATGTGTAGCTTTATGTCAGTTTTACAGGTTGAAAATAGATTCAGATACATATTTTTAAATTCTATGTTGTCTGTGACAGCTGTCGTACTAATACAGTTTATGACTTCGTAAAATGATATTACCGGAGTGACATATGGTTACTATGCACTATAAAACTGACTGGGATTTCATTGTCGAAACGTCCTGTGAGCTAAAAATTGTTGGGTCTATGGTAAGTTTAACCAAATCACAACTTTCTCAGGCTTCCAAGATAATAGTGGCACAAAATTACAAGAAATGACATATACATTACTCGAAGGTGGAAAGAAATTTGTTTTGTCTACCAAATAACCCTGTGTTATCAAAGGCTTAATCGTCGGATCAACTCAAACTTGTCACTACTTAGCAACATGTTACATCTGCACGTTTCACTCTCCACACGCCGCCCGAATGAATTTGTCAGCCGCGTCAGTCCTCGGCGTTTTCCCAAAACCCCAATCCGAAAAGGCGCAAGTTTATACAAGTTTTGGTACAACTTAGGGCCTTTCTCGTAACTGGGCAGAGATTTATGGGCCAGGGAATGTGAACTCAGAGGAAATACCCTTTTTATTCGCGCGATATGTTTTATTTGGGGAGACGGATGGCCTGGAGGCGATGAGTCAAGTTCAAGTTTGTCTTTTTGATTAGTGCGGAAGAAGGATTTATGGCTAGGACCGGAGGTTGGTAAAGGAGATGGGTGTGGAGGTATGAGTAGAGGTATATGTATGGAAGAAAGCGGTAGTTGATAACTTTATCATTTATAAATGAAGTATGCTTCAAACACAAGCGAAAAATTTTATTGGTGTGGATATAAATAGGACGAACACATCAGTAAATAAGTTTTGAAGAAATAAGATCTATTAACCTAATATACTAACTAGGTACCTATACTAGGATTTGCAGAACTTACAGATTTTTAGTCCATAGAGCAATGGCTATAAAAAGAAAAATAATTAGATAGATAGATAGAATACTCTTTATTAGCACACCTCAGTAAAAGATACAGCTTACAGAAACAATTGATTAAGGATAGAGGTAGACAACAGGCGGTCTTATCGCTGAAGAGCGATCTCTTCCAGACAACCTTTGGGTAGAGGAAACAAATCGTTTAGTCAAGAAGAGCAGGTGTTGCATAAAACGTTATGAAGTCTACTTTCATACACACAAATACAATTAGGTGAGCTTTTCATTTAACTAAGAGTTATGTGAGAATCCGAGAATGAATGGAATCATCAGATATTTTTTTTGTCTTTCCTTAGAAGCATCTCGGACATAAGAATTAATTCTGAATTGTTCATACTCCGTTTCTTAGTTTTTATGCAGCGAAATTAATGCCCCGCGAAGTAACTTCCTACAGACGATTTCAGGGCTGAAATTGTGTCAACAATTTTATTGGTTCTGTCTTTTCAAGGGGACTCTTAGATTTAACAAGCTGCGTACAGTGCGTACCATCACCATCACCACCAACACTTTGTTCCATTTTTGGCTTCATTTAGGCCAATTGTCACGGACTAACAATTTCAGTTACTTTGTACTTACAAGGCGACTTTCCGTGTAGTTTTCTGGCTAGGTATAGACTTCGTATTTTTTTTTTAGCTTTTTTTTAAATTAACACTAAAGAAAACATAATGTGTATGCGTTTTCGAAAACTTTTCTTAGGTAATAATTCGAGAGTTATTTTAAATGACTTAGTAACTTTAACCTTCTCTTTAAGTTTTTACATAGGATAGGGCTCAGGTCTGGATAAAAACAAAAGTCATGACTAGAGTCTAATAACCGAGTCTTAAAGCAAAGGACTCAAAGGACTTGACTCTTAACCTACACTGCTTCCGTCGGTAGCCCCAAAGTAACACTCCCTATAAAACTACCAGTTGCACGGTACCACGGTACCCTAACGCGAACATTTTCCAAGTTTCTTTATTAAACCCGTGTTTATGGTCGCATAAATTCGCTTTATCTTTATGAATATTCAAGAAAGTCGTTAACACAGCCCGTCGACTTTTTTCGCTGAATAATGACTTTGATGTGGCGGTTAAGATAGACCCTGTATGTTCTTGTTGGTTGAGAGAATTCAGAGTAGAGTTCTTTGGGTGAACTAGTGTAAAGTGATCTTTAGATTTAATTAAACTTTATTGTACAAAATACAAAAAAGGTACAAATGGTGGACTTAATGCCTTAAAGTTGAACAAACACATGTTTCAAATTGGAAAGAAACAAGAGGTGACATGCAGGTTCTGCCAGGAGTCAGAGGAGACTGCAATGCACATTCTCTGTTCCTGTGGACCACTATTGTCCAAAAGAAGGCGACTTAGGGCGACACGTTGCAACCCTATGAGGCACAGAACATTACGGCGCAAAGAGTCTAGAATTTTCTGGATTTAACGGGCATTAGTAATGAACTTTAAAGGGCCCCCACAATAGCTCACTACTTGGTCGACGTGGCGCTCAAAACTCAAAGGCCCACAACACCCCAATAATAATGCCCAAAGGCATTCTCTACCAGTCAACCATATTATAGGGCTAAACAGAGATGTAATAAAAATGGTGCAAGAAGAAAAGTATAAGAGAATTTAATTTATGACTTTTTTAAGTCAAAAATTGCTTGCTTTTGCTTCAAATCGAGGAGTCTAGAGTCGTTCCCGTTGGCTATTTGGCTAAAAGCTACCGTTCGGATTCAGACTACACCAGCATTACTGCAGAAGTATTGAAGCGACATCAGATTTTCACATTTGCGGCACTTCTAAAATTTAGTTTTAATTTAGTTTTTTGCACCTCCTAATTGGTTAATTTATGTGTGTCATTTCTGCACTACCTAAAGGTTGTCTGGAAGAGATCGCTCTTTAGCGATAAGGCCGCCTGTTGTTTACCTTTGTCTTCATGTATTATTTGTGTTTCCATGCACATTTATTCTGAGGTTGTGCAATAAAGAAGATTTGTATTGTATTGTGTAAAAATTAGAAAGAAGTAGAAAAATATACTGTTTTGAGATTGTCAGCCTGGATGCTAATCTAGACAGTGCATGATAGACTGAAGCCAACCTGTAGCAGGTTGACCGGACGTAGGGAGCGCATGACCCATGTGATAACTTTACTGCCTTTACATTGTCTTAAGTATTTCAGAATCTTATTCATCCGGCATACTAACTAGGCATGTCTAAATACCTTAAGCGATCGACTCGCCCGATTAGCGATGGAAATCGCAGCAGCGATTTATCGCGGCTAAGTTATGGCTGAGCACGGCTCCGGACTAGGTCTTATTCAGATTTATGTCCTAGCTAGGTTTCACTCGCGACTTACCTCATATATTACTTTAATAGAATCAGAGGGTTATAGTAACGTATGTATTTAACGTTGTAATAACAAAATCTTACCATCAGGTGGATAATATTATACATTAGAATGTTACCTGCGTCTTTTGAAGGGGTGTTTCGGAGATTCCGGAGCAAACTGCCGAATCCGACTCAAGAATCAAGACCAAGCGATTCAATGGAGTCAGTGGAGTGGAGTGGAGTTTTGTCGCCTAAATGTGGTACTTTCTATAAAAAGGGACCTTATTGTCGATGGCGCTTACGTCATTATTAACGATGCTCCGATATAAATACAAAGCCGCGCGAAGCTGTGCGGCGTAAGCGCCATCGACAATAAGGTCCCTTTTCATAGAAAATGCCCCAAATAGTGTTTAGTTTAGTTAGTGTAGTTTAGTTCGTCAATACCAATTTAAAAAAAACGTATTTGTAAAATGGGCCTTGTTGCTTATATTAGTTCAAATTTTAAATAAAAGAAATTCTTTTATATTTGGTACATTTTTTTTCACACTGCACCCACCTTGACTAATTTCTGTTTGGCCCAGTGGTTGACTGGTAAGTATGCCTCAAGGCATTAAGTCCGCCTTTTGTACTTTTAATTAACTTGTTCTTGTGCAGTAAAGTTTAAAATAAATAAATAAGTAAATATGTATATCATATCATATATCATATCATATCATATCGTTTATTTTCATAATAGGATTTTACAATCTCTTTATGACGTCAAACAATTGTATTTACTTAAAAATTAAATATTAAATAACATTATCTATGTTACACTATGCACATACTTATTAACTCCAAGGGTTAACGTCTTCTAAATAGTCTGATATTTTATAATATCCATTTTTGCACAACTTTCGTTTAATGACCGATTTAAATTCATTTAATGGCAAACTTTGAATATCCAAAGGAATTTTGTTGTAGAAACGAACACATTGGCCAATGAAAGATTTACTTATCCTCCGAAGTCTAGTTGTAGTAGGTACAAGGTACAAGTTTCTCTTTGTTTCTTGTATTTCTGTTGTGTATGTCGCAATATTTCTTAAACATGTATTTATTTTTCTGTTATTTAATGCCGTGATGTACACAGTCGAATGCTTTGGATAAGTCACAGAAAACGCCTAGCGCATCCTGTTATGGTATATGTTCATAGGCGATTAGACAGCTGGGACTAATTTGTCTCAATAACCAATAGAATGGCGGTAATAATTGAGTCCCACCACACTCAATTGTTTTTAAATAATCCAAACTATAGATGGTATAGAAAGGACGCCAATCTCTTATGGCAGAATTGTTGCAAAAGTGACCGCTTTCAGCTTTCAATAATAGTTCCTAATCTCTCCGATGGCGCTAGTTAGGCTCTGGGACATGAGTATAACATGAACCATATAAGGCAACAAATAACCCGACCAAATTACGTAGGTTGTTTTTGGTAGTATTTCGGTGTATGGTGGCGCCGCCTAATTACTGTTTTTTGATGGACACTTTTCATACATAGAGATTTGGCTCCTTTATATAGTCTCCATGATCCAAACGATTTGATTATACATATTATAATTACAAAATGAGAGACAGTGCGTCTCTAAAAGGGGCCCGTTTCTCAAAACCTTGTAACTTATAGTACAGTCGCCATCAGATATGTCGGAGCGGCCAAGGTGTTCACAATATCTGAACACGCACTCTAACGCCCTGACAATAGAGGCGTGTTCAGATATTGTGAGCGCCTGAGATGCTCCGATATATCTGATGGCGACTGTACAAACGGATGTCACTTTATGACAGCTTTTGTTAGAAAGCGACTTCCACTTGTATTACAAGTTACAAGCTTTTGAGAAACGGGTCCCAGTTCTTATAATAAAATGCTACCTACGTACACATGGGCTAAACAGATATATTAAAACTAATAGAAAGGAAACTTGCAATTCACGACCAATATTAGGTACCGTAAAATGGGGGGAGTAGGAACAAAACTGACATTAAAACCTCGATAACATTTTATTTTTACATATAAAAGTAAAGTAAAGTAAAAATCATTTATTGTACACAAAGAATTAGGCAGAAACAAAATTAACTGGTCTTAAAACTAAGGGACAATTTATGTACATTTATGCATTTACAATGACGGTTGTACCGGTTCCTACACTAGGCGTGGCCTGTCACGTAGGTAACCAATCCAGACACGAAATATCAGTGACATGATTTGTACGAAATGCCAATAAAATACAAACTGAATGGTGTATATTATAAGTGTTCCGGACTTTTGTATTTTAGTTTTTATTTTATTTTGGGTAGTTCCATTTCATAACTTTGACGATAGACAGGAAATCCCACCTCACCCCGTAGTCCCTCATAATTGGGATGAGATGGGTTTTCATACAAAGGTGATTTTGGGAGTTTGTTTGATCGATTTTTTTATTATGAATATTACTATAGCTCCATTTTAAATTGGAATACATTATTTTTGTAGCAGTAGCCTTAAAATCCCATCTCACCCCTCTTTCATACCTTCTCTTCCCATTCGTAATCCAACTCTCCCCGCGAACCCTACTCACCCCATTTTACGGTACTTACCTACTTGTTTCGTATACCTACAGTCACACATTAATATTGTTAAATCGATACGACATCCACTTCGTGTACTACGTCTAACACTTTTAATGACACTTTAATTCCCAACCTTGTTGAATAATTAAAACATACTGAAACTTTCTGTATTCTAATCAACCTTTTATTTAACGTAGGTGTATTTCTTATTTCATGTGAATTTATAACACTGAATTGTTTTATTACTTTTGTTATCATCAAGTAAGGCATAATCAGCCTTTCTTTTTTGGGTAATCAAGTAAGTAAAAAACCGGCCAAGTGCGAGTCGGACTCGCCCACTGAGGGTTCCGTACTTTTTAGCATTTGTTGTTATAGCGGCAACAGAAATACATCATCTGTGAAAATTTCAACTGTCTAGCTATCACGGTTCATGAGATACAGCCTGGTGACAGACAGACAGACGGACAGTGGAGTCTTTTGGTCTTAGTAATTGGGTCCCGTTTTTACGCTTTGGGTACGGAACCCTAAAAAAATAGTGCTTTAGGTAATACTAGGTACAACGTATAATAAAATACTAAAACTACTTAGAGTTGGTTTCTTACACATAACACTATGTTTGCCCTTTTTGGATGCCAGTTAATAATATCAAAATCGCTACCCTTATTTTTGGCTTTTCTATGTCAACTAACCTCACTATCCGATAATAAATAAAAACGCTAATTACTAAAAGAAAATAAAAGCCTATCACATCTTTCATGTTAATACACATTTAACGAAGATTTGCTCATATTTTTTCAACAGGCGTTGATAAACCATTAAAACTTCAAATAATACTTAATCAAATACATTGTGAATGAGGGCTATCGCGTTTAATTTTGCCGCTTAGGGGCGCTAGTGTAGATGTAGGTCTTTCAAAATATCAAATGCATAGAAGTTTGGGGGCTTTCAAGCTTTTTTATCGGGAATTTTCACTCCTTATACATAGTTATGATAAATTTTTGTCCTACTACACTTAGGGATGAAAATTCCGGATAAAAACAAATGTTTTTTTTTTTGGAAATTTACAAAATTTCGTTCTTTTTGGGTTTTTTCCAGTTTTATTCAGAAAAATTAAATACGTCACGCACAATGCCACTGATGAGTGATGACAGTGTCAATGTCATAAACAAACACATTAGACATGCAACCTTAACCTACCTGTTTAAATTCCTAATTAAGTAGGTATATTGAAAAATACAGAGGTTTTGAAAAAAAACTTGACTTTTTTCAGCTTTATTCCTTTTTTCGGAAGTATTGTAACTAAAATTTGTATTGTTTTTTTCGAAAGAAACTTGAAAAAAACGAGCGGTTTTGAAATTTTCCCGGTTTTTTCAACGCTAAACTACACTTAGACATATGGCGAATCGATACTCAATAAGTGATAGTTCAATTTGACGACATAGGAACTGCCACGTGTATTGACAATTAGACTGTCTACTCTATATACCTGCTTAATTAACAAACGATCTTAAGTCACATCCAACTAACAACTAGGTTTAAACCTTATTCAATCGAGTTTAAGTCGAAATTGGAATGAGTTGGTTGGAATATGGTGCGTTTTGTTATTGCTTGTTTAATAATCGGTAACTCGTTAGATATTTATGACGAGGAGGTTGTCGATATGTCGGATGGATCGATTTATTTAATGAATGACTGATGTGTGTCTTAATGATGTATTTTATTACCTTTGTGCATACTTAAGCTGGACCGACCTATATTTTATTTTATTAATATAATATATGCATACATATTTATTTCCTTAATAAAAACAACATTTTTGTTACAAGTTTTTACTGTTTTTATCACTGTCTAATACTAAGTATTTTTTTACCTAGACTTAAGAAAATTGAGTGCCCTGACAGGGTGTCATGTACCTACCATCCTCAAACTGTAACACCTAATGTATTATGAACATGACTGCAATACAATAAAGAATAAAGAAGAATAAATAAAGTAATCACGGAGGCGATTCTGATAAGCCTAATTTAATGAGCCTGCGTTGATTTAATACCACCTATTTTCAGTTGATAGGCCATCTTTGGTTTCCACCATTAACTTGATATTATTATAATATTAAATTGTCACCGCTCTTTAATGATCAAAAATAAGCACATCAAATTTTAGCGTTGTCGAATGCGGTTTTAATTTTGCATCCACAAATTAATATACACAATGAAGAACATGGTAAAACTAATTTATTTATTTTATTGCCATTCAGCGAGGGAATGCTGCCAGCATCTTTAGCGCACAATAATGCCGCGGGGGCCTTATTTAGATGTTTTTTAATTAAGAGTAGTTTTGTTTTTAAATTTTTATTATTTATAAGTTGTTATTCTTAGTTCGTTTTAGTTTTACTTTTAATTGAATAATTATTTGCTTTTAAATTAGTGTGATAAATAAATAATATATGATACAATAATAACGGAAAGGATTGATGCGTTCGAAATGTGGTGCTGGCGGAAAATGCTGGGGATCAAGTGGACGGCGCGCCGCAGCCGCACAAATTTGAATCCAGCTGAAAATTCAAACACGACTCCACTATTTGCACACAGCGCATACTTCGAGTCTTCGGACACGTGGCTAAACGTGAAGATAGTCTGGAAGTAATAAATGATGATCAGTCACGTAGAAAGGAAGAGAAGTAGAGGAAGAGCGCCTCCCCGGTGGATAGACACAGTAAAGGCATATGCAGGAACCAAGGCCCAGGCTTACCTCCAAATGGCGCAGGATAGGAGTGCCTGGAAGAAGGTGGTGCTAAGCGTCTGTGTTAATCACGACCCTCAGCAATGAGGAAACGTGGGATCGTGGTCAAACGCCTGCCTATTCATCATAAAAAAAAACGACTGGAAAGAAGAAGAAAGCTAGATAAAAGCTTGTAACAAAAACGTGTATAAATGGATTCACTTCAATGTTACTGTTTAAAGCCAATTGCGTCCCCTTTTTGTATTAGAATAATTCAATAGAGGGTTGCACTAAGCCCCATATAAGCTGGCTACCAAAGGTAACACGAGCTTCGCAAAAAAATCTATTTCACGCTATGAATAAATCCCTCAAAGTATTGAAACCAAGAAAGCGATAAGCGAGAATGTGCTTTGTGTTATTGTAACAGAGTCGTAAAGACTGCAATAACAAATAAGTAAGATTTTCCTGATTTTGGGTTTGTGTTTTGTCCAGTTTAAAGTAGTATTTTGTTGTATTATGTCATGGATATTTTAATGTCACGTTTGTCATTTTATCACCTTGTCAGTAAGTTGAGTTGGTATTGAGGCAGCTGAGAATTGTCAGAAAAATGAGAAGTGGTATTATCGTGATCAGCTACTTATGGCTGACAGATTAGATGTCGTGTCGTGTCACATTGAGGTTTGTCATTGTTCGTCTTGTTTTGTTGTTAAATGTGAATATAAACTTTTAAAATAGGGTAAGTATTCTTCATTATTTTATGCAATTCAATTTTAATACGAATTGATTATTATTATATTTCCACTGAAAGTACCAATTTAAACATATCTTGTTTTGTATAAATTAACTTTTTAGCTTTAACTAGTTTTTAAGACATTGCTACGCCCTTGCAGGGTGACCATGTACCAAATCTCTATGTAACACCTTTTATAACCATGGTTTTTGCATTAAATAAATGATGATGATGATGATGAATATTTCGGTAGTCATTATCCTCTCTTATTTTCACAATTAATATATATATATCTGCCATAAAATTCCGGGCTCCTAAGAAATTGGTGATGTGGTGTCATTAACTTAACAAACATTAATATTTACATTAATATTATTAAATTGCACGGATTGCACCCATATAAAATCTTTACTTTTGAGTGCTACAATTGATTGATCTAAATACATAATACAACAGATTAGAGCTACAACAGAACATTAAAATAAAGCCTTTTTTATATAAAAACGCCCTCTTACTTTTACGCCGCTACAATTACTAACAAGCTAACCTACGTTCTCATAATACACATGTACAATTTGTACAAACAGCCGCAAAAACACCCCGAGCGACGGATTAAGGGCCCCACTCCATTGTAAAAAAATCTCATTGTCGAGACCTAATTACGCGCTTGAATGCCACCTTTTGACAGCCCTGTGACGCGCCCTGACGGATTTGTTATTGCGTGCACAACCCTAAACATATCGTGCTTCCAACCGAGTTTGAACTTAATACGATCGAGATAAGGTTCCATTTTGATTGATCATTTTTATTTTTTATTCATAATTCTCTAAATGTCAACGCAATCCAATGTCAGTCTTAATGGTAAGTAATTTGGTTGTTTTTTGATTGATTTGTGGGTACTTTATACCTTAATAGGATTGGTTGTCGTATCGGGTCGATCTTGATTTGATCTCGCTAGTTCATAACTGTGGTTTATTTTTCTATTGTGCCGTGATTAGGCTGCTTACTATTGTCAAATGGAATAATACTCGAAGTACATTTTTGAATTGGAATTATGTTTCAGTTAATTAAAAATGTTATAAAGAAGTGTAAGCGCGAGCCCCATACATAGTGTTAGTGATTATAATTTTTTCAATTACCTATATTAAAAATCAGAAACTTGAAATTATAAGTCTTTGCATCTGCTTCAATATTGTGATAAGATTGCTAAGTAGGCGAATCAATAAAAAAAAATTTTCAAAAATTTATCAAATACTTTTTGGAACAGGATCAACTCTTCATGCAAAGACCATTTCAATGAATGCAGCAGGCGTATTATGGATGGCTTTATCCACGCGATAAAATAATTGTCACCTTTTAACACCGCGGGATAGAAAGTGACGGATACCGTTTTATCACGCTGTCACGTAGACAAGAACGACCATCATCCGTGCAGCGGTATCAGCATGGTTGCATTTTATCACCTGTCAGCTGTCACTATGCCTGTCACTTTCGTACTTACATACTTGTTAGAACGTGACAGGTGACAGGCGATAAAAATTCTACCGTGCTAAGTCCGCTGGAAAGAAAAAACGGAGCAGCTGAATTAGATATACAAATGTACGGTGGCAGTTCTTCCATGGCTCTTTAGAAATTCTAGAATGTATTATTTTCAAAAACACGCCCGATAAACCCTGTAATCGGAGCTAATAAAAGAAAGATCTATTTTGCGCAACTACCAAACAGTGGGGCCAAATCTTATTTGTACACAACTAATCTAACAACAATGTGACAGCTGACAGCTATAAAAATATAAAACGCAGTAACTACCAAACTATCGGATTCCACATTCAGTCTTATTATCATTGTTATACGGTATAAAATTCCAGTAAAACATTTTTGTTGAAGTCTCCTTCAATTTTATATTCTACCGTTTAGGCTGTCCGCAGCGCCGTAGCTTTGCATGAATACTTACCTTATATTTACCGTCCAAATTCAGCAAAACGACCTTCTCTCTTTATTAAAAAAGTTGAAAATCTAATAAATCTATCAAATTGACGGTACATTTAATATGGTATGGATTGTGACAGTTGACAATAAGGTGTCGGATAACGTTAATTCGATTCGGTCAGGGATTAGATCACATCGTTTCATGTAGACCAGCCTTAACCTGATCTCTGGTTATACATCATTGTTCTAAATTGAGAGGTCATTTTAAATTAGCTCGTAGGTATTTGACGAAATGCGTGTAGGATAACAATGGGGACAATGTGTCTATCTGATATTTTCCGGTTTTGTGACGGACTCGATGGGGTGTTGATGGGGTGGCTACTTGGCTAGTGGCGTTAATACTGTCGTGTGTCATCTATTTATATAAAACCATGAAGAAATGAATGAAATTATGCTTTAACGAGAGCGTAAAAAAATAACCCTTTTTGGTTTAACAACATATCCGCATAATTCGTATTGTCGCGTAATTTGCATTTGAAATGGAAAAATTTGGCAAAGAATGCATGGAATGCATTACTTACGGCCATATTCGATTTGTTGGTTGACTTGACAGCGAAACTCCGTTCGGAAATGGTGAATTACGTTCGACAAACATGGCTATTTGGTTGTTTTTTTTTAAAGGAGGACGACTGTCACTGTTTCTTAATTTCTTTGATGACTTTCTGTTTTATTATAATAGTAGATTGTTAACCAAGGGATGAAAGGCACTGCGTTCCAGCGCCAAACTACCTCAAAAAAATAGCTATTTTTAAATCAGTTTCAGCTCTATCTGGCGGATAAATCTGTCAATGTGTCATGCGGACAGATCTTCGGCAAATCTGTGCCTAACATTTCTGAGACAAGTCTGAGCGAAATGAACGCGGGAATGACAGCTAACTGATATGATTCCAATATATTCTAACTAGCTTTTGCCCGCGACTTCGTCTGCGCGGAATCAGTAACAGCAGCTAGAGTAAGTATAGCGCCTGGATAGTGTAATAGCAATAACTCAATTTAAGCTTAAGCTTAATTGCTTATATCAATTATCAGGCAATTCATTAACACTCAATTTCACCCCCTCTTCACTCTCTTTAGGGATGCTTTCCGACATAAAAACTATCCTATGTCCTTCCTCGGGACTCAAACTATCTCTATGACAAATTTCAACTAAATCGGTTCAGCGGTTTAAGTGTGAAGAGGTAACAGACAGACAGACACGCTTTCGCATTTATAATATTAAGTATGGAAGTATATGGATATCGGTTTAATGTCAGTGCACGTTTGAATTTGCCTGTACTTGTCGAGTTGTCGCCATACACGATCTGTACGTATAGTTGGTCAAACCAAATTGGCAGTAAATAAAAACAAAAAAAACTATACTCATCCTTTCTTTTGGGTGCTAGTACTAGTGTAAGACAAAGATAGTATGAGTCTCTCTATGTTTGAAATGAGACAGTCCTTTGACAAACTATACCTATATTCCTAGCTATTCATTTTCGGATAAGGGCTCAAGAGCGAACCCTCCATCGACGCTAATATATGCGCGAGAGACAAAAGAATGATCGTGTTGTGGGTAATTGATATCGCATACGATCTGCATGGATTATACGCGATTATGCGGCGACACGACCCGAATCAGAGGTCGGGGTGGGGTACCGTGGAAATATACTTTTTAGGGTACCCAAAGGGTAAAAACGGGACCCTATTACTGAGACTGCTGTCAATCTGTCTGTCCGTCTGTCTGTAAACAGGCTGTATCTCAATTTCTGAGATTCGTGGACGGCTTGGATGGCGGCCATTGTGAAGGTTTTAGTATAATAAACAGAAATGTCACACCGTGTTCCTTTGATCTATCACGGCAGTTTTTCTAAATTACAAAATGGTTACTTGCCTATAATTTTATAATGCTTCCTGTGTAAACTGCGTTTGACACGCGCTTAAACAATGATGAGGAGGATTTTGGTCATTGTTTTGGGTCAGGGTTCCGTACCCAAAGGGTAAAAACGGGACCCTATTATTAAGACTCCGCTGTCCGTCTGTCTTTCTGTCCGTCTGTACGTCTGTCCGTCTGTCCGTCTGTCCGTCTGTCCGTCTGTCCGTCTGTCTGTCTGCCCTTTGTCCGTCTGTGCGTCTGTCCGTCTGTCACCGGGCTGTATCTCATGAACCGTGATAGCTAGACAGCTGAAATTTTCACAGATGATGTATTTCTGTTGCCGCTATAACAACAAATACTAAAAAGTACGGAACCCTCGGTGGGCGAGTACGACTCGCACTTGTCCGGTTTTTTTATAGCCTATATGTGTCCCACTGCTGGGCAAAGGCCTCCCTTGTCTTTCGCCACTCGTCACGGATTTGTGCATGCTGATGTTGATATATATGACCTGTAACATTGTATTTTGTAACTTTATATGTAATTTTATAACGTCGAAAATGAGATTTAGTACGGAACCACTTCCTCAAGCCTGTTTCAAGATTCGCCTCATGTTTGCAAGTCAAATGCCTGCTATTAGCCGAGCAGCTCGGGAGTGATTTTATGGTAATCGACAATTATCATGCTAAGCCGCGGGCTCCAATCATATTCGACATTTATACCACACAATTATGTCGTTTTCTTGTTTTTTTTTTTGTTTTTTTTTTACGAAACGAGGAAGGTGAGATTAGTCGATTCCTTTGAGTCCTCTGCTTTATGACGACTCAATTTTTCAGTTACAGATTCGAGTCTTTGGTAGAGAACTTTCAATTATTTTCCAAAAAATTCTATTGCATTGTCTTCATATAAAATTCATGAGTTATGTACAAAAAATCGTAGAATTATAAAAGTACCAAAGTTTCCTTATTTAGTACGGAACCACTTCCTCAAGCCTGTTTCAAGATTCGCCTCATGTTTGCAAGTGAAATGCCTGCTATTAGCCGAGCAGCTCGGGAGTGATTTTATGGTAATCGGCGATTATCATGCTAAGCCGCGGGCTCCAATCATATTCGACATTTATAGCGCAGAATTATGTTGTTTTCTTGTTTGTTTTTTTGCGAAACGAGGAACGTCAGATTAGTCGAGTCCTTTGAGTCCTCTGCTCGACTCAATTTTTCAGTTACAGATTCGAGTCTTTGGTGAAACCCGTCCTTTTCAGAGAACTTTCAATTATTTTATAAAACTTTCACACCCCATTGTTTTCACATAAAATTCATGAGTTATGTACCTACACAAAATCAGCACTACATAGTATAGAACAAAGTCGCTCTCCGCTGTCTGTCTGTCCCTGTGTATGCTTAGATCTTTAAAACTAAGCAACGGATTTTGATGCGGTTTTTACCTATCAATAAAGTAATTCTTGAGGAAGGTTTTAGTATACACTAAAACCTTCCAGGTAATTTGAAAGGTTTTGTGTAACCCGTGCGAAGCCGGGGCGGGTTGCTAGTAGTATTATAAAAGTACCAAAGTTTCCTTATTTAGTACGGAACCACTTCCTCAAGCCTGTTTCAAGATTCGCCTCATGTTTGCAAGTCAAATGCCTGCTATTAGCCGAGCAGCTCGGGAGTGATTTTATGGTAATCGGCGATTATCATGCTAAGCCGCGGGCTCCAATCATATTCGACATTTATAGCGCAGAATTATGTTGTTTTCTTGTTTTTTTTTCGTGAGACGAGCAGAAGGGTGAGATTAGGTGGGGAAGGGATTAGTATTGGTTGAGACTCGAGTTTTTTGAGTCCTCTGCTTTAAGACTCGACTCAGTCAGACTCTAATAATTAAGTATAAGCTTGAGGTCATTTCAACTTGGTAGAGACCCGAGTCTCTTCAGAGAGGTCTCAATTATTTATTTTGCTAAAATGTTCATATCACATTGTTTTACACTTAATATTCATGAATTAATATATACAAAATTATACAATAACACATACTCTTTACTTTTAGTTAGATAAAACTTACAAAATTCCTAGCGTAGTCTTTATACGGAGATTCGAGTCTTTTTGGGGTGCGCTTAAAATAGACTCAAGGAAATGACTCGATTCGGGACTTATAAAATGAAGTTTTTCAGTCTCGCAAATTGTTCAATAACTTTTAAAAATTCCTAAGTCTTTAGACTTCCTAGTTTTCATACAAATTAATAAATAATATCTTTAATGTGCGTACATGGAACCATTGTAATTGACGTTGCTTGTCATGCTTTAAACTTAACAACAATAAACTTTAAAGTGTACTAAAAATCTAAACAAGTTACTTTTAAAAGTAGCTGAACAAATGTTGCTTTGAGGAGTACAGCCTACAGTTAAATTTTTTGCTCCTGTTATAGGCCACACCCGTTATATTTTACCTAGTTAAAGTAAGGTATGTACGTACTTTAATTGTAGACAAACGGCAGGGATTATGAAAGAATAACAAACACGGCAGCCCTTTCCGTAAGAAGATTTTATTAAAGAATGTTTTTTAAAATGCTCCAGGGCAGCCATTTTGAATTGCGCGTCGCCATTCTGTGTCAGTGGAAATTGTAAGTTATTGCGCGCGGAGTGGTAACGCTTCTAACGGACTTTTAGGTGGCTTGAAAAAAAAGGAGTTATTACTTCTGTCGGACCGTTTTATGTAAGGTACGGTTATGAGAACGGCTAGAATCTGGATTTTAAATCGTGCTTCTGAACGTTTATGTTTAGTTTACTTCGCTTTTTTTTTAAATATGTTGCAAAAAAATTTAAAATTGTAACTTGAGCATATTAAACATATTAATAACGGGTCACACGTATTTTAAGTCGAAAACGCTCGACATGTTTCACTCCGTACCGAGCAGCGTCATCAGGAGCTTGCGTCGACGGTGACGGACCGGCGCAGACTGTTATTAAATACTATTTTAATATGTCTGTGTCTCACGGAAGTTTTATTATTAAAATTGTAAATTGAGCTTTTATAAATCTGAGTCCAGTCCGGTCGTACATGCTCTTGTTTTTCATTGTGAGTACACGAAAATAAATAAAAAGTCGTATATTTGATGAACAGGGTCAGTTTGCACTCTCTAGACCATAACGCCAGAAAGTTTCACAAACCATTTAACCTAAGATTAGTTTCCCCGACTTTTATGAATCTGTCCCGCGGCCGTTTCTCAGCTTAATGGTGCAGGGTCGCGATATTTCTGAATTATGGCCCGCAAATACACCCAAAAAATGCCTAGAATCCGCTTTAAGAGTCTACTTCAGATAATTTGTTGAGAACATTTGGGGGCCGTGTTTTGGGGAGTTATCTTTTTGGCCAGTGACGGCAAACCTTTGGCATGCTATTTTCTTAATATTATGACCACGATGTGCTGTTAAAGGACCTTGACTTCTTGATATAATGGATAAGAGGTATTTGGAGGGTTACAGCGTTATTGCGAGGGCAGACTGAAAGACTATGTTGAAGTTGGCTCGATAGAATAAAATCACGAAATTTTTTTTAGTTCTAAATTTCTTGAGGGTACTTTCAAGCAACAATTTAGGTAAAGTATCGTTGTTTATGGAATGGGGAGTTAAATATCAGAATCCATTAAAAAACAGTAAATAATTTAAGTATATTAGGTATATACTAGACTTCGCATAAGTAATAATGTGGTATCTATAGTTGGTCAAACCAATTTGTCAGTCAGTAACAACCAGGAAAATTATACTTATCCCTTTCTTTTGGGTGCTAGTACTAGTGTAAGACAAAGATAGTATGATTCTCTCTGTCTATGTTTGAAATGAGACAGACATTTGACAAATTATATCTACTTATGATTATTTTCCTTATATTTGAAACATAATACTATTTAAAAACCAAATTTCAATTGTTTATCCTAAAATAATTAAAAAATCTAGGTAGGTACTTGGAAAGTTAAATGCTCTAGTGCAGAAACGTATCATTCTGCGCCCTTTTTCCCCAGTAGCATTTATACGTCATTATGACGTCAGCGACGACATTATGACGTCAGCGACGACATTATGACGTCAGCGACGACATTATGACGTAATAATGCCGTCATTAAGACGTCGCTGACGTCATTTTGATACCTGGGTTAGATCAACAGAGCATGAGAAATGAAAATTAACATGTAATTTCATCTAAAAATTGTTTATACCTATCACTTTATGTTTTCCTTTTATTTCGCCTTCGCAAAGCAAGATCCAAAACAAAGAATTATCCAAGCATTAATAAATCAAACATTTTAATAATAACAGTTGGACATCAAAGGCTAATTGGAGAAAATGTTATTTTTAAAACATTAAAGAAGTAACGATGAGAGACGAGGGGTGTTCCGAAATTAATTCTTGAGAGGTAACAATTTGTCTTGTGAGATTAAGAGTGCAAAAACTGGGGGCTTAATAGCTTTACTTTTTATCTGGTGAACGAATTAGCAAGGGCGGGACTAAACAATACTTGGAATATAATGTTAAATAGGTACAGTCGAAGACAAAAATATCGATCCAGACAAATGGCTCAAAAATATGTGAACACGACTTTATTGTCTAAGGTGTAAGAGCGTAATACACATATTTTTGAAACTTTGGGAATGTATATATATTTATGCCCTTGACTGTACTTTAAATGTACTTATGGTTGGACTTGCTACCACACGTAATCATAATAAATAAAAAAATGAAAATAAAAATAAAAATATGTTACACACTTGTGTTTGACTACCACTATCGCTTTTATCAATCATACGGCCCGATTCGAACTTAAAGATACGTCAAATATTACTTCTAGATACGATATGGATTAGATATCAGTGTCAAAAGTGACGTTTTTGTTTGAAGAAACGCAATTGTATCGTAATGTACTATTGTAGTATCGCTCGCAGAGGTATCTGCTTAATAAAAAAATCCTCCTAATTAGTTCTTCAAGAGTCGTATCTCAACCTTTGCCCTATATGTATGTATGTCTGTTTCACACAAGCAATAAACGTTAATAACAATCTATCACAATTATACTTGACGTTATCTGCGTTATTAACGCCGACACCTCGCGTTAATTTAACGGTTATTGTCTCGGTTAAAATTAACTGTTATTTGCACTTCTGATAACTGCCTTGATTAATTGCAAGTTTTAATAAATGGGTAACAGCCAGACTTGTCTATATTTTATATAGTTAGTATATACCAACGTATACAGAAGCGCCGGAAGCTCCGGCCCGGCCCTGGCCCGGTCTAGCGTGAGTCATCCTGCTACCATGAGTTGACATTTGACATTAGCGACTTCGTGAACTCGATCGCAGTCCATGCTCGCACTGATGTATTGGTGTGATAGAGAATGCGAAAGAGTTCACGCAGTCGCTAGCGTACCTAAATGTCAAATGCCAATTAATGTCCTTCCTTCCAATCAAAAATACGAACCAAATCTCAAAGATAAAATGAAATAAATTATGTGCTTATTGAATCATCCAGCGACGAGTAGTCTCAGCGACGCCATTTGTAATCCCAATTACTGCCGTCACCGCCACCGCCTGTAATAATGATAATTGATGACGAAATTTGCGAGCTTTTTGTGAAGACTGCCCGTATTTCTTTGGGACGCGTTTTCGTTGACGCACGATAAGTTGACTGACGTCATAATTAGATCTTGTAACAATGTAAATAATAATTTGTTATTAGCAAACATATCCATTTTCATGTAAATTATGCCTAACGATACATTTGTCTAAATAATACTTGGTAAAAACGAACATGTATAAAATAAAACTGAATTAAAACTAAAAACTAAATAACATTAAAATACATCTAGAAAATATGGCTATCTAATTTAATTAAATGCCTTGTATGCTTATTTTGCTGGTAATCCCTACTTCCCTACAAATATTATGAATGCGAAATAAATAAATAAAAAATAAATAAATATTTGGGGACAATCTTACACAGATCAACCTTACTAGCCCCAATCTAAGCAAAGCTTGTACTATGGGTACTAGGCGACGATACACATACTTAAAGAGGAAAACATACTTATATACATAGAAAACACCCATGACTCAGGAACAAACAGCCGTGTAACACACAAATAAATTTCCTTACCGAGATTCCAACCCGGGACTATCGGCTTCGCAGGCCCCACAAGCCAGACAGGCCGTCTGGCTTAGTGGGTAGTGACCCTGAAGGTGAAGATAACTCTGTTTATAGGCTGGCTGTTGCCTTTTCGCGCTTTTATCCAATTTCCTTTGTGTTTAAATACCTAACGTTGAGTCCTAGGGATACTAGTTCAAAAAAGGATAATAGCACAATATTAAACTACGCTAACATAGGCCTAGTACGTACTGCACAGCAAGATTAGCAGGAACAATTAGATAATGCTAATAATGATTAGGTACGAATTAAAGAGATAGACTCTGTAAACACTTAAATCCAGTTAAACAAGGCTTAGTAAGGAATGATCCATACGTTAAATTCGAATTTTTCTTTAATAAATTCGTTGAATGTACCTAAATATACATGGCATCTTGCTTACGCAGCGTACGCGAACAACACGCGACGCGAAGGGAAGCGATTCGGCGCGAGGTGAATCAATCCTTTGATACCTATAGAAGTGTCCTACTTGGGCGATCTCGTTGCGAACGCGAACGCCGTGGGCCCGACGCGCCGCGCCGCGCCGACGCCGCTTCGCTTCGCGTTCGCGAGTTGTTCGCTTACGTAAGACGCAGTTAAGTACTGTTGCTACAGTTGAAAGTGCTTCTACTTTAGTAGATATTTGACTTTTTAAAAAATTGGCCTGCTTTAAGAGACCCCAAAGTGACGTCAGCGACGTACAAGTCACCTCATAATGACGTAACGGACGTCATAATGACGTCTAAATGCTACCAGGGTCTCTTTCCAAGAGCAATGTATAGAAGGAAAGCCTTGGTAATGGGAATGATCCATTCCTTTGAACACATGTAGAGGGGTTGAATAGGATAATTTGAACTTAGAAAATCTTATCAAGTTGTGTCAGCTCAGGAATGTTATTCTTTGAAAAAATACCCATATTAATATTTTAACTTGCCAGTGGAAACGTGCAGCGCCTGCCGCCATATTTCTTCATAACACGGCCCTGTTTAATTTGTAAATCGCTTGACAACTGATTAAAACTCTTCTAAAAATCCGCAACGCGAGGGTCGCGTCTGCCCATTTTTCTTCATCGGGATATTAAATATTTTAAGCTGGATATTACATTTAAACCGGGGTTCGGTACAATTTTTTCGGTATAATTTGTATGTAAACACTTTATTGCACATAAGACTGGTTGAGATATACAATTAAACCGAAAGTATACAATGTACAAAGGCGAACTTATCCCTGTAAGGGATCTCTTCCAGTCAACCTTTGAGCAACCGAGAGTAGACAATTAAAAATGACAGACAAACGAACACTTTGTACAGAAAAGTTATGGTTCAATTATTTAGTGTATTGTGTGTGTGTGTGCGCAGTGTGTGTGTGTGTGTGTGTGTGTGTGTGTGTGTGTGTGTGTGTGTGCGTGTGCGTGTGCGTGTGTGTGTGTGTGTGTGTGTGTGTGTGTGTGTGTGTGTGTGTGTGTGTGTGTGTGTGTGTGTGTGTGTGTGTGTGTGTGTGCATTTTACTTTCCACGTACGATTTTTTTCATTTTTTCTACAATAGCTGTCAATAAGCAATTAAAATCTGGATGAATCTTTTAAATGGATTTGTTATACAATTTTCATTCTGATATTTAACTTCTTATTCGAGAAATAAAAAACGATACTGTTACCTAATGGTTAATTGAAATGATCCTCAATAAATGCTATAAAAAATATACTTAGCCATGTATAAAAAAAATCTATTTTAATTTCCTCGTATTCGAAATGAAAAATAGAGTGTTTAACTCGGGTGAAAAGCATCATTTCATCCTCGGACTATTGCCGCTCTCACTCTCACTTATTATATTCAAAAACCTGCGGATCCCCAATACGTGAAAGAAAAGTGAATAACAAACACCGTTAATTTGCGCTTCGACGGCACGTCAGGGCTTTGATGGCGACAGCTGGTAATGAGTGAATGAACTTTGAAGAAAATTCAGATCCGATGAAAATAAAGTCCTTTTTTTAAGGGACGGTATATTCGCAAGAGCTGAAGAAATAAATTTGTTGGGGAAATTTTTTGAAGGATGTGATATTAATCTGTGAGTTTGTTTTTAACACTAAACAGATTTTAAAACAAATGTTGTCTCATGTGGACAATAGTTTGTGTACACACAGGTTAGAAAAAGAGTACGTCCTTATGCGGATTAGGGTTCAATTGGATAATTTGGCTATATAAGTATAATCCTTACCGTTCAGCGTGTCTACAGGAGAGAAATGTCCTAATTGCTAGGCTGATTTTTATTTTGCTGTCGATTTTTTTCGTTAGTTTTGGATAAAATTGGGCTTGTTTAACGAGTTCCTCATTCTAGGTGGAATAAATACTAAATAAAACCCAATTTCGGACAAAAATCTGTAGTTATTTAGGTAATTTTCTTTTGATTTACCAACGAAAATACCATACGTTATCATAACTAACTGGAAGATTTTTTAGGACATAGGTACGTTGAAATTTCGCTTATATGATATTGTACAGAATAAGGAACTCTATCTATCCACCATATTTTATCGAAATATAACGAAAAAAAAAAAAACAGCCCGTGTTTGACCCATCATATCTATTTTTATGCATCTATATCTAGGACTAGGACATCTAGGTTACACGCAGACTTAGATAAAGGCATCTGCCTCTACCTCTATTTACGATTAAACTTGATCTATTCGAATTAACCATTAATCAAATCCCATTTGTTATTTTCGTTGTTAAGTCACACATCATTATTGTCTGTCGCGAACCATTAAGTGTCTAGCATAAGTACTTAAATACCTCTACAACACTGACCTTGACGTCGCAAAATTTGCGCTCAAAACTAACGAGTCCTGTCCTGCAATATTTATTCTAACTGCAGCCGACGAGAGCGAAGCATCTTAGTTGATCGCGCTTTTGAAATTAGAAATATCGATTAGAACACTAGCAGTAATTATATAGGTCACCCACGCAATGTGCTTCTTTAGCATTAACCAGTACTGTACGTTTTTCCGCTAGAATGTGTTTCTCTCTGTGATAGTTATGAGCTTGATTCAGGTTCAGGTAATGATATTAGCAATGAAATAGTGGCGATGACTACGTAGCGGGGATTTTCTAGTCATGAAAGTATTTAAAATTTAAAACAGTTTCTTTTATTTCATGTACCCGCCTGCTTCGTCGCAACATGGCTGAACAAAGTTTATGGTAGAAAAGCAACTATGATTAAGCAATTTAGGGATTACTGGTATGACTATGTTAGGTACTGCTGATCTTTACTAAAAATTATCACTGGGCTGCTTAACTTTGGTAATCATCGGACTATGAGCAGTTAATATTACTTGCAACGTCGCCAATTGTTCCCTACTCCATTAAAAAAAGATGGTTTACGGTATGAGCTAAGGTCGGAGCTACGATTTAATAGCAAATCTCGGTCTTCATTCTTATGTGTAAGCGTTAGTTATGTTTTGCCAGAGACTAAGGGGAAACATTCAGAAGACGATATAAGTCATACAGAATAATAAAAATCTAATTAGAGTCCTGAAATGTCACTGAAATGTATATTACATGTCAAATCATAAGATTTATATCTCTACGTAAAATACAATTAATGTAATGACAACAAAGATTAATATACAGAATGCAGAAATGGTCAATAAGTAAAACTAATATTAAATTAATTTTACAGACTTGAATTTTGAATCAAGATGTACCTACTGCCTAGAAATGCTTTTTGCAATTCTATTTTTGTCATCCTTCAGCTCAAAAATTGTACCAGATCAATAAAGGACTTAACTATGTTTATTAATTTTTCCCCTCACTAGCTCGGAAAGTTGTCGTTTATCCTTCAATACAAGCGGGGAAAAACGCGTTTTATCCTCTAGTGGGGAAAGTAATTTGACCTTGGATGGAGCGTGTTTAAGTAGCTTGACAGATAACAAAACGTAAAACGCTCATGATAATGGTTCGTTCGATATTAATTATCATTAAATAAATGGTTTGAGAATCTAATAAAAAATACCAAATTTAGCTTTATTTAATGATTTTAAGTCATAAACCTTAAAATTCCATAAGAAACGTTTGTTTTTTTATAATGATGTTAAATATAATTCTGAACGCACAATTTGAGTCGATGCAATTTCAAAACGCATCGTTGACATTTCATACATCAGAAATGACATTGTCAACAATTCTTTTACTTAAAACCTTTTCTCACCGACTCGCGTAAAAATACACAACTTCCAGAGTTTTCTGTTATAATATCGTAAATAAATGAGTGATTTTAGTGATGAAGATGATCTAACGCCTGTGGATGTTGCACTTTCCTCGCTATAGTGAGGTGAAAAGTTTTGTGTTACACACGGGCGCAAATGTATTTTACTTCTCGTGTGTTGAAACACTCGCTACGCTCAGGATTCTATTTTACAACTTTGCACCCTTGTATAACAAATAACTATTTTACTTCATTATAAACTTCCTTGCTTTAGCCAAAATCGGCATTTCGATCGGCATAGTAATAACATGTCGAAGTCATACGTTATATTTGCTTAGAAATCATAAAGATAAATGGATCAAAAAGACCGGATTAGGGTCTGGCCTTGGCTTCACATAAGTTGCGTACGAAACGAATGCGACCAGCTGTTATCTTTATTCTAACTCTAACCAACGAAGGTGAAAGATCTAATTTAATCGCATTTAAGCACTATCAGATAGTAAACATGGAGTTAGAAAATACGCGGAAAAAGAGCGGGGAATGTGATAATAATGAGGATTATATTGAGAAAACAATTGGTGCGTTCGGTCTGTGGCAAGCGAAAGTGTGCATTCTTGCGTCCTCGACCAGATTCTTGGCTATGTGGAACATGTTAAACATAATGTTCCTGACCTACGATAGCAGCTTTACTTGTGTTAGATTTAACAGGACTCAACCAGTGAATGTAACCCCTTCAACGTGCTACGAAAACTGTGTTAAGTACGAGTTTGGGGAAGGCCTGTTTCTCAAAGGTTTTGTGGAAGAGTTCGGACTGATTTGCGATAGAGCTTGGATGGCTAGTTTCGCACAGACCATACTGATGTTTGGTTTGCTCTTCGGAGTTTCTTTGTTTGGATGGATCTCCGACAGGTAATTGTGAATTAACATTATTTGATTTATAATACTACCTGATTTATGTTCTGGTTTCATTTGTTTTATTTTGTCTATTAAAGTAAGCGATCTGGTCTGATGCAAAAGTATTGAATAAAAGCAAAAACATTTCCTGATGAAAAAGAAACCTTTTCTTTCACTTTGGTATTACCATTCGGAAATTTAGATCATTTAGTTACAAATAAAAATGATCAAGCTCTATGTTTACCACAGGTCTATAGATTGTAAGCGTACGCGTCTTCTAAATCTGTGATGTTAAGTAAAATAACACTTTTTTTTAAATTCAGATTTGGCCGCAGCAAAGCGATGATTTATTCCGCTTTCCTAGTGGTGGTTTTCATGTTAGGCTCCTGCTTCGCGCCCGACTATTGGACATTCTGCGGCCTACGGTTTCTTATTGGAGTCGCCACTGGCGGGCAGATGAGCGTAGCTGTTGTCCTCGTACTGGAGGTGGTGGGATCCCGTCATCGAGAGATTACTGGTAAGTACTTCACTTTTTCTTTCGCGGAATTACTAATAATGGCGTTTTAAAATTAAGAGCTGGCCTGTTATTCTGACCTCCATTGATTAACAGCCGACGCCCGGATTTATATGGAGAGTTAAGTAAATTAACCAGAGGAGTCTTCTAACTTTCTTTAATGCTTCTTCTTAGCTTCTTTATAGCTTTCAAAATTGTATAATTTTTATCTCTTCCTGTTCTCTGTCTATTTTCTTCATGGGATATATTAAGGAAGTTTTTCTTTACTCCATTGGTTTACTTAAAATAAGTTTTTTTAACTAATTGTGTAAATGCTTAAATCGTTTTTTTGCACATGTAAACAACCTTTATGATAATAAACTATTTGTATTTGTATTTTATACTTTAACTTTTCATGCTATCATGTTAGCCCATGTTCTTGGCTAGTAGCTTCTATACTTATTACATAACTAAAACTTAGCACACTCGTAGTAAACGAGAAAATTTATTAAGAATGTCACAACATAAATTAAGAAATAATCAGAAAAATAAATTGTTATTCCTTTAACAGGTGCCTGTATATCGTTGCCCGATGGTATCGCCGAGACAACCTTAGTAGCCTTCGCTCATTTTGCCCCTACCTGGAGGGCTTACCTGTTGTCAATGTGCACCGTGTCAGCTTTGTTGATGGTCCTCCAAATATTGCTGCCAGAATCCCCGCGGTGGTTGATGTCTAGGGGACAAGAGGAAAAAGCAAGGAAGATTATGACAAAGGCTGTAATTTGGTAAGGACTGTTTCATATTAAAAATAATGGTGATTATGATTACAGCATCAGTAGTTGTTGGCGGATTATTTACTACTCTTAAAGATCTATCTATCTATAACCTTTAGATCACCCAGTTTTGGACATAGGCCTCCACTCCATTCATTTGCGCCTATCGATCTGTTGAGTGTTATGTATCTTGTTGAGTTGACAGATCTGATACATTCTAAAAAGAATAAACGAAAAATAATATAAACTAAACTTCTTAAACTCTTATAGTATTTACAGTAAAATAAAAATAAAACATTTTACAGTAACAATTTGAGTACAGCTGCTGTGGAAGAAAATTTCAAAAGCCCAATGTCAACAGAATCCAAGGAGAAATACAAAGCCACGTATTTCGATCTTTTCAAGTCAAGGAAGTTAGCTGTCAGAAGTTTGGCCAGTGTTCCCGTTTGGATCGTCAACGGAGTCTGCTTCTTTGGCATCAACCAATATTGCACGTTTTTGAACACAAATGTTTATCTTTCTGTTGTTGTTATGGGACTAATGCAGGTTTGTATAATAAGACAGATCGGCTTACTTTGGAGCTTACTTAATTTCAAAATGTTACACTTTTTTTTAAATTTCAGATACCAGCTTGCTTCGTTGCAACATGGCTAAACAAGGTTTTTGGTAGAAAAGCAACTATGATAAGCAATTTCGGCATTATTGGCCTGACCATGTTACTGCTGATTTTTACTCCAAAAGATCATTGGACTGCTTTAACGTTGGGAATTATCGGGCTGTGGGCAGTTAATATTACTTGCAACGTTCTCTACGTTTGGGTCGCAGAATTGTTCCCTACTCCATTAAGAAACATGGCTTACGGTATGGGTTCTTCGGGAGCTCAGATAGGAGCTATGGTTGCGCCTTTCATTGCAAATCTCGGTCCTCATTGGATGCCGTCGTTAATATTCTCAACAATATCATTCTTAGGTGTAATCACTTGTTTTATTTTGCCAGAGACAAAAGGGAAGAAGTTAGAAGACGATTTAGATCATACAAAATAACGAAATTAGAATATTAAAGGTTTTTAGAATTTACTAAAGGTAAAGGAAGAGAATAAGAGCTTGTGTGCGTCAGTTCAAAAACTTAATACAATAACATATTAATTAAGTGGAGAGAGGAGAGAAAATATCATGCTACGGATATAATGGTTTTTTATAGGTATTCGAGTTACTTTTCGACAAACACCAGTGAACTAACTATTTATAATTGTGTCTAGTTTTGTAAAATGTATAAATTATATAAATAAAGGCTTATTATACTACATACTACAAAAATAAACTACTACTACTACTATATGTATATAGATTTATAGGTGGTTATTAGTAATTTAATTATTTAGGATTTTTATCATGTCATGTTACATTTTAGCTAATTTGAAAGGATTAGCTTTGACTTTTGAAAATGTCGTTTGTTCCTTGATGCAACTAATATGATTATAAAATAAGTAAGTAAGAAAGTAAAAAAAAGTTAGTAAGAAAGTACATTTTGCAATAATATTTCTTTAGCTAATTGAAAAGAAGTAGGCTCATTTAAGAATATCTTATCGGCAAAAGGCTACCAAACCTTCCATTCGTAACACACAGAACCCTAACAATGACCTCGATGTAAATTACATTAATCTAGAAGTCTTTATTTATAGATAGTTACACTCCGGTCTATCAACCCGTATTGTTTGTGAAAAGAAATCGATTAAGCATAAACGCTCAATTATCATTTTCTGACACAGTTGAGTTTCTTCGTATGCGGGTCCAGCCGTATCTAGTATAAAATACATAAATCCCTCTGTAAAATACTTCAGTCATTTTGAAATCTTGTGTTTATTTTGTCAAGTGAAAGATAAATTAAAACAAATGACTGAAAATTACGCATCGGCAGTAAATTAAACGTGTTACTTTGTGTTTTAATGTTGTGAATCGCGCCTTCCTTATTTGTATTGTTTATATAATAAATATTACCTACCTTACTTGAAATCGGTGGAATAAATATGTATAGGTGAGCCAATGAACAAAGCTTAATCCATAGGATAAGTGAGAATTATGGAGGTTGATAAACTATCCAATGAAGAACATGATGAAATTGGAGTCAATGAAGCTGAAGAAGACTATTTAGTAAAAACTATAGGTGCTTTTGGTGCATGGCAAGCCAAAGTCTGCATCCTCGCTACATTGACGAGATTTCTAGCTATGTGGAACATGTTGAACATAATGTTCCTGACCTATGACAACAAGTTCATTTGTGTGAAATTCAACGGGACACGTCTTAACGTAACAACATCAACATGTTACGATAACTGCGTCAAGTACGCATTTGAAGAAGGCATTTTCGTCAAAAGTTTTGTGTCCGATTTTGAACTGATCTGTGAAAAGGCCTGGATGGCTAGTTTTACGCAAACGATATTGATGTTCGGTTTGCTGTTTGGAGTTTATTTGTTTGGATGGCTTTCTGACAGGTAAATTATAAAAAATTTAATAAAATATGTGCCCTACCCACGTACGCTAAGCAATAGGCAGAGTATGAAAATGTTATGTGTGTGTTTTGTAAATTGTAATTGTATGACACTAACCTTAATTAATTTTAAGTTTTGTTGTACAGCCGAAAGCAAAAATATCGATCCAGACAAATGGCTCAAAATATGTGAACACGACTTTATTGTCTAAGAAGGTGTAGGAGCGTACACATATTTTTGAAACTGGGAATGTATATATATTTATGCACTTGTCTGTACTTACTAACACTATATGGATCAAAATGATTCGAAATAAATAATAGCAGCTCCAGTGGGTTTGAGAAAGAAAAAGTAATTATTTATTTAATATTTAATTATTTGATAAATAAATAATTGAATTGAAAATAATTGATCTTCCTGTGCAACAGTTTCGCATTGCGATTATTTCTTGTGTGAGCTTTTCTCTCTCTTTTATTTGATATGTTTCTTATTTGCTTTTTACTTAATTTTTTAGCACCTACTCAATATTACTAAATACGTTTTTATATTTTTTATTTCTAGTATAGTGTAAAATTTCATTTTATTTTCATCTTACATCATTTTTATCTTTACGATCTTAACTTTCTAACGACATTTCAGATTTGGACGACGCAAAGCGATTTTTTCCTCCGCTTTTTTCGTGGTGATTCTGATGTTGGCTTCCAGCTTCGCTTACGATTACTGGACTTTCTGTACCCTTCGCTTCCTTACCGGTGTTGCGACGGGCGGAGTGCTTATCGTGAGCATCGTCATGGTACTTGAGGTGGTGGGCCCTCAACATAGGGAAGCCGCAGGTTTGTGTTTTAAATAAAGCAAATAAAAACCGGTATATCTTGTTTTATGTCTCAGGTGTACAATCGCCATGGAAGCAATCAAGGTTCTAACAAATATTTTAACATATTTTTTTTTGGTTAGCCGTAGAATTTCAATATCAGTGAATATTATGTAAAGCTCAAGTTTGTTTTGTTGTAGAGGAATATGTTTTGATAAAAATTGACTATTTTTATTTCCGAGTACCTATTCGATATTACTTAATTGACATCATTATTCTATAGGACAATTAATTGATCCAAATCTCACTTGGTTTTAACAGTCAGTGACTTAGAATAATCGTGGAGTTATTATCAGATGAAGTTGGTCTACTACTGCGTGTGATTATTTTTTGTCGACGTGGTATAAATTGAAACGGAGTCGTTATCATGAATTCATGATTGGCTTATCTGGGTCATACCTACTGAGCAATTAGGTTCATAATCTTGTAAACATACCCAAAGTTTAGGTCTACAAAGCCTTATATTCCGCATGAAGAAATATTTTACTGCATGCAAACTGGTAATATTATTTAACTACAGGAGATTCCCTAGTTAATCATAACGTATTGCAAACTTAACTTCAGGGTGCGGAATTAACTTGCCAGATGGTCTCGCCGAAGCTTCCCTGGTGTCCTTCGTCCAGTTCTCGCCGACCTGGAGAATATACATCCTCTCCATGAGCGGTGCATCTGCCCTCATCATGGTTTTTCTGGTCTTGCTGCCTGAATCACCACGGTGGCTGATGGCTAGAGGACGGTTGGATGAGGTGAAGGCATTGATGATGAAGGCGGCTAAACGGTGAGATTTGTAAGGAAAATGGTAAGAATTTTTTGTTAAATTTTGTGCAAACATTGCTCTAAATTAAGTGTTAACATGAGGTAGGGTTCCAATCTAATAAGAGTAGTTAATAAGTGAGGCTAATTAATAATAGATCAAAATGAAGACGACAATACCTTAGCTAATAATTAATTTCCAATTTACAATGGAATTTATAGCTAAATTGAGATGACGAATGACCATATTTAGTGATAACGGGCTTTCCGATTTTTAATTATATTCAAATATTTGAGTTAGAAAGGTAAAATTGTAGGTAAAAAATTAGAAAAATGTTTAGTTATAGGTATTTTTCTTTATGAAAATATTGTATTCTAGTAATAACCTGGATCTTACGACCACAGAAGAAAGCATAAGCAGCATTCTTTCAAGAGAATCCAAAGAAATTAAAACCACAACATATTGTGACCTGTTCAAAACGAAGAAGCTGTTCACTAGAACATTGTGTTCTGCGCTGGTGTGGATGATAGCTGGCATGGGGTACTTCGGCATCACGCAATACTGCACGTTCTTGGGGACGAATGTGTTCGTCTCAGTCGTCATTATGGGGTTGATGCAGGTAAGCTTACTTATGATATAAACAACGTCCTCCTAGGAGAACCCAACGACAAGAAGGCAACAACATATTGCGACCTACCTGTTCAAAATAAAGAAGCTGTTTACTAGAACATTGTGTTCTGCGCTGGTGTGGATGATAGCTGGCATTACTTCGGCATCACGCAATACTACACATTCTTGGGGACGTGTGAAATATTTATATTTATTAACATATTTAATTTTTTTTGCACGATACGAAATTGTACAAAGGGGGATTTAATGTTTAAATATAGAAAAGTATAAAGTTGTCTAATGGAGGTCTACAAAGGAAAAAAAAAGAATTTAAATGCATTTAACAAATGCAATGCGACGACATGGTCTAGTGGGTAGTGACCCTTCCTGTGAAGCCAATGGTCCTGGGTTCGAATCCCGGTAAGGGCATTTATTTGTGTGATGAGCACAGATATTTGTTCCTGAGTCTTGGGTGTTTTCTATGTATTTATGTATTTGTAATTTTGTATAACAAATATATCGTTGTCTGAGTACCTCAAGCCTTCTTGAGCTTACTGTGGGACTTAGTCAACCTATGTAAGAATGTCCTATGGTCGCCGCCGCAGCATTTCTGCTCGTTGATGAATTAATGTAGGACGGATTTTTATTGTGACGAGCGAGGATATTTTGTTCCTGACTCATAAATGTTTTCTAATCATTTAAGTATTTGCTGACAACATTTAGCCCACAACATTGCCGAATGATTTGTCCATTATATTTATTTTCCTGTATTTATTTCAGATACCTGCTGCTTTCATAGCAAGCTGGCTGAACAAGGTTTACGGCAGAAAAGCAACTATTATGAGCAATCTATCCATCACAGGCCTCACCATGTTTCTTCTCATCTTCGCTTCACCTGGCCACTGGGCCGCTCTTACGTTAGGAGTCGCCGGCCTCTGGGCTGTCACCATAACCTTCAACGTTCTTTATGTATACGTGTCTGAATTATTTCCTACTCCTTTAAGGAATATGGGCTATGGTGTGAGCTCTTCAGGGGCTAAGATTGGAGCAATGGTAGCTCCTTTTATAGCAAATCTCAGCCCTCATTGGATACCGTCGTTAATATTTTCTGTATTGGCCTTTTTGGGGGCTGGTGTCTGTTGCGCTTTACCGGAAACTAAAGGAAGGGCGTTGAAAGATGAATTAGGACATGTGGATTAACAATTAATCAAGTCGAAATTTTAAAAGTTCAATATTACAAACATATTACTTGTTTGAAATATCACTTAGTTTTTATTAATTACACCTTAAAGTGAGTAAAAATATAAGCACACCCTTATTATTACTATGTGATTGAAGTCGGGCCGGTACGAAGCGCAACAAAATATAAACAAAAAGACATAGTAAATAACTTCAAAAGTGTATTACTCAAATAGGCACATTTAAAAATATCCAATGTATTACTCAAATCTTAGGCACATTTAAAAATATCTCATATACGAAAATAAAAGGCTCTAAAAGTTCTAGAATTGTTGTACCTACCTAAATTGGTAATTAACGAAAATAAATCCATTCACGAAAAAGTAACGCGAGTCACCGTTTCATTGTGTTTTTTTTTTTTGTATTTATGCTAATTTAAAGTATCACTAATGAAAGTAATTTACAGTAATATACCACCAGTACCAATACACTGGCCCTGTATGTCCTTGACTGTACTTATCTGTTTTATCTCCTTCATCATCATTCGCTTGCCCTTGTCCCATTCACTTGGGGTCGGCGCAGCATTTCTATTCCTTCCACTTGCGTTCGTTTCATATCATCTCTCACACAGTCCATCCACCTTTTCCTCGGTTTTCCTCTCCTCGTACCTCCCTCCACATTCATTCTTAATACCTTACTCGTCACATGACCTTTATCTCCTTAATAAATGAATAAAATAGTGCCTCGCGTTACTCTTATTTAGTTGATTAACCGCCATATTATTATTTTATCTATAATCCCACGTTTCAGTTCACTAAACCCGTTCATAATGACATATTAATATTTTGTGTAAAAAACGCGAGAGGTTACATAGTGTTATATCGCGACAGAGATAAACGCCACACTGCAGGCTAGCATGCACTGGGCCCATGAAAGAGCGGCCTGGAGAGCATTGCTGAAGTGTCCTCACTCGTCACGTCCCTCAGCCATGAGGTTACGACAAGGAAGAGAGAGAAGATATCGCGATACTCTTTGATGTGGATTGACCCAACTTTACTGTTGAATGTGTCGCTTAACTTCAAACTCAGGTAAATGGATTTACGACCCTCTTAAGGGGCCCACTGACTATCAATCTGCCGGAAGATATCGGCCTGTCGGTTAGAACAAAAATTTGACAGTTCCGAACAACTACTGACAGGCCGATATCGTCCGGCGGACTGATAGTCAGTTACCTTTAGGAAATATCTACCCTATTACCTTTTATTAATACCAAAGATAGATATAACTCCGTAATAGATGGATACAGTCTAAGGAAAAAACGTGCCTCGAAAATCACGAAAATTTGATTCTCGATCAGATGGCGCCACTAGTTTTGGCCTACACTCGTATAGAGGGCGTTGACTGTTTCGTTTGTTATTTATAATTTTAACGCATACCAGTGACATAACATGGGTCAAAATCATATAAAAATAATTAATGCAAATAAAAAAATCATTTATCCATATTTAAATACATTTTATCGTATTTTTATAAATATTTATTTTTAGTTTTAAAGTGTGTCGACAGATGGCAGTGAATTTACTGGGGTTACAAAATTTACTATGACAGTACCGCTCTAGTATAAGTTACTCTATGTTAATACCAAAATCGCAAATTTTACAGTTGGATTTACCCGGGTTTGAAGTTAATTGTATTGTATTCTTTTAATTCAAGCAATAAGCCATGCAAGCAATGAGCCATGGCTCATAAAAGCTTTGAAACATAAAAAAATATAATAAAATTAAAATACAAACTCAAAAATTGCTACTCGAATGTAGGTATTAGTTATAAATACGGGGTTATCTTTGATTTGGACTTATTTATTATTACTAAACCGTATTGTTGTTGTGATAAATAGTCAAGTTATGCAAGTCAAGGGCACTAATCTCTCGTTATCAATATGACCCGACAGTTTAATTAATAGTTACCAGAGATAGCAGAGTTGTGTCTAGAGTGATGAGCTTAAAATAAATATGTGCCATTTTCAACCAAAAGGGTACTATGTCGCTTGTCAGTAAGGCGCTATTTCTATATAGCTTCAATTATTAATCAACCTTATCGACAAGCGACAATGTGGTACTTTTTGATTGAAAACGTCGCATATTTTGCAGGCCCAAAAATACGACTTTTTTATACTGCGGAATATAGTTAATGAAATTAATGGCGGCGTTTGTGTATCAACTCTAAAGGAAATATTTTGAAGATAATGCGTTTTAGTTAAATGATTGTACTTTTATTGTTTAATGATATTTTGTTAAATACGTTAATGAAGAAAAATATTCGTATACATTTTTTGTCAATGTATTTTTGGGTACAACCTGTAGAAGATAATTATGTAATAAATCTAAAAAAGATAATTTGATATTCAAGTAGGCATATTACAATTCGCATATGAACGTCAAATAAAGCTATATCGGCTCTAACCCTACACTTATCGAACTAAATACTTAAATATACTTATCGAACTAAATAATTAAATGATTTCCATGCCATTATGCGCAAACGCGTCGCGTCCCTGATGCGCCGTGCGCGCGGCAGCACCAACGGGCTCCTGAGTGCGGTCGCAGGGGCATATTTGGCCCGATATTTGGCCACTGGGCGAAATCGCACGCGCCACGTGCAGATTTTAAAAAGTAATTTTGTTAAATATGTTTAGTTTAAGTTAGTTTTAAGTTCAATATTAATTTAATTTTTTAATTTTAATAATATGTAATTCTATGGATGTAATTAATCCGAAATAAAAGCTTTTTAATTTTTAATTTAAATCGAACAAAGCTTTTCCAGATACTTTTTTAGGGTTCCGTACCCAAAGGGTAAAAACGGGACCCTATTACTAAGACTCGTCTGTCCGTCTGTCTATGTCTGTCACCAGGCTGTATCTCATGAACCGTGATAGCTAGACAGTTGGAATTTTCACAGACGATGTATTTCTGTTGCCGCTATAACAACAAATACTAAAAACAGAATAAAATAAATATTTCAGTAGGGCTCCCATACAACAAACGTCATTTTTTTGCTGTTTTTTAGATAGATAGATAAATAATTTATTGCCACAACAAGGGTTTTTTACAATATTTTTTGCGTAATGATACTATATGATACAGAACCCTTCGTGCGCGAGTCCGACTCGCACTTGTTCGGTTTTTAGGGTTCCGTGCCCAAAGGGTAAAAACGGGACCCTATTACTAAGACTCCGCTGTCCGTCTGTCCGTCTGTCTGTCTGTCTGTCACCAGGCTGTATCTCATGAACCGTGATAGCTAGACAGTTGGAATTTTCACAGACGATGTATTTCTGTTGCCGCTATAACAACAAATACTAAAAACAGAATAAAATTAAAAATTTAGTAGGGCTCCCATACAACAAACGTCATGTTTTTGCTGTTTTTTGCGTAATGATACCATATGATACGGAACCCTTCGTGCGCGAGTCCGACTCGCACTTGTCCGGTTTTTTTTTAAACTTGTTATTTCTCCCATTCAACAAACGTGATTTTTTTGCTGTTTTTTGCGTAATGATACGGAACCCTTCGTGCGCAAGTCCGACTCGCACTTGTCCGGTTTTTTTTAAACTTGTTGTTTAGATAACGATATGCTTAACGCCTAACATTTGTCATAAATTACACTTGACCTGAAACGAGATTACATTACCAACGTTATTTATACGTCACACCATTATCAGCGTATTTAGATAGACGAAGGTCAAGGGACAGATAACTTATGGCGAGAAAATATTGATAGATAAGTCATAACCGCCGCCAATTTCGATAAGTGTCACGGAATGGTCGGGAAGCCCAAGAGGGGATTTTTGTAGTTACTCGAGCGCGTCAGATTATGATAGTGATATCTTGCTACCCCGTGGAGTCTACCTTTACCAATTTTAGCCGATGTTGAGCAGTTGGTTGGTGGGGGTTCAACAAATTTTTATAGTAAGTATTTATATTATTTGTATTTTTATATTTATCCCAAATAGTTCTAAGCTACCCTCCGGCCCGGGGTGCCACAGAAAACCAGCGCTGTGGTATTTATTTATACCAGAGCATATGCTGAGTGGCGTCCTTTTGTAGCCACTATAGCGGCGTCAAAATTTGTTGTTACCTTACCTTACTCCTTTTTCTATAACTACCATTGTACCTAGCTTTAAGTGTTTAGTGAGTAAGTTCTTTTTTGTAACTGAGGTGGCGCTGTTTGTAGAAGGTCTTTACAATAAATGTCTTTTCTTTCTTTCTTTCTTTCTTTCAAATCGTTAAGCAGATTGTGGATTTGGTCATTTTAGTCCAAATTAATGCTATAATTGTGCTATTACGAAACCTTACAATTAGTTGTATGCATTTCCTTAATCCGACGGTTTTAATGTTAAAATCGGGCGTCGAAATTGTGGTCGTCAGATTAAGGAAATGCGTACAAATAAGTGCCATATTCAGTTATAGAAAAATTATAGCATTAACTTGGAGTACTTGGACCAAAACGACCAAATCCACAATCTACTCAACGATTTTTTTTAACCCTCTACCAACCCCCCGAAATTTAAAAAAATCTGTAGACGCTTTCCTGCTCGTTGGAAAAGAAAACTTTATATAACCTCTTTTTCTTCTTATCATTTAATCTTTCGATTCTAATAGGTCTCTACGACGCTCGAGTAACACACATTTAGCATCGCCGGCTCCCCAGCTAGAAACACTCGGCCTGGCCTCGACATTGCCCGACTGGCTTCGGCTAAGGCGACAACCATAGGTTAGAGCGAGACACAGCGATCAGACCTTTCGTTCCCACCTATAGTTGTCGCCTTACCCGAAGTCGTGGCCAGGCTTTAAGGGCCACCGCACACTAGCGTCTTTTGAGCTTCGGCGTCTAGTCAGCGCTATGGAAAATGGCGTCTTTGTCTGAATTTTTTCAAAAGTTTTGATTATTATTAAAGTTAGGAACGAAAAATAAATTCCATCAAGTTTTTAAAAGCTCCTAACACTTATAGGTACCTACATAATAAAAAATCTAACTAAAGGATGACTCACGTTAGACCGGACCGTGTCCGGGCCGGAGCTCCGACGCTTATTTTTCTGTGACATGACAGGTGATCACGTGATGCTTTCCATAGAAAACTAAGCGCCGGAAGCTCCGGCCCGGACACGGCCCGGTCTAACGTAAGTCATCCTTAAAGCGGTTAATATACATCAAACTGCGTTAAAATATTCGGTACAATGTTAATATTCAGAGAGGAAAATGGGGACTGCGTTTGAAAAAACGGTCGTCCGCTTTCTTCTTGAACAGTCTTTATCGTAAACATTTAGATAACATAAACATAAATCGTGAAATAAAAGTTAAACCCATAAAGATAACACCATATAAATCATACAACATCCTATTGACTTTTGACCTTTCTCCAGAAAAATTATCGATTATTAACAACTCCCTGGCGTCGTCTTCAAGCCTGATACCAAGAATCGACCTGCTGGCTTTGAGGAGCCCCGACGCGTCTGGTGCATGCTGAATCGGATAAGGACCGGAGTTGGGAACTGTGCTTACTTATGGCACAAATGGAACTGGTGCGGTGCGAGTCACCAGTATGCCGATGTGGAGCACCCGAGCAGACCGTACACCACACGGTATTTGATTGTCCTCTAACCAGATACCATGGGCAGGTGGAGGATTTCACCAACTTAACCAAGGAAGCGGTACAATATCTAAAAACTGTAAATCTCTGAAGTAGAGTAACACAAAAAGCCATACGATAAAAATAAAAATAAAACTTTTGCCCGCGAATTCGTTGAGTGGTATGATGTTGATGATGAAGATGACTATGACAAATCAAATTATTTATATGAAATATTTATAGGACATAGGAGTAAAGGATTCGTATAGGAGGTGCAAGCACGTAATGCTCGCCATTAGAGTTGGTCAAAGGCGCGTAGCCTTTCAATGATAGCATACACCAGAGAATTTGGGACGGGTACCGTGGTCAAGACGTCGTAAGTTGAAGACGCGGGTACGATTGCCGCTTCCGCCACCGGTGGACTTGGTCGCTTTTTCTTTAGTGCATGATATCTATTTCAGTTTATAACTATCATAATATTATTATATGTCCTTCCTTGAGCCTCAAACTTTCTCCATTCATCAGCTAAATCGATTTAGCGGTTTAAGTAAACTAGCAACCCGCCGCGGCTTCGCACGGGTTAAAAAAATTATACACTTAAACCTTCCTCAAGAATCACTCTATCGATAGGTGAAAACCGCATGGAAATCCGGTCAGTAGTTTTTGAGTTTATCGCGAACATACATACACACAGACAAACGCTGCTGGAACCTTGTTTTATATAAGGTGTAGTGATTGTAGTGAAGTCCCCCTCCGCGTCTGTCTGTTTGTGTGTATAGACCGCGGGCCAGGAACAGATTTCCATTCCTCAACCCACCAACGGAGCGGCAGCTGACGTTCACGAGGGTTCATCATACATAGCCGTTAACCGCTATACGAGTTTTCGTCCGGAAGGCGATGACTGACTGGTTTAGGTGTATAATTTGCTAAGGTTTTGTGTAACCCGTGCGAAGCCGGGGCGGGTCGCGGGCGCGGGTCGCTATTAGTTGTTTTATAAGGTACAGTGATGAAGAGGTACTTAAATAAAGATATGCAGGCATAGACAGTATATACAAGTAGAGACGCGCCACCGAGCGACCGGGGGTAAGAGAAATTCATATAAAATTTGGGCAGCATAGGATTTCTTCTCTTTCACTCTTATAAATTTCGGTATTTTGCCATCGCCTCCTACCTATAATGCCACCCGGTCGGTGATAAGGACAAAGCATGGCACTATTTTCTCTTTCCTCTTATAGGAATCGCAATAAGACTATCTTTCTCTATCAGTGTCAGGCCATTGTATGAAAGCTATTAATTCACTATAATGTAAGTATGTATATTCTTCGGACAGAAAAATAAGATTTTTTTTGCAGAAAATTGAAAATGTTACATATATTATCATTTTGTGCAATTTACAAGCTACCGCCGCTGCATCTCTTCTTCTCTTCCCATGTCAATTATCTCCCATCATACATTATTCTTTTGATGAGACATGTGGCATTCAATAAATCCGTGTAGCACATCCTGATTGGCTGTAATATCGCGATCAAAAACGCCGCACCCCTCGACGTGTCAAATGCGTCAAACGGCGGTTCGTTTGTTATATTATTTGTGGCGACAAACTGTAGCTTATTTACTATGATGCAGTAAAGTAATAAAGAAAACTTCGGTAGGTCTGGAGGCATATTCTGATTGGAATAACAGGATTTATGAATGTTATGATTTATTAGTGTCAAAAGTCACATATCTTCAACCAGAAACGTAACGTGGGGCCCACTGACTAAAAATTTGACAGTTCCGAACAACTGACAGGCCGATATCGTCCGGCGGACTGATAGTCAGTGGGCCCCATGATATATAATTATTATCATACCCATAACAATTCAGAACCTGTTATTAAAATCAGAATACGCATTTTATACTAATTTCTGATATAAACAATTATTAGTCATAATTATCATTCTTTGCATTTCGTTGATTTACATGCAAATACAAAAATACAAAATACTTTATTTCATAAAATGCACAATGTTTATGAATTTTATGATCTAAGGGATGATGCCTCCCGGTAAGCAAATTTGTGCCTGTGTGTGTGTGTGCGTGTGTGTGTGTGCGTGCATGTGTGTGTGTGTGTGTGTGTGTGTGTGTGTGTGTGTGTGTGTGTGTGCGTGTGTGTGTGTGTGTGTGTGTGTGTATGTGTGTGTGCCAGTGTGCGTACGTCACGTCACGCTATCGAATTAAATTGACATTTGGGGTACTGATGGTAGTCACACAGTTAATGGTACCGTTCGGATTCAGATCAGTTTTGATGCCCGGAGTTTTGACATTTGCGACAGTAATGCAGTCTGAATCCGAATGGTACCTTAAGTTGTTGATTTCAGCATCGTAACGTCGCGTGCGGCCGAAACGTACCCCCTTTTTCGTAACCTACGCCTTAAACTGTCAACAGGCAGCCATAATAATCGCTTTATATGCGCCACGCTGTTTTATAGGCCTCGATAGAATTAAATTGGCCGCAGGGGCCATAAATAACTGGCTAGGAAAAGTGGACGTTTATAGCTAATTCTTGATTCAATTGTTGATCGTGGAGTTATTGGGTTCTACGCACTAATGGAAGGCGCACAGTCTTTATAGAGTTTCGTAGTCACCTAGTTTCGTCATGTCTGTCTGTCTGTCTGTCCGAGGCTTTGCTCCGTGATCGTTAGTGCTAGAAAGCTGCATTTTGGCATGGATACATAAATCATGCATTGCGACAGAATGGTAAAATAAAAATAGGCCCCGTTTGGCCTATTTTGGCAGAATGGTAACTACGAAACCCTACAGTAAGCATGGCCCGACATGCTCTTGGCCGATTTTATTTTAAAATATTAGCTTTTGCCCGCGACTTCGTCTACGTGGAGTTAGTAATTTGAGTTATTTTCTATTCAATCTGCTTTTTATCAATTCCCCATACACTTCCCCCCCCTTTCACCCCCTTAAAGGATGACTTCTGGGTTAAAAACTACCCTATGTCCGCCCTCGGGACTCAAACTATCTCTATACCAAATTTCAACTAAATCGGTTCAGCGGTTTAAGCGTGGTTTAAGAGCCAACAGGAGCTGAGCGAATTCTCAATTTTGAGATTTCAAACTGATTATCTCCGTCGCGCTGACGGGGGCGGCGCCGCCATATCCCCGTGTGTGTGGTGCACGCACACAGACGCGCACGTCATTTGCGCTCACGGACCTTATGCCTGCAAGTCGCGTCGCGGTCGCGGCCCGCTATATAGGCATATCATAGGCTATAGCTAGTTCTTACAAACTTTTTCTGTTAGCTTAGCTCGCTACCACCACTGAGCGTTTACTTATTTCCTGTTATTGTGATTTAACTTCTTGATTTTAGGTAGCTGAATTTAATATCCTTCTACAACCTGCAATCCAAATAACATTTTGACTTTTACAGGAGAGTAAAAAAACAATCATTTCTTTTCTCGTTTCCGTGCGGAAAGTATCAACTTTCGACACGCTGTGCTATTAGTACCTACATTGTGCAACGAGGGGGGTAAGTGAGATTTTGTAAAGGAGGAGTTTACAATATTCTTACCCCCGGAGTTACACACAATGGTTTTCGTTACACTTGTGATGAAAAACTAAATTTTCAGGGAAATAATTATAAAATACGGTGACATTTCAAATATTCGTCCGCCATATCGTCATTTCTTGACAGGTTAGGCATCTAAGGCACAGACCTTCGGCATTCAGCCACGATTGAAAATTTTGTGTAAAAATATTTTAAACGGCTATTAAATTAATCCAATTAAATATTATAAACAAAAATACTAAATTATAATTGTCAGTATTTTAGAAGTAATACTCCCTTACACACCCTTATACTTTAAACAAAGTATTTTACTTATAACTTACTTGGTTCGTACTTCGTATGAATTAGTGACATATCTAATTAAAAAAAGAAAGCTATAACTCCCGCGGGAACAATATAGGCCTTTTGTTTTCCCTTCAGTACACCTGCATGAAATAAGATCTTTTCGAGCAAGTGTGATGAAAAACAAATTTGTCGCTCTCCGGCTTCGTTGATTAGAAAAAAAGAAAGCCTCAGGTTAGATAAAATTATCATAACAAAGAAACATGTGACATGAGATATTTCTTACGTTGATGTAATTATACAGTTTTATTAATGGTCCGTTTTTTATTTATGAGTCAGATTTTGATTAAAATAGGTATGTTTGAAGAGCTCCTAATCCTGGTCGGAATGAATAAGAAACCCCAATTTGGGACAATAGTCTAGTCTACAAAACGTTCAAGGTGGTTAAAAATATAGTGTAAGCTGTTCGCATTAAAAAACCGCAAATCGATGTACAGGTTAGCCGTTTGGTACACGTATACTAGAGGTCAAAACAAAATTATCGACCCGCAGTTCCTAAAAAAAAATCCCTTGGGAGGGGAGTGCTGAAACTTTTTTTTGTATAAAAAATCTTTTTTTTTTATAAAATTTTTTTTTTTTTAAACCTATTGTATTCTTCTCTTATCTATCATACGAAAGGGCTTTTTGAAGCGATTCTGAAAATATATCACATCATTACATTTTAGCCATTATTCTTAAATTGAAACAAAAAGAATTTTCAAAACATACCAAGTTTGGGCTCCTCCAGATACGATATGGCTGATTTTTTTTTGTACAATATACCAAAAATGATACGTGATTTCCTCATATCTAACCCAAAAAAAGGAATTTTAAAAATAATTTTATTTAGTTTTTTTTTAAATACAAAGTGACACAGTTAGGTTTAAAGATCTTTATTTTCTCATAAGAATACATAATATTCACTTACACGAGAATTAATTGTTTTTTCACGCAAAATACATTTTATCGGTGAGCGCACACTTAACCTATAACAAATAACTTAATACTGTAGGTATTAACATATATGACTTAAACTAAAAGTATACAAATTAAACTAAATTAAACAAAAAACACTTTTTTTGTTTTTTTTTGTCGGGTATATCAATAACTTATAAACAGAACAATTAGCAATGGAATGCGAGCGTAGTTGCTACGGCCCGGACCGGCCGTTCTACTTCAATACCTATTTTACGAGACTTATGGAACTGTACTGCAGATACGGTACATATTAATCATACAAGGATACGTAATATCCATATATCCAACGGGAAATACCTCTTTAACCCTTTAACTTGACCCCAAACTTGGTATGTTTTGAAAATTCTATTTGTTTTAATTTACAAAAAAAAATGGCTAAAATGTAATGATTTGGTATACTTTTAGAATCGCCTCAAAAAGCCCTTTCGTATGATACCACACACGATAGGTTTTTGAAAAAAAAATGTTTTTTCCATACAAAAAAAAATGTTGTAGCACACCCTTCCTAAGGGATTTTTTTAGGAACTGCGGGTCAAAAATTTTGTTTTGACCTCATTATGCGTGTGCCAAACGGACAAATCCATTTGCGGTTTTTCTTTGAAATTGGGCTTGTACGGCTGCCACTAATAGAGATACTAACTCCTAAAAATACGTATGATACCTCATTAGATTCGGAATGATGTCTAGAAAAATGTATTCGAAGCATTCCCACATAAAAAAAGTTCAAAAGCTATTAACAAAAAACGCAAACGTACCATTACGCAAAAAACAGCAAAAAATCACGTTTGTTGTTTGGGGAGCCCCACTTAAATATTTATTTTATTCTGTTTTTAGTATTTCTTGTTATAGCGGCAACAGAAATACATCATCTGTAAAAATTGCAACTGTCTAGCTATCACGGTTCATGAGATACAGCCTGGTGACAGACTGACAGATAGATTGACAGACAGTCAGACAGACAGACAGATATTATTTTAAAGGTATTAATAATAATAATAATAATAAATTATTTATTTGGCAGGCAAGAAACCCAATTTTTACAATTTACAAAAAAAAAAACAAAAAATACAGTGCAAAATACTAAAACTTACAACCTAAAACAATGAAATAAAACATTTACAAACTTATGGTCTAAAGATGGCCGTTCTCGGACCGGTGCAGTTTACGCCAATGTTTGTTAAATTCATCACTGTAGTCTTTAGCTACCAGTGACAGAATTTCATTGTTAGAGGCTAGCAGTCTCGCCCGGAAGGCAGCCGACCTGGCTCTCAGAATGGCGAAAAAGTCAGGGACTCGCGTCCGCAAACATGCCCTTCGCACTGCAGAAACGCGGTAGTTTCAACAGAATACGAAAGGCGTTGTTGTACTGTACCCTCAGCGCGTTGAAGGAGTGCCTGGTGTACCTGTTCCAAAGCTGACAAGTATAAAAACATTGGCAAAAGGCTTTGAACAGGGTCACCTTTACCTCACTCGAACAACGCGCAAACCGTCTAGCCAACATGTTGCACCGAACCGCGAGAGCCCTGCGCTCCCTCTCCATATCGGCGTCATCTTTCAAGTACTCGCTCAGGATGTGTCCCAAGTACTTGAAGCTCGTTACAACCCGAATTGGCGCACCACTCATACACACCGTAGGTATCACCTCCGGACCCTTCCCTGACCTAAAAACGAGCATTTCGGTCTTAAGCACGTTATATTTTAGGCCATGCGTACTGGCATAGTGTTCGCAGATTTTAAGCAGCTTTACAAGACCATTTATCGAGGGGCTAAGAAGCACCATATCGTCTGCGTAGCTCAGATTGTTAACACATACGTTACCAATGTGGCAACCGACGTTAGAGCTTCTCAGCTCCCCGATAAGGTCGTTGACATATAGGTTGAATAGGTCCGGAGATGTCAACCCACCTTGGCGCACTCCACAGTCTAGCCTGTGGTCGTTAGACTGTGCGTCACCCCATTTTACATTGTTAGTTTGGTTCTCGTACCAGAACCTCAACAGACCTACAACCTCGGGAGGTGTTCCAGACGTGAAAAGCTTTTTCCACAGCAAATCATAGTTGACTAAGTCAAAAGCGCGGCTGAGGTCTAAAAAGTATTAAATATAAAGTAAGTAAAGTATTAAATATTCTTTTAAAAATTAGAAAAAAATATGGTGCATTTAAAACATATCATGGAATATACTACGGTTATAAGTTGATAGTATGTAAAGTTATTTTTTCAACAAGTTAGGCAATTAATTAATTAATTTTTCTCGAACTTTCGTCTTTGTTGTAAATAAAAAAAAAATAATTGGCGTAAAAAGTATTTCGCCTCGTGGAGCCCTTTTCATATACATACTTAATAAGATCACGTCATAAACGATTTAATAAAAGTAATACTTTATTTAAAATAAATTTTAGAATAATAGTGAAAATTGTAAAATATAAAACAATATTTTAACCAAAGTATTACTAATTCTTTTTACAATCAAATGTATGAATACGTACTTAGAACTGATACTTTTCTAAATAACGAATAAATGGACTTCTTCTTCTTGCTGTGCCATATCCTCAGCGGATGTCGGCGACCATCTTACGGAACTTGGTTCTATCCTGTGCCAGTCTAGACAAACTGGCAGTGTCATTAATATTGGACCAGCTTTTAATGTTGTCTATCCAGGTTAGCTTTCTCCTTCCTCTGCTCCTTTTGCCGTCGATTTTCCCTTCCAAGATGTTACGAATTATGTTATACTTGTCGTGTCTATAGATATGTCCAAAATATGAGGTTTTTCCTTGTCTTTACGGTGGTCAAAAGTTCAAGTTTTTTGTTCATTCTATTCAGAACTTCAATGTTTGAAACTTTGTCTCTCCAGGAAATTTTTAACATTCTTCGGTATAACCACATTTCGAATGCATTGATCTTAGCCTCCATAATCTTATTAATGGTCCACCCTTCGACACCATAGAGAAATATCGACAGCACGTAGCATTTGACCATGCGCCATCGTAACTTTAAGTTAATATCCTTATTTGTGTAAAGTTTCTTCATTTTCATGAACGTACTTCTGGCAATTTCTATTCTGATGCGTATTTCTTTTTCTGGATCCCATTTCTCATTAAGTGAATAAATTGTGTAATTAATTTTTAGTGCAAATCACCACAATTTGCTTCTAAAGAGCAAATCAGTGACCAAAAATTATATATGATTTTAATGTTTCGTTCATATATTCAGATTTGTGTATGAAAATGTGAAACTATTATTTCTAAAATAAATTATTCGTCCCTAATTTACACAATAATTATACCAAATTTGATCTCATAGCAACAGATATGTAGAAATAGAGGCAAACTGGACCGCAGAAGCCGACTTTTCCCCTCCCTTTTTCGCGGGTTACCAGGACTTAATCTCGTAGCTAGTGCGTCAGCTTAGCTTTGTATGAACCAAGGAATAATAAATAGTGTTAAACGATATCCCCTGAGGCCAAAGTGCATACTCACTTTACTTACTTCGCCTACTAAGAGGCAAATCGCGACTTTGAAAAGGTTTATCGATCTTATCACATCACTAGATTATCGACATTTAATGTCGACTATTGCCCATCACTTTTCTGTCTGTGTACGTATTTAGAAACTTGACCCCGCCCCTAAAATTAGTGCGATAAGAACAACTGCAGCTTAGGCGAAAAATCCTGCGTAAAAATCTCAAAAATCGAGGTTTTGTACTCGACTGTTTCCTCCTCCAAAACTTAACCAATCGTAACCAAATTTGGAAATCTAAATGATTATGAAATTGTCTGTGTCGGACTGTTTTGATTTTTTGGCTAATTGATACCAGTTTTGAATACCACGCCTCTCATTGCGGCATAGTCAGTGAGGCCATTTTTGGCCATGTGTGAAGGGCTCTAGCGCCTTAAAAAACAAAAATATCAAAAAAAGCAAAACACACCGACACAGATATTGACAATATTAATCTGTGTTGAAAAAATCATTGCTCTAGCTTCAAAAACCACGGAGGAAACAGTCGAGTACGTTTGTATGGAGAAATGACCACTCCTGTTGGCTCTTAAGGTAACAGACACAAACAATTTGCATTTAACGTCAAAAATGTGATAGTGGCGCCCTCAATATTTTTTTACAATTTATTGTCTGACCTTGTACTTTAATTCCATGTTTAAACCGGCAATATGAGAGCCTCGCACGTAGCCACGGGAACAATAATGTAATTTGTACTTTATTTATGTCGTGTGGTTGTTTGAATACAGTCTACGTTATGTCGGTATAACATGGTTAGTTACGCTTAATAACGTAGTGTAACCTGTATTGCGTCATTTTGAGTATCGATTTTCAATACATACATAGTTACGTGTACATATAGTTACGCTCATTTCCGAGAGGGGTAGGCAGAGACCACGGATTTCCACATTTTCCACTTGCCATGATATAGACTCTTTCGCTTCCTTACTTTTCATAACATTCCTCATACACGCTCGCCGGTTTAGGGTGCTCTTGATAGATTTTGTATTGCAATATTCGCAGTTAAAAGCGAGTACCTAACTGCAGCTAGTGGGTAATTAAGATACAATGCCGAAAAGGAATTCAGCGTATTTATTGGGGATAAAAACTACCAAAATTTGATATGTTTCGATGTGTATTAACTGTGTGTGCCATAACTGTTTTTTCAAAAACTTATTTTTTTATTCTGTGTATTCAACGTAATGCCTACTCCTAAATAGGTACTTTGCCAACGAAAACAAAATGATATTAAATAATAAGTAGAGACTCATTGCAGCATACCTACTGTGGTGACCACAGGCCGTACTTCGTAAAAGTAATTCGTTAGGACCTGGCTATAAAAAACACGAACCATTTAGGTTTGCTGTTGCAATTGCTTCTCAAGAACAAAGAGTTCAAGGCTCAGGGGGACTAGTGTAAATATAAACGCATTCAGATAACGCAAATACTTTCCGCCAGTAGCATACATATATATAATCACGCCTATTTCCCGGAGGGGTAGGTAGAGATCACGGATTTCCAATTGCTACGATCCTGGCATACCTCTTTCGCTTCCTTCACTTTCATAACATTCTTCATACACGCTCGCCGGTTTAGGGTGCTCTTGACCTGGCCTGGCGCCAGTAGCAATTTTAATCAAATAGGATTAGCACTCAAATTCAATGAAAAAAGCAGCAAGGATAATAAAATTAAAAATAAAAATTGGTTAAAAAGAGGGATAGATTTTCTTCAGTTAAAACAACTAATTAAATATTTTGCTGAGGCAAGGCATAGTCTATACAAAATTTATTTAATCCTGAAAAACAAAGAAGAAATAAACAAACATAATAAAACTTATTAACTTTGCACTTAAAGTGCAAAAAACCTACAGATAAAAAATTTGGCCCAGATCGCCATCAACGGGCAAGGTGCCCAGAAGGCTGGCCGTATTTCCTCGCTGTATGGTGATACTAATACGCTATACGAAATAGTGGCCAGCCCTCTGGTCACCAGAAGCGCTGGCGCTGGAAGCTGGTTATTAGGCGCGCCGACAAGTCATTTTACAGCCGACGCGCACTTAGTCTTGTGTATGAATAAGAATTGAAAAGTTTTATAAGGTATAGGAATGTAAAGAGTAATAGGGAAACTCATATAAACATATTCATTATAAGTGCATGCGTAGGACGGCTTAGGTCGAGACTTCCGTTGAAGGCGCTTTTGGTCTAGGTGTTCAAGTCGAGCTTCTTCGAAAGTAGCTACACCTTCTCTTACCTTATTGCGCCATTCCGGTTTCTTAATCGCAAGCTCCTCCCAACGCTCAGATGGGATGTCGCAAGCTTTGAGATGGCGCTTGAGAACGTACCTACGTAACGTACGTACGTACATACGTGCTTTATACCGCAGAAACTGCCCCCCGTGGCTACGTTTCCCATCCTTGAGTTCCGAATAGAAAACGGATTTAGGGAGTCTACAGTCATCCTCATCCATGCGACAGACGTGGCCACTCCATCTTAGTTGGCTTTTCATTAGAACACACACAACAAAGGAAAGGAAAGCGTACATGTATCAAATAAAGGAAAAACTCAACGTCATGTCGTATCAGGCTGTCAAAGAGAAGGCAGAGGACCGCCAAACATGGAAATTGCTCCACAAATATAAATATGATGATGATTTTTCATAAAATATAGTGACTTGATTATTGCATGTTTGCCAAGATTTTTGAAATGGCAGACTTTATCCAGCAACAAACAATACAATACAAATATGTACTCTTTATTGCACACCTCGATACAGAAAACAATACAATCACAGCATAGAGGTAAAGAGCAGGCGTTCAAACAAACACACGACAAAAATGCTACTTAAACAAAAATGTAAAAATGGACGGACAAACATGGCTAGATGGTCACATTACGCTGGTCTCTTATTGGGATCTTAAGATGGTTGGTTGCATTTTTATCACCTTTTTTTTTTTTATACCACGTCGGTGGCAATCAAGCATACGGCCCGCCTGATGGTAAGCAGTTACCGTAGCCTATGGACGCCTGCAACACCGGAGATATTACACGCGCGTTGCCGACCCTAACACTCCTCTCCCTCGTTGAGCTCTGGCAACCTTACTTACCGGCAGGAACACAACACTATGAGTAGGGTCTAGTGTTATTTGGCTGCGGTTTTCTGTAAGGTGGAGGTACTTCCCCAGTTGGGCTCTGCTCTAGATCTGGAATGACATCCGCTGTCCTGTGCCCTACCACACAAAGCGAGATGTCATTCACAGTGCCCATACCTTTCTTCTCACCTGTCACTATGTCACTTTCGCACTTACATACTTGTCGCATTGTAGCATTTTTATCGCCTGTCACCATGGCATGGTGACAGGCGATAAAAATGCTACCGTGCTAAGCTGGTTGCCTTAAAACTTGTCCGAAGGGAACATGATGGGTCCGAGCGTCGTCGCGTAAGCGCTGCAATTTGCCCGACGGCGAACCATCGCCGCCCGATGAAGCCACAAATCCGAATAGATCGCCCGATAACTGCACGCACTAGGATGGTGCATCGCGTCAGCCTAAAATAACGAGTAGGTACAGTCGCCATCAGATATATCGGAGCGGCCGAAGTGCTCAAAAATATCTGAACACGCACCTAGCGCCTTGACAATAGAGGCGTGTTCAGATATTTGTGAACACCTCGGCCGCTCCTCGGAGCTGTTCGAAAGTTTCAATTACAATGCAATGTAAGACGTTTTGGATCTCTACGCTCATGATTTCATAACAGGATAGGATAGGACACGTTTTTTTTTTAATGATGAATAGGCAGGCGTTTGACCACGATCCCACCTGATGGTAAGTGATGACGTGGTCTACGGTGGAGCACGCTTACCTATTGATTGACATTAGGTTAGGATTCAACACTCGCTTACAAAAATCTACTTTGCTGTAAACAATGTTTTATCAAGCAGATAGGCATTCATTGAACTTAAGTGTACCGTTTACTTTTTTTCGAAAATCCGTCAACTTTTGGGTTATTTGTACTTAGAATCACAAGGACACGATTTAAAAGGAATAAAAAATGTCCCCAAAAATGACAGTTTTGTAACGCATTTTCACATACATTTTGTATGGAACGTTACATTTGATACAAAACTGACACCCAAAATTTGTATGAAAAACTGGGGACACTTTTATTTGTCTCATTCAATAGTACTCGTGATTCCGAATCTAAATAACCCAAAAATTGATGCTTTTCGAAAAAAAGTAAACGGTACCATTTTTTCTAAAATCCCACAGATATACGTCTGCGAGCGATACTACAATTTTTTATATTAAGGCGTGTGACCAAGAACGAAAGAAAAGGACATATTCGCACTCTCCTGCCAACCTTCCGTAGCTCAATTGGTTAAGAGCGATCGGACCGGTGTTCCGAAAGGTTACAAATTCGAGTCCAGCGGGCGCAGCACGGTCGCATTTTTATCGCTTGTCACCATGCCTGTCACGTTCTAACGAGTATGTAAGTGCGAAAGTGACGGGCATAGTGACAGGCGATAAAAATGGAACCGTGCTGCGCCCGCAGTTCGAATCGATTTTTCCATTTTTTATTTAATACCTACATACAAACTTGGCTGTCGTTGCACAACTATTCTACAAAACCATGCTAGGAGCAACAAGAAATCTGCCACGACGAGAAATGACGGGGATTAACCACGTGTGATCGCAGCCCAAGGGCTAAGACTAGATTTGAGACTCAGATGCAGACTGGACAGCATTGCTGGGCTGATTTTTTAGGGTTCCGTACCCAAAGGGTAAAAACGGGACCATATTACGAAGACTCCGCTGTCTGTCTGTCTCTCACCAGGCTGTATCTCATCAACCGTGATAGCTAGACACTTGAAATTTTCACAGATGATGTATTTCTGTTGCCGCTATAACAACAAATACTAAAACAGAATAAAATAAATATTTAAGTGCGGCTCACATACAACAAACGTGATTTTTTGCCGTTTTTTGCGTAATGGTACGGAACACTTCGTGCGGGAGTCCGACTCGCACTGCCGGTTTTTTTTATTGTTTTCGATTTTTTTTCCTTAGATTTGGATAAAATTTGGCTAATTTGAAAAGCCCTCATTCTGAAAAAAAAATTGTCAGGGCCTGGCATTTAACGTTGTACTTACGCTTGTATAGTTAAAGCTATCTCTACTGAGCTCGTTCACTTACCTGTGCTAACAATGGCATTATGTTAAACAAAAGCCATTATTTCTTTTGTGTAAGCGCGTGGCCTTTGTGCCTGAGCGCGTGGCCATTGTGTGTGAGCCTCAGGCACAAAGGCCACGCGCTCACACAAAAGAAATAATGGCTTTTGTTTAACAGAATGCCATTGTTAGTACAGGTAAGTGAACGAGCTCAGTAGAGATAGCGTTAACTTATACCCCGCTCTAATTTCCTTGTATTATGTATACAAGTTCTAGCAACGAAAACTAGTACCAAACATAAATATGTTTATTCATATATAAGCTACAAAACAATAAATAAAAACAACTTAAAATTACAATAAATCTCAATAAAAATAAACTAAACTAAATCTAAAAAAGGCTCCTGCGGCAAGGTCCCGAATATGCCGGCTGCGTTACCCCGCTGAACTGCCAGGCTGATGCGTTGAGCGAGTTAACTGCCAGGCTGATGCGTTGAGCGAGTTAACTGCCAGGCTGATGCGTTGAGCGAGTTAACGAGTTAACTGCCGGCTCTCCGGTCCCCAGTTGCGTTGCCATAAATATGTTACTTGAACATTTATGAATTGTCATATATCATATTAATATTATATCAGAATATCCATTTAAAATGATAGCGTAACTCTTTGAATGACGGTGGTGGTTATACAAGGGTGCAAAGTTGTATTTTACCCGCGAGTGTTTCAACACACGAGAAGTAAAATACATTTGCACCCGTGTGTAACACAAAACTTTTCCCCTCACTATAGCGAGGAAAGTGCAACATCCACAACGTTAGATCATCTTCATCTCTGGAATCACTTATTTTTGTACGATATTATAACAGAAAACACTGGAAATTCTGATTTTTACGTGAGTCGGTGAAGTGTTTTTAAGTAAAAAATTTGTTGATGTTGACAATGTTGACATTTCTGTTCTGACGTATGAAATGTCAACTATGCGTTTTGAAATTGCATCGACTCAACTTGTGCGTTCAGAATTATATTTAACATCACTATAAAAAATCTTATGGAATTTTAAAGCTTAAAATTATTAATTAAACTAAATTTGGTATTTTTTATTAGATTCTCAAACCATTTATTTAATGATAATTAATATCGAACGAACCATTATTATAAGCGTTTCACGTTTTGTTATCTGTCAAGCTAATTAAACACGTTCCATTCAAGGTCAAATTACTTTCCCCACTAGTGGATAAAATGCGTTTTTCCCCGCTTGTTTTAAAGGATAAAAGACGGCTTTCCGAGCTAGTGAGGGGAAAACCCTATTGTGTTGCTATGATACAAGGCATGGCACGTCTATCGCTAAACGTCAGTATTCTCTGGCGATAGCGAATCATTATGGTTGATACCTCGTCCCGTGGGCCGACAATTCATATTATCTTCCTTGGTATCGTTATCTGGTATAAAATTGGCATGCTACGGGTACCCAGTGTTTTAGCTTCGCGACTGGTGATTACGATAGGTATGAATTACAGAAGGTACTTGGGGTGAATTATGATGGATGGTTGAGGTGATTTTATAGGTATGGTGTTATGGTTAAGGGCGAATCTGGTGGAGTCATCATCCTGTAGATTTAGAGAGTACCATTTTGTACCATTTGGAGTTTAAAACTCTAGGTCAATGGGGTCCCAGCGCGCACAAGTCATTTGCAGAAATCGCGAAGCGTCTGGCAAATAACTCACCAACGAGGTCGGACATGATACCCCTCGTGATGGCGTGCTTGGACATCAAAGCAAACCATCCTCAGTGAACATGGACGTAACACGTCCTTCTTAGTATGCGAACCGGCACGTGATGCCCGGTGGTCTCAATGCGTTTAGGAATGGTATCAAAACTGTAATAATGAATACAAACCTAATCTAACCTCAGTCGGAGCCAGGTAGGTAACAAGCTTTCTTTTGATCTGAAAATTGAAATGAAGATGTCTTAAAGCTTTCATTTAAATAAACCAATAGCTCCAGCTATAGCTACAGCCATTAAATCAAATCAATAATCCCGCGCAGAAGGACATGACACCTCTTTTAATAGTTTTAATAACATCTTCGGCCATCAAAACTGGATAACCTCCTCAGAAGAATGGATGGACATAACAGCTACCTCTTTACTATGCGAACAGCGCGCGCCGCCGCCGCCCGGTGGTCTCATCTGTATGCGCGTGCGGCTACGCATGCCTCGTTAATGGGCTTGTTTAGTTTTGACTTTAGGCTGCGCTGATTCCTATGCGTCTAGGAAAGTAAAAATTTAGTACATAGGTACATACCAGACGAAATACTCAGATCAACTTTGTCCTTTCTGGGGGACGTTTCGACATGATGAAGCACGAATGAGTAAAGATAAGAAGTAGCTAAAACATATTTTTTAATACAGTTGCTCAAAAAAAGTGCTACTTTTCGTGGCTGTTTCGAATTTCTTACTTGTTGTTTTTCTTATTTTTTCGCAACTGTATTAAAAAACGTCGTTCGATACACGTGCGGAAATGTCATTCTCCACTCGTCCCGAGAGATATCTCGGTACTCGTGCAGTAATGACATGCTTTCCGCACTAGCATCGAAATGTACTATTTTGGTCTTCATTTAACTACGAGTAATATGAGGTAACTGAAGAGCAAAAATATGCGGTGAGTGAACCCTACTACCAAATGTCGTGCGCCTGAGTCGATCGATGTCGGCGCCACCATCGCTTTTCCATTTCAATCGGGTGTGTGTGCTAACACAAATCATATTCATAATTAGGCCTCGTTAGAGTAAAAATAATATGATAT